>NW_022900941.1:34978829-35011744 GCF_012274545.1 Fukomys damarensis | reverse complement strand
TTGGGAAACTTTAATGATGCTGTCAACTTTGGAAATAGTTATCCCAATTTACTGTGTTGACTTGGCATTGCACAGAAATGGATAGCCATATTGGTCTAGAAATTTTTTTTTTTAATTTTTATTTTTTACTTTTATTTTTTCAAGTGTGCAGGGCTAACGCATTGTACTAAATATGTGAGGTCATATCTACGTGGATTTGATTACAGAAACTAATAAAGTATTCTCTAAATAATGAAAAAAAGAATAAGATAAGACTGCAAGACCAAGAAACAATTTAAATATGTTGAGACCATTTTCAACTTCAGAATTAAGGATTATTTTAATCTTACATCATTGCCTTTTCTCTTTTACTTTCCTTTTTAGTTTTATTTTAGGATTCCCTATTTTTAATGTTCATACAGAGATTTCTTTAACTGAAATACTGAATTGTTTCTCTGGTGTGAAAAACTATAGTAGTACACAGGATCCTAATGAGATAATTAATAATGTGAAATAGGAAGTAAAGGGCTAAAGGTGTAGGGAAAGTGGGAAGGGTGGGGGAAAGGTAATAAGGGAGAGGTAAAGAATATGAGAAACTGAAAAATGGAAATAATGTGTTTGTAAATGGGGAGGGGAGGAGAGGGTGAAGGGAGGGCAGGGACAAGGGAAAAAGATGAGAATCAAGACCTATTATGTAAAGGTGCAGAATCCCAATGATGAATGTAACTGTATTGTATACCTAGATTGTACCAATAAACTCAATAAAAAGAAAAAACAGTTAAAAAAAGGTACACAACAATTTTGTAGATTAATTAAAAGTTGTAGAAAAAAAAGACACATGTACTTCATTATCAAAATATTTCAGGGGCTCTTCAAATATAGGATAATTGCTTTAATTCTCAATTCTATTTTGTTTGATTAAGCATACTTCATCCAAAACTGTGGTAAAATTTGGCCAAAAGATAATATGTCAAACACCTGTGCTTATGTGCAATACTTCTGTGCTTATTAACATTCCACAAAAGTTCTTTGTATTACCATAAATTCAAACAGATAAATAGAGGTCCATTGGTCTGAAAGGCAGGAAATTAGAATCTGTTTTCTGAAAATGACGTTTTCAATACTGTGTTTAATGAGATGATTGACTTTTCTTTTTCTTCCAATTTTTATTCTTTATTAGTACATGTTTGCATTATAGATAATTACGTTCCTGGGTGAAGTTGGTAAATATACATAACACATACTAATTTTTTTTTCTATCCCCTCCCATCACTCCCCTCTCCTTCCATCTCTCAACCTTAATGTATTGAAACATACTGAAAACTTAATTATTCCTGCCTTAATGCTGGAACATTATGCTTAGTATGTTTAAAATATCCCTGTCTTTATTAACATTTTCTTTTTTATCATAGTTCAGAAGTTAAGTTTATTCCTCTTTAGTGTACATTTATTACCATTCAATAGTACAATCCAAGAACCCAGAATGAAAACTTTCCTAATTAGTCTAACTTCCTCAAAATTATTTCTTTTTTCCTCATTGAATTTATTGGTACAATTTAGGTATACAGTTCAGTTAACATTCATTATTGGGATCTTGTACTTTTACATCACAGGTCTTGGTTCTCATTTTTTCCCCCTTGTCCCTGACCTCAAAATTATTTCTGATTAAATCTTGTAAAATATCATTCACTTCTGCTTTATATATTAATGAAAATGAATATGCATACATTACTATAATTTCATAATTCCATTACTCTCTTTATGACCATATCCCAATTCCTCACGATATCTGGTGAATACTACTCAGCACTCATTGCAAAAGATACAACTATGTCCTTTTTATACATATATCATTCTTCATTACATCCTCTACAATAACTACTACCAAAGACTAATACTCTTCCAAAATATTTAATTTTCACACTCATATTTTTCAATACACACATAAATTTAGACAGATACATGTAGATGGGTACAAAAACAAATATTAGACAGAATTAAATATTGAATGATTATTTTTGCATGGTGATAAGTACAGTATGTGCCAATTTATCCAGAGAAACACTTATAGATAAGATTTTGTGAGGTTATAAAAAAGGAAGCACTGAATGATATTAGAGAGTTATTATATTTATTTCACTCCCTAGTATGTGGTATTATGTGCCTAAACTCCCTTTTTTCTATTCTCAAATAGATAACTTTTGTCAAGTGCTTTACATTCAGTTCCACATTACCTGCTTCTCCTATCCCATCACACTAATGAAAATTTGTTTTACCATCTCTATGTATTTGCACAGTATTACCTAATAAAGGTTGCATTTTACTTTTGTAGAACTTTTTGTTTGTTTAGTTCCA
Source organism: Fukomys damarensis (assembly GCF_012274545.1). Classification (NCBI taxonomy): domain Eukaryota; kingdom Metazoa; phylum Chordata; class Mammalia; order Rodentia; family Bathyergidae; genus Fukomys; species Fukomys damarensis. The sequence continues at coordinate 35,009,410 of NW_022900941.1, read as the reverse complement.
AGAGAGTTATACAAGCTGGCAAACTGATGCTACTGTAGCCAGTATCATCAATTATTGGTCAATTATTTATGGAATGAACAGATAACAAATAAACAAAATTGCTAGAAAATTTTTAACTAGATTACATTTTAATCTTTTTACAACATTGTATCCAAGTAATTTCCTCCTCTTACAACATTATGCATAAGCAATTCTGTGAGCCAGACCTAGAAAATGTGTGGAGAATCTAAGTAAAACATTTACTATAATAGTTTTCACCACTGGTCTCTACTGTAATTTTTCTACATCTAAATCTTTAGTATGTGAGCTCTACTTTTAATGAGAGAAAATACTAACAAATTTAAATATGTCTTGACTAACATTTTAATTAGACTACATTTAGACAACTTTTATTTAAGAGGAAAAGGTTAAGGCATATTCAATGTCCTTAAGATATAAATTCTTTAAGATATCAAATCATTAAAAGGAATTTAACTGAGTCATCTTGTCTTGGACCACCTCAGAAAATTGCCATGCATTTTAAGAAAATTACTTGATGTTTGACAAAACATTGTCTCATTCATTGACTGCCTTTTATCTAGCAGGCAATGTCTCTCAGAATCCAGCTCCCTTTATCTGAAAAGAAAATTGAGTGCAATGTTATTAATATTATCATCATTATTATTTGCTTTTAGCAATCACTGATGTTAGTGCTTGCTCAGTGTTACTAGTCCATATCCTTTTCCTTATACACTATTTCCATTGTCCTTGTAATTGATTTTTTTTCCTCGATTGTTTTATTTTTGTGAGTTTCATGGTTTTAATCTCTTAGAATTTTTTTAAAGACAGCAAATAAACATGTAAATAAATAGTCATGGTACAAAAATAAATCACAGAGGATAACTGCAACCCCAAAAAATATTTTCCAGACAATTTTTAAGAAACAATTAGATGGGTATGAAAGAAAATCTAATATTAATGAAGTTTTATTGACTGGCTCATAAAATTTTTATATGTGTAAACATATATGCATGTCTGTACATAGCATGTTCACAAGGTGAAACGTATTAGGGGCCATCTGATTGACGTCTGTTCTCATGTAACTAAAGATATTTAATGAGGAGATATACTTTTCAAAATTATCAAAGCCTTATGCTGTTATAGCACAAATTTTGACAATGTTAAAGTTCTAAAATTTGATTAATATCTAATATATTGGCTATTCGTTTTTTCTAAAGGAGTATTTGAAGTCAGAGATTTATAGTAGCTAATGCTCAAAATATAATTTTAATACAAATGTTGGAAAAATAGAGTACAAAAATAGAAACAAATTTTATGCCACATACTCACTCCATGTTTTAAAAATGTGCAATAACGGGCCAGGGATTTATCTCAGTGGTTCGGTGGTCTGCCTTTCAAGTGCAAGGCCGCGTTTTCAATCCCCCGTATCAAAAAAAAAAAAACCATTTTCTTCACCTAAAAAAAAAAAAAAAAAAAAAAAAAAAAAAGTGCAAGAGACATGTCTTTGATGTGCTATCTCAGTTAACTCATCCCACAGAGATATTTTATTCTGTGGTATAAATTAAATAAGTACCACCTTGAATGAAGAAATTTGTTTTGTTTTGTTTTGTTGCTATTGTTTTTGGTTCTGGGGATTGAACTTGGGGCCTTCCTCTTGCAAGTCAGGCAGCAGAACGACTGAGCTAAATACCTGGGGCAAAGACATATGTTTAAACAATAGTTCAAGGCAAAGGGGTGGCCCAGATATCAGGAAATCTAAGTGCAGAAGATAAAATATCCATCCAATTCAAGATGCTTCAGGGTTAGCCCCTGCCAAATAGGTAAACAGAGTCATCCAAATAGGTAACCAGGGAGTCATTTGTGTATTAAATCATTAATACTGATTTATATGATTTATGAAGGCTATATATACACATGGTCACAGTTTATGATCTCTTAGCCTATCTCAATAGGCTAATATATTTCTAGGTGAACAGTAAGAGAGTGCTTTGGGATATTTTTTAATTCATTAATTTTATTGACATATTTTAGATACATGATATGCTTATATTCATTATTGGGAATTTGGCCCTTTACATTATATATTTTCATTCTTATTTTTTTCCCATGTCGCTACCCTCCCTCCAATCATTCCCACTCCCTATTTTCAAAGATTTTGTTTTCAGTTTTTCCTTTTCTCATATTTTTTCCTTACCCTTCTTTGCTTTCCTTTACCCTTCCCACTTCCCCTGCCCCTTTGGACCTTTTTCTTCTTTCGATATTTACACATGTCCTATTTATTTCACGGTAGAGTATGGCCTCAATGTGCATCCATTTAGCTATACATGTCTCTAGAATCTCATTCTTTATGGCTGAATAGTACTCCACTTTAAAAAAGGACATTTTCTTTATCCAGTCTCCAGCTGATGGGCAACTGGGCTTTTCCAAGTTTTAGCTCGTACAAACTGTGCCGCTATGAACATGAGTGCACATATATCACTATTACATGATTCTTTTAATTCTTTGGGGAAGATATCAAGCAGGGGAATAGCTGGGTCAAATGGGACTTCCAATCCCCGTTTTTTGTGGCATCTCCATACTGATTTCCACAGTGGTTGCACCAGTGTGCACTCCCACCAATGTGAAGAAGGATTTCTTTTTTGTTCACAGCCCCACCAGCATTAGTTATTGGTTGATTTCTTGTTAGCAGCCATTCTTTCTGGGGTGAGGTGAAATCTCAGAGTTGTTTTCATCTGCATCTCTTGAATAACCTGTGATGTTGAACATTTTTTCATATATTTATTTGCTATTTTTATTTCTTTGAGGAATGTCTGTTCATTTCAGACACACATTTTTGGATTTGGTCTTTAAATATGGGAGGTCTGATTTTTTTTTTTAAATTCATTATACTTTTGTCTGTCTGAGGAAGAGCTCGTAAAACTTTTTTCCCACATTGTGGGTTGTCTCTTCACACTGTTGGTGGTTTCTCTTGCTCTGCAGAAGCTTTTTAATGAGAAGAAACCTCACTCGTCAATTCTTTGTCTAGTTCATGTGCGACTGAGGTTTTATTCATGAAATCCTTTCCTATGCCAGTGTCTTCAAGATTTCTACCAGGCTGGGGATTTAGCTCAGTGGTACTACTGCCTTCCTTGCAAGTTCAAGGACCTAAGATTGATCCCTGGAACTAAAAACAAAAAACAAATAAAAAAAAAAAAAAAAACAGACTTCTACCTAACCTCTCTTCCAGCCCATTAGCATTTCTGTTTTAATATTTAGATCTTTAATCCATTTTGATTTTACTTTAGTGTATGGTCTAATTTTAATTTTTGGCAAGTTGAAACTCAATTTTTCCAGCACCATTTATTAAAGAGGTTATCCTTCCCCCAGTGAGGTTGGTAGGATCCTTTGTCAAAAATGAGATATTTAGAGAAAAGCGTCCCACAAAGACATATCCTATGAAATCGTGAATGATATATGAATTTATTTAGATTACGTTCAAGTCAATCAAATATTTCTATGAAAGTTTGGTTTAACTGCTAAAATCAAACAAAAATAATAGTTTCATATACTGATAGATAATCCATTTCCTAAGGTTTACATGAATTAAGGTTACAATAAAGCAAAGGGTTCAACAGAAATAGCTCTGATAGACTTCTGATTTCTAACAAATTATTGTGACTGACACTTTTGCTTTTCAAAATTTGAATCATGTGGACACATCTAGTAAATGCTTCACTTTCTTTTAATATTATTAAAATATGGATACTATAATATTTAAAAGGTTCACAAATGACACTTCTTCATTTATCATATTACCTGAATCAATAAGACCACCTATCTTTCTACCTCAAAAACTAGAATTAGTGGTCCCATTTGACCTAGCTATTTCTCTGCTGGGTATCTTCCCAAAAGAATTCAAAGAATTATAACACAGTGATATATGCACACCTATTTTTATACTGGCACAGCTTTTAATAGCTAAAGCTTGGAAACAGCCCAGTTGGCCCTCATCTGGAGACTGGATAAAGAATTTTTTTTCATAAAATGGAATACTACTCAGTCATAAAGAATGAAAAACTAGAGACATGTATAGATAAATGGATGCCCATTGAGGCCGTACTCTTAAGTTAAATAAATAGGACACACATATCTAAATACCAAATAGTTTCTCTGGTGTGAGAAACTGAAAGTGTCAATAAGCATTAAAATGTTTAATTGATAATGTGAAGAAGGAAGAAAAGGTCTAAAGGGGAAATGGGAGGGGTGGGGGAACGAAAAGAAGGGAAAGGAAAAAATATGAGGAAAGAAGAAAATGGAAACAAAATCTTTGTAAATAGGGAGGGGTGGAAAGGTTGAAGAGAGGGCAGGGGAATGGGGGAAAGATTAGAACCAAGATGAATCATGTAAAGGTAAAAGTTCCCAATGATGAATATAACTGTATTTTATACCTAAAATGTACCAGTAAACTCCATGAGAAAAAAAAAAGAACACCTGTCTTTTTCTTCCACTATGTATAGGTTGGCTCTCCTCTTTTCCACTTCATTGCTTATAGAATTTGGAGTTGAGTGGATTTCAGGTAAGAAGACATTTTCTCCATTTACTTTGTTCAAATAAATATATTGGCATTTCCATTATCAGTAAGGTAATATGTGTTGTCTCAACATGTATCCATACTGTGTAATGTTGTACACTTTGTTTTTGGCAACACTGGGCACCGAACTCAGGACTTTGCACTTTCAAGTCAGGCGCACTGCCACTGAATTAAATCCCCAGCCCTCATACTGTATAATGTTTAAGTCAGCCTGAACATATCTACCTGCTTAAATATTTATCATTGATTTTTAATGAAAACTTTCAATATATTTTCTTTTATTTTTAAAAATAGGTACCTCATTATTATATTAGCAATTATACATCAGAACATCTTGATTCTATTTAATGGTAACTTACCCTTATGTGCTATTTGTACTCCTTTCTTAGGTAAGTATTTTTTTCAAATATTTGAACTAGTTTTGATGGGGCTGATTGTTTTTCTTATTTCACACTTTTGAGATTTTTCAAAAATTTTTTTTTTGCATTTAACTTATTTATTAGTAAAACCTTGCTCTACATAATGACTGTGGGTATCTGGTACCTTCATAAAACACATCTGAATTCTTTTAAAAATTTTCCCTTTTTCTCCCCACATTCTACCTATCCTACCTCTCCTATTCTCCATACCATTTGCAGTAGATCTATATCCCTGTTTTCTTTTATTTATCTTTTGTTTTGCTCATTACTTTTTCTTTTTATCTGTATACAAGTTCATTATCAGAAACATAATTTGCTAACATTCTTCTGGTAGCTGACCTGTTTTTAATTCTCTTAAAAGTGACTTAGAAAAACCAAAGTTTTGAAACTTGATCAAGTGTAACTTACTGTTATGTTTGTTGTACCCAAGTCGCAAAATCCCAAGAAAACCACTAAGGAGTCTCTTCTGATGCAAACACACAAGGAGTTTATTTCAAGCTCGAGCCTGGCAAACTCAAGCCTGGACCTCTAGTGGCACCGTCATAGCGGCTTCCAACTAAAGGCCCCGACTTACTTTCAAAGTGTGATTATATAGGGTTTAGAAGACTTTCTCTTTTTATTGGTGCTATTTTTAACTTTCTATTTCAGGCAGGGGAGGGTACTAATTCAGAGAAAGGTCGGGTATTCTTTCTTACAGAGAACTTGCGTAGATACTTTCAGCAATAGGGGGGTAGAAGCGGGAAATTACTAATATCTAAGGGAGGAGCGGTTTAATTAAGGGGCCAATATGTTCCTTTTTCCAAAGAACATCTTATGTGATTAAACAATTAGGCAAACTCTTTGTACCTAACAAAGCATATAATTTTCTTACTTAACCTATTTCTAACTATCTTATTCAAGCAACTATCGGGGAGGAGATAGGTTTATCTTCGGGTCAAAGGAAGAGGAACAGAAACAGAGAGGAGATAGGTTTATACAGAATGGAGTTTCTGCAGTTCTCTGTCCAGGAGATTTTCTGGGCAAAGGGCAAAGAGGGAGCCCACCTCAGTCAGAATACTTGGTTCCTTCATGTTCTCTTACGGCTCAAACTTTTGCTTCTACAGCTAAGAAATATTCACTGGTAACAAAATAATTTCTTCTGTGTTTCCTCTTACAATTTCAGATTTTACAAATTGAATTAATATTTTTATGTTGTTAGGTATAGAATTTGACATATTTAAATTATTTGGTTTCTTTTCTCACATTAATATTCAATTGTTCTAGCATTATTTATTGAAAATACTGTCTTCTTACTCTTAAACAGCTTTTTCATATCTGTTGATAATTAGTTGCCCAGATTTTTTCTATTGCCTGTTTATGCCAATACCATATATTTTGACTAATAAAACATTATAATAAATTTTAAATCATATTATATTAGTTGTCTAACAAGTTTTATTGTTTGTTTGTTTTTTGGTACCAGGGATTGAATTTGGGTCTTTGTGCTTGCAATCTAACTAGTAATCAAAGCTTTTTTGGCTATTCTACATTCCTTGTATTTCTATATGAAATTTAGACTTAGCTTGCCCTTTCCTATGAATAAAAGCCCTCTGGGGCTTGTTCTAACACTGAATGAAATCTATATGGGTGAGAACTGACATATTAATATCATATTGTCTCTTCCAACTAATAAATGTGGTAGATTTTTGTATTTATTTATGTCTTCTCTAATTCTTTTGAATAGTATATTCTAATTTTTACAATTTAGAAAGTTATTGTACATCCATTACCAGATTCATCATTTTATATTTTTGATGGTATTTTAAATTATTTTATATTGGAGTTTGATGTTTCCTGCTAGTAGTAGAAATAAAACTAACTACTAAACATTTTTTCTTGTATCCTGACACTTTGACAAGATGTCTCAATTCTTTAATAGTATATTTATAAATTTGTGGGATTTTCCAGAAAAACTTGTCATCTGCAACTTGTCCTTCCTTTTTCTTCTCAGTATGAACAGCTCTACTTTGTAGTTCTTGCCTTAAAGCAATACCAAAAACCCCCATTCAATGTCCAGTGAAAGGCATAAAAGTCAAAATCCTAATCATTTTCTGACCTTAGTAGTAGAAAATTCCATCTTTTAATGGCAAACCCATGTAGATGTTTTCATTGAAGCCCTTTACCAAGTTGAGTAATTTCTCATCTATAATTAGTTTGTTCCAGGATTTTTTTTTAGCTTTTTAAACAGGACTACAAAATGAGTTTTATCAAATACTTCCCTTGAATTGATTCCAATGACACATTGGTTTTTCTTTTCTACCTGGTTAATACAGTGAATTACATTGGCTGACTTTTGCATGTTAGATCAACCTTGAATTCGTATGGTGAACTTCACTTGTTCAGATGTATTGCTTATTTTACCTATTGAAAGCCTTGATGAGTTAAACTTTCAGGTAGTTATTTCATATCTGTATTTAAAGAGATATTTGTCTGTTGTTTTGATTTCTTGCAAAATCTTGACCAAATTTTTATTTCTGAGAAATGCTGACTTTATAGGGCAAGTTTCTTTTTGAATTATCTGGAAGAGTTTGTATAGAACTGAACTTACTTCAACCTGAAATGTTCTATAAAATTCAACAGTGAAGTCATCTGCCTAGAGTTTTCTCTATGAAAAATGTTTCTTAAATAATAAATTTCATTTCTTTATTAGACATTGGGCTATTTGATTTATTCCTTCCTGCTAGGTTTGATGGTTCATGTCTTTTAAGGAACTGGTCCATTTTATCAGGATGAAAAGTTTCTGGACATAATGCTATCGATAAAATTATTTTACAATCCTGTAAATATCTGTAGAAACAATCATGATGTTATCTTTCTCATCACCAGCACAACTAATTTTTGTCATCTATTTTGCTTAAGTTTGGTAAGAAGTTTACTTTATTTTCCTCAAGTAAACCAATTTTGGTTTTACTGCTTTTGTTTAAAATGGCTCTTTTTATATTTAATTTATTTCTGCTTTAATATTTATTAATTCATTTTTTCTTAGATGCTTTAGGATTACTTTCTTTTTCTTTTATAGTTTCTTAAAGTGGAAGATGACATCATTACATCAGATCTTTTTATTTTTTAAATAAATATTTACTGCTATAACTATTTCAGTGACACTTCAAATTTTTATATTATGTTCTCATTTTCATTCAAAATATTACTATTATCTCTATGGCTCATTATCTGACACATGAATATTTATAAGTGTGTTTTTAAATTTCCCAATACTTACACTTGAATATACAGGTACTATTGATTATCTAGAGTGATTACAGAGCAATGAGATTTCTATTTTTTATCTATTTTTTGTATTTTTGGGGTACCAGGGATGGAACTCGGGACCATGAGCTTGCAAAGCAGGTGGCAGAACAACTGAACTAAATCTCCAGCCCAAGACTTCTAATCCTTTTCTTATGGTTCTTTTCTAAGATTGTAATCACTTTCATGCATGTATGTGTTGGTCAGTGCACACACAGATACTCTTTCAGGTCTCCTGAGTTTTCCATCCATGTGCTTCTCTTCTTATACTACAGAACTCACTGAACTCCAGAAGTTTTCTCTCCCCGGAAACTAACCTTTATCTCATCAACTCACAAAATATACCAGTCTCTGGGTTCCTCTGAAGCCTAGAGACTTTGTAAGCCAGTAAACTAAAGCAACTATGGGGTTCTTGTTTATTTCTCATTTTTAAGTGACCACTAACTTTCATGATCTACTCTCCAGTGTCTTGCAGTTGTTATTTCAAATACCATTGTCCACATTTTTTATTTTTTGTGTTGGAAATTGAACTCAGGTCATTGTGTCATCAAGCAAGTGTGGCTCCACTGAACTATATCGCTGGGCCTTACTTTTAAAAATTAATTCAGATGAGTGTGAAGGATAAGAGTAAATCTAGTACTTGCTACAAGTCTAAATAGTATTTTTTTATTAAAAAGTTGTTTTATTTAAACTTACTCCTGAGTACATGAAAATATTTTCCACTTTAGGGTATTAGATGTTAATAACTGACAGGAAAGATGTGGCAATATAAAAATAGTTCTTTTGTAAAAATAATTTAGGTCTACATTTGATTGACAGAACAGTAACATATGTTTGTGTGTATGCTTTGATTATGCATGTTCAAGGGCAGATTATTAAGGACATAGATATTAAGCGATACTCAGGAATGTCTTTATGTATCCAAAGTTACCCAGATTAAAATCATTGCTATAAGAAATTCCATTTATGATACACATTACAGGTGTTCAGCAGAGTACTCAGCACTACATTTATCATTTCAATGAATGTCTCCCAAAAACATATAATGAAATGCTATATCTTCCCTACTCCAGTGATGAACACATTTACATTCTGGAGACACTACCCTACCAAACTTACTCAGATGTTAAGTGTCAGAGATGATTCTTAAGACCAGGCTCCCTGACTCCCAACCAATACTTGGAACAGTTGGTCTACTCTTCATTGCTTGAGGTAGGCTTCTGAGTGCCTTGTTGCCTTGAAACTCCTTTTCCTTAAATGACCTGAACTGATTCAATGTGGCAGCAAATCTTCATAGACAAAACAATATGTATTCTTGGGAACCCTGCTCTATATATTGTAGGTTATGAAATACAAAAACTTTCAGTGGCAATGCATGAATGACACATTGAGTGATGCTTAGGTTGACAGTGGATTGTTACTATGGTAATTCATAATTTACTTAATTTATTTTATCAACAATTATTTTACATGAGTATAAATTTCTCAGATATTTCTATGTAAAATTTCCACTCCTACCCAATTTTGCACCTATACCACTTCATATTCCTTTCCCTTTCTTTTTCTCTTTAGAACATCACTAATATATCAATACATATTAATACTCTGGTAAATTATCTTTCTTATTAAAACATAAGTTTCATAAAACATAAAGTTTTGTCCTTTTTGTTCATTAGTATATCTGCAACATTTATTTAGCTCAAGAATATTTACAAATAAATTTACATTTATGCTCAGTCAGTGCTCTTGGGGTTTATGTTATTTCAGTGACTGTTGTAAAGAGAGATAGGGAAGGATAACCTGAAACAAAGTTTTTAGAAGCATTAGGTTCTCCTTAAAGATATTCTCATTGTTATTGGATATTAAAATTAGAGGCTACAACCATCTCACAATTGTAGAGAAGAATGCATCTTCATGATAGCTTCTCCCTCTCTCCTGATGATACTACTGACTCCTAGACTGATTTTTTTATGGAGGGGTGAACCTTAAATAAGGAGGTAATAGCAAAGTATTTAAGAGTAGAACCTCTGGTTTTAGTATAGTGGGCTTGTCTCACACTCACTTTGGCAGCACATATACTAGAATAGTGGGGTCAATGCCAACCATTCCACTCACTAAGTATTATAAATAGTAGAACTCACTGTTATAATATGTCAAGCATTTCTCTTCTGAAATTTCAAGGTAGTCAATCTTTTGTCACTATAATGAAATCTATTATCTTTAAGAAGGATAGAAGTATCTTTTTATAGGTAGGAAGGGGTAGAGGGGTTGAAGGGAGGACAGGGAAATGGGGAAAAAATAAGAACCAAGATGGATTATGTAAAGGTGCAAATTTCCAATGATGCACATCACTACATTGTATACCCTTAAATGTACCAATCAAATCAATTAATTGAAAAAAAGAAGTATCTTTTTTAAGGAAATCTGTAGCTTTGTCTTCAAATTTCCTAATGTCTTTACATACACTTCCCTGAGTATCAAAGATAAAATGATATGGTTACAAAGAAATCTTTATAAAATGGCCATTTGGTTTGGCTTGAATTTCACTAAGGCTAGCCAAAATCCCAGTGTTTGGCAAACTTTACATATTTCCATCCTTTTCATTTGCACTCTCACTCACACTACCACATCAGCAACACCACGGCAACTTCACTGTCCTCATAATGACACTTTCTCATTAGAGGGTAACTTGTTGGCCCATACTCACCTGAAGGACACAGAAGAACATCATACAGATTTGGTAAAATACCACATCTTCTTGTCAATAACACATATGTTTATTTTAAAGCATCGTACCTTACTCTTTGTAGCTCAGTACCTGGAAGGACTAAGTACGTAGTGCATGCTCACCACATGTCTGTCATGAAGTGATTTTAGCTTTAAAATTTCTGGTTATAAATCTACAACATTCTTATTTCAGTAAGTTAAGTTATTTCAGTAGGTTCTTAACTCAGTAAATTATGAAATTAATCTAAAGAGAGATGCGGAGGTCTCCATCATTATTTTATGTCTGGTATATCATTTATTGAAAAATATATGAAAATTAAGGTGATGATATGTTGTAATGCATTTGAAAAATAATCATTCATGTGTGTTTCATTTCTAAATAATTCCAAAAATCAATTCATAATGAAAACTGTGTCATTTTATAGAGATACTAGCTGTATTCCTTCTGTTTCCCTGATATTTCTTTTTTTTTTCCTCATTGAGTTTATTGGTACATTTTAAGTATACAGTACAGTCACATTCATTATTGGGATCTTGTACCTTTACATGACAGGTCTTGGTTCTCATTTTTTCCCCTTGTCCCTGCCCTCCCTTCACCTCCTCTGCCCTTCTCCATTTACAAACACTTCATTTCCATTTTTTCATTTTCTCCTATTTTTTCTTTTCCCTTATTCCCCTTCCCCTACCCTTACCATTTTCCCTGATATTTCTATGATCCACCATACTCTAAATCTTCCTTTTTCATAAATTTATATTTTGCACTTCCTGATCAGGCAGTCACTTCTAACTTATCATATTAGTCTATTAAATTATATTTAATGCACCTTTCAATCATTTAGATGAAGAATATCTCTCCAATCTGGAAGCTATATGTTAAAAATAAATACAGTCTATTGCCAGAGAATCAAACCTAACAAAAAGGAAGGAGGTAAAGAAAATTTTATGAAAGAAAAAGAAATAGTGATGTTGCTAGTTTGATTTTATTTTCTATTTTATGTCCAGCATAATATCAAGAGTAAATGGTTTAATCAATGAATAATCACTCTCATTATAATATCTAAGGGTAAAATTGAAAATTCATACTTTTTTGTATACTGATTTCTTTATTATTCTTTGTCTCTTTTTTCCTATCATTTCTTATTTCTTCCACTTCAAGAACTACATTAAGAGGTTTGGTTCTCCAAATTCCCTAAAAGGTTCTGCAAAGATGTATCATAGGCCTGGTGATAAGCAGATAATTCTGTGGGGGGGGGGCGGGTAAGGCTACATCAACTTATAAGTATCTAAGCAAATATGGAAATAATAAAATTCTATTAAAATTCCATTAATGGTTTTCTCAAACATCTGATTATAAGGCTTATAAAGAATAATGTGACAAAGTATTTCTAGTGCTTGTAAAGTGCTTCAAATTATACACAATCCACTAAATTCTACATTCCAAAAATTGATATTTTTTTTAAATATTAATTATATATCACATATATTTACATTATGTGAGCAAACTTCTAAATGAAGAATTAAAAGAAATAATTCATGAACTTCATAAATAAATATATTTAAAATCTAATAATTTCATTACAGAAATAATTTGGGCAAAACAATGGAGCATTTCAAGCATTTTACATTTAAATTCTAGGAGGTTATGAATATTTATGTAATTCATTTAAAATACAATAGCATATCTGGTTTGAAGAAAAAATAGTACACAGATGCTTATGTATTTCTTGCATGAAGGCAAATTTGTTTGCCTATATTTTAATTTTTTGCATATAGCGAAATATTTAAACTATTTATATAATTCCTAATATCATATTTATAAAAATCCTCTGTTTTCATTTATTTGGAGGGTCATTTGCTAAATGAATTTATATTATCCAAACTCATTCATCACGCAATAATATCATGGTTCTAAAAAGTCATGCTGCTCCAGAAATCTTTGATCAGAAGTCATTCTTTTTTTGGGTTTTTTTTTTTTTGGCCCCGGGGATTGAACTTGGGTCCTTGCACTTTCAAGGCAGGTCACCGAACCGCTGAGCTAAATCCCCAGCCCATAAGTCATTCTTAAAGTTATTTGAAAATAAATTCAAGCAGCACTTGCAAATTCAGATCACATAAACAATTGGAATTTTCAGTTCAAAAACATTAAATAATTTTATAGAAAAATATTTCATTTATAAGTAAAAATCATTACTTCAGCAATTAAAAACTCTAGTGTCTTGCTAGTAGAAATAAAAAACTTTGAAAACTTAAAATGTATAATTTTACATATTATTAATAGTAAAGTATAATTTACTTTTTTACAGCAAGAATTGCATGCAATATGACTCTTACAAAGCTTCTAAATAAACATTATAATGACCAAACTGATCAGTAAATTGCATCACTTAGTAAAAAATTTTTGACAGTAAATTACTGGGTCTAGTCTGTGCATGCTACAGCATACTATGTTCAGAATTAAAAAATAAATAAAATTTAATTACCCTAAAAGATATTTCAAGATTCTCTCCACCCCAGATATCCATTCCTGCATCGTATGTTCCTATCTCTTCAAAGTAGTTTCTGTCAATAGAAAATAGGCCACCAGCCATAGTAGGGGTCCTAGTTGAAAAACAAAAACAAAACAAAAACAAAAAAGAATATCTTTTGAAAACACTGTGGTGTTTAATGAAACTGTATCAATATGTTTGACATTTTAAATATAAAAAATAGTACTTCTAATTAGAAACACAAAGCCAAGGTGTGAGGATTTAAAATTTAAATGTTTCACTTTTTTCATATTTTCTTTAAAATTCAATTTAGATTAGTCTATGTTTTGTTTATCAGAAAGCAATAGACACAATGGCCACTTCATACTGGGAATTCTACATTTTTTCTGAAAGCCTAATGAAAAGGCTGCCTTTTTTACTGTCCTTAAGCAGGTTAACTGGTCACAAAACTAACAATTGTGATCTTTATTCACATAATTACAAATCATTTTAATATGAATTCTAGGAAACTCAATAAATGCCTTCTGTATGAAAAGATCCATAGACTATTTAAATGTTAAAAGTATTAAATGGCATAAATTTTTACAGAAAAAATATAATTATAAAAGTATATTTAAACATAAAAGATTTATATCTCATTGCTTATTCTTAATCTAATTAAAAGAGCAGGATTAATCATTTGACCTTATGGATAAATTCAAATCCCATATGGTATTGAGAGGTTTAGGACTATCAGCATGGCTTCTAATACTTTTTCCTAGAAATACAAGCCATTTTGGTTCTTAGTTTGAGATTTCTTTACAGGAACTAAGAAATAAGATGATAAGCTTTTAAATGATTGATTAAAACAAAAATATTGATTAAAGGCGATTTTTAATGTGTGAGCTACCCAAGTCTTTAGAAGCAGTGTGAAATAAAGAAAAAAAAGAAAATTCTGTTGTTCACAGATAGACTCATACTGGCCACAATGACTTTTTGAATAAAATTAATTATGTTACATAAAATCAGTTGTAATACAGTGATTCCCGACATTTACAACATATTAACATTTGGGGGATCCAAAAAAAGCTTCATATTTGGTTACTACCTCCCACAGATTTAGATTTAATTGGCCTGAAGTAAGGAGTGACTGATATTGCAGAGTCCTCGGATGATTCTAGCACACCACCAAAGAGAAGAAGCACTGATGTAGTAGCTTAGTTTGGAATGCTCATTTGAGTAGTCTGTGAGATTACTGAAAAACCAAATATGTCACTTTTCTTGAAACTATATCCTCCTCTGCCAGTGGTTATTTTCATGCTTTCTAATTAAATAGTACAGTTCACTGAAAAAAGAGCCAAATAATATTGCACTTGGATTTCAAACATATTGTAGAATTCTCTATTTTTCCCAATGCTCTCACTGTTTCATACTCAGGTAATTAACTGTCCATCAGCTGGAGTAGAAGAGCCTTACTAAGTCTCAGAGCTGTTTTATTACTTCTAGTCTTGCTGGGTTCCTGTTATGAACAGTATCATTGACCTTCTGAGGTATAATGAGAAACACTAACAAAGCTAAACAGATGGTAATTATAGACGTCATGACCTCACCTGATTAGGGTTTTAGAACTCTATGGCAATAACTATATAAGGTATTATAAGGCTGGAGAGTCTACTTAATAAAATTATGAACAAAAATTGCTACAATTACCTTATTATAATGCAGCCAAATGTCTAACAGTGTTAAGTGATGCATTTTAATGATCAGTTCAGAGAGCATGTCTCCTTATACGCTTACTGATAAATTACTAACATATTTTAATTTAAATACATGCAATATTTTCACATTATGGTTGGTAATTCCTATAAATACGGCATGTGAAAAATGAAGAATAAATGGTAAAAAGTATATTTAACATTAAGAATAACTAAAATAACTTTTATTTGAAAAGTAACAACAAACAAAAAATTCCTCAAAGAAATCCTGTATTTTCTATAGTCAGATGCTTTTACAGAGGAATTTTTGCCTGCAATGTCACCTAGCTGTCTCAAATAGTCTAAAGTCTATGCCTTATAATATTTAATACCTATAGCCATGGCAAATGTCATGCAACACATTCTGTTCTAAGTTCATTGCTCAATAGTACACTTTTTTTGGGGGGGCGGTACCAGGGATTGAACTTGGGTTCCTGCACTTGCAAGGCAAGGGGTGGAACCACTGAGCTAAATCCCTGGCCTGCTCAATAGTATCCTTAATGAACTACTTGCATATGTTTTTATATACCTTAAGTGTTCAGAGGGTCTAGGAAATAGAAAATTTTGATTATAGTTGAATTAGTTGAGATTGTTTGCTTTTTAGGGTTGTGTCTATATGGTATCAAAACCATCAATCAATTCAATATTGAAAAATAGACTGCAATCATAGCACTGAATGTTAATTATAAATTAACACTTCGTACTACATAGGAAATAGGCGAAGATAAATGGATTCAATAAAGTAAAGCTTTGAGCTCAGCGTCCAGCACATAATACACCATTAATGAGGTTAGGCAATTTATCTTTGTTGCTGTTTTGACATTATTCATTCAAGCTAAAGCCTTGAGGTCCTTAATTTTTGATCTCCATATAAATGTCCTCATTTGGGGCTTCAAGATGGTTTGGAGCTTCTGTGAACATAATTCCCTATTTCTTAATCCCTCCTATTGCTCTCAGAATTCATTTACCATCCTCCATTGGTGGTTGTTCCTTAGTAGATTCATATTCTCAAATAATAACCCCTTTAGGGATTATTTTTCTCCCTTCTTTCTGTTCCCACTCCAAGGATCTGCCATGTAACTGGAAACTAGTTTAGTTCCCTTGGTACTGTCTTTGCTTTGTCTGTTCCAGTTCCCTTTTTGTAATTCTGTGTGACTGAATTAACTGACCTGTTACTTTAACAACTTCTGCTTCTAAGACTCAGACAGTTTCTGGCAAGGTAATAAGCTGAAGCCAAGTGGTTATACTATGATGCATGCTATTAATTCTCTACTTAATTCACAAACTGCTAACTATACTTGTATCTATGTTTACTTGTTCATCTGTCCTATTTTTCAAAGAATCTTTTGGATTCTTCTAAAAAAATAATCCTGGGAAATCAGGCAATAGGTAAAATCTAAACTCCCTTAAGCTCTAGCTCAGTACATTATGTATCTTTCTCATGTCCTCTTCTTTCCTTTTGTTTCTCAGGAAGAATATCTACTTTCTTTGTGGGCTAACATTCACAGACTTGTTCCCTCGGTCAGTTCTCCCCTGACTACTCTTTCAATCACTTGCTCATTTACTGCATTTATATTTTATGCCTTTGATTTTCTAAATTGCTCCCTTGAGCTTGCAAACCTGTTCAATTCAGTTCTATTCTAAACCAAAATACATATTCACTCCATTTTACTACTCACTGAAACTAGGAATATATGTTTTCTATGCCCTTCACTGGTAAATTTATTGAAAGGATACTTTCCATATACTTTCTCACTCCTTTTGACCTTCTAAATAGAAAATGGATCTTGCTCCTACCTCTGCAATAACTTTTTCCTGAAAAACCCTCATTGATTCTGAACTCTAGTAACCTTTTCTTAACTTTTCCTCTAAAAGGAAAAGTTTTAAAACAAATCATCAGCCATCTGCTTGAAATTCTTTTCACCTCTAACTTCCATTGTATGGTTTGTTCTATAGAGATTTTTCTTTTAACTCATTCAACAGTACATTTTGATTCTTATCAATGCTATTTCTTCTTTTCCATTGCAGGCTATTAGACCATAGAAAATTTTCATTTTTACAACCACTATATGAGTTCATTATACCACAATAATAATTTGTGCGGATATATTCACTCAATAATTATCTTCTCTTGTCTAAAATGTAGTCATTCCAAGGCTCTTTCTTGCCACTTGTCTATTGCTAATCTCTTTATCTGTGTAAAACCATTAGTCATATGTCATTAACTGTTACCTCTATGAGATTCACTCTTTTTCTTTCTTTCTTTCTTTCTTTCTTTCTTTCTTTCTTTCTTTCTTTCTTTCTTTCTTTCTTTCTTTCTTTCTTTCTCTTTCTTTCTTTCTTTCTTTCTTTCTTTCTTTCTTTCTTTTTTTTTTTTTTTTGGTACTGGGGATTGAACTCTGGTCCTCACACTTGCAAGGCAGGCTAATGCTCACTCTTAATTGGTTGCTCGCTCACCTCTTACCTATTATTTGGATTTTGCTAAATATTCACTATAGTTTTCCTTTGGCATGTGCCATTCATCGTCTGTTAATTATAATATCCAAATACAATTTCTAAACTGTTAGTGTTTAGGTCTACTTAAATAACATGTCTCAAATATTATAAATTATAATGAATAAATCAAGAGGATAAATATTTTATTATTTACATAAATATGAGACAAGCAGACCTAAAATATCCATGTAATTTTGCTATTTAGAAATAACAAAATACAGTGACTTAATTTGGTTTAGTAACAGATTCCGAAACCAAAGAGAAAATAATGCTGTGAATTTCTTTTCTTTCTTCCTTATCCTGTCTACTCTATCCAGTACAAAAAGCAGAAAAGAAAGAAGGCAAAGACAAAGATACTTTTCTATCATCAAAGTAATGAATGTCTAATATTGAATACAATTAGTGATTTTTATAGTTAAAAATGGAAAGTGTGTTGGAATATTGCCCACTAAGACAATCATTTAAGCATGTGCTTTAGTTTGAAGATGCAGCTTTCTGTAGAGATTTTTACTGTAAGTGTTCACACTGCTTTAGAGTTTCAGTAAAGAAATTTACTCTAATCCTTAGAGCCTATGAATATGAATAATCTCAGTGCTTTTTTTAAAGCATAAGAAAATATATAAATCTCTCCTTGGCATGGGCAAGAGACTTGTTTGGCTTTCCTAAGAACCCATTTATCATAAGTTTAGAAATAAAGTACCTTAACCTGTGCTTAAAGGCCTTATTTCTAATAAGGAGTAATTATTTTCCCTGTCTCTGAGTTGTTTTGATAATCCTCATAACTTGATGAAACCCTAAGCTTCTGGAGTGAGATACAGTAGTTGATGCAAATTTTAATCTTTCATTGTATCTTCTTCATGTCACATTTTTAAGAGGTCAACATCAACAGTAGGACTAGCTGAAATCAGATGGATTAAAATGGTCTGGCCAATATGATAATATATTGTGATACTGAAAATAATCATATAAATATGGAACTAAATTCATCACTCTGAGTACTATTTATATGATCCCTGTTTTCTTCTTAACAGACAGCGAAGAAAATCTTGCAAAATATATCCCAAAATATTAGGGACACAATATAATATTAATATACTTGTTCCTGTAAAGAATATCAAGTCAAAGGTCTGGGAATTTAGTTCTGTGGCATCTTGTCTCCCTTGAAAGTGCAATGTCCTGAGTTTGATCCTCCGAACCAGAGGGAAAATAAAAAAGAAAAGTAAGAATATCAAGTCAAAGATTTCACTTGAGATGAAAATGTTTTACATCTCTTAAAATTAATGTACATTACATTTTAACATGAAGATGCCAAAATGTTGAAGGGTTGAACTTTCAAAGTCAATTCAAAGCACTTGCTCTCCTCATAATGTTGTCCTTTCCCAGAAAGGTTGTTTCAATGTTTCTTATTGTATACAAATGCATTAAAGGCTTTGCTAACATCTATGTCTGTTTCCTTATTCAAATCAAAAATTATATTTTAGTTAGAATATGAAAATTTGAATGGAGAAAATATAATATAAAAGTAAGAAATAATTAGTTGCTAGTAAATATAAGAATAATCACAAGCTTTTACAGAAAAAAATGTGTTTCTCATTTATAATAGCAAATAAATTATTCAGTGGAGTCAGCATTGATTTTTTTAAAGAGGGAATAGAATGCTAATATTAGCAGTAGGTAAGAGTATTAGCATAAATGTTATATTATTCAAATACATTAAGTGTAAATAAAGAATAAATAATTTAAAAAATAGATTATAAATTAACCTTATTTAATTTGGACTACAAATAAAGAGGAACAGTTAATCAAGTAATAGAAACATTAGTAAATATCAAAATTTTTATTGATGCAAAAAAAGAAAAAAAAATTAATGGCATAGAAAAATTCTGATGATATATCAAAATGAAAGCTGTGGAATATCTATCTGGAGAGAAATACTCTGAAGAAAATATAATAAAATACTAATGCTTTTTATGATTTTAGATACTTGTCACATTTGTTTGGAAATTATACATGCTCCTTTATCAAGAAAGAAATTAAAGTCCAATTCCTCCTCAATATATTTATTTATGATTTCACAATACTTTGTGAACTTAACAAGGCAGGGTTGATAATTTTCCATTTTATAGTTAAGAAGAGTGGGCAATTCACCAAGTGGAGGAACTTGAAATAAAACCTGACTGACCCAAAGCCAATTTTAATGCACATCAGAATAAAAAATCCAGATACTATATGTGAATATGTTGTTTTTCATGATATGAAGGCACAGCAGTTACAATATAAGATGTACTGATAATGTTAATTTATTTGATAGTCTTTAGAAATTCCCAGTTCTTATTAAGTGAAAAATAGATGTGTGAGATCTGCCTTTTTTTTTTTTTTTTTTTTTCTTTTTTTGAGATTTTTTTTTTTTTTTTTTTTTTTTTGACAAGGTAGTCCAGGCTGGCCCTGGCCTTAGACTCACTATGCCGCCCAGGCCGGAAGTCAGGACACTCCTCCTGCCTCAGACTTTCAGGTGCTGAGATTACAAGCAGATAAATGTTAATATAAGGGGATATTAAAAATAAGTAATACATATTAGGAATATTAGATAATCATATTATCTGTTTGATTTAATATGATAGAAATGATTGGTGAAAATTGAAAACTCTTATTTTTAGGAATACACTTACTATGGTATTTCAATTAAGGGTAAAGTTACACATATTAAGAATATTAACAAAACTAAGTTTTAAGGCGTCCATAAAGTAAGATGTGGAGATTAAAAAGTTTTAAACAGATTTGAAAAATAACCAGTAAGTTTCTATTAAAGAAATCTATTTTAACCAGTAATGAATTAAAGTGGAAACATATATATGGCTATTTACTGAGGGTCACCTACAGGGAATAATTAAGAGGCTTGTGCAATCAATAGGATGTGAGCCAGAAAAATGCACAGCTCTAGTAGACATAGCTCACTTCTGTGCCCACACTAACTTCTTATATTATGACCTCTTTCCCTCATGATCCATATACACAGCCATTTACAGAGAGTGAGCAATTTTACAGCAGAGATTGCTTTCTTCATTTTTATATGTGCAGAATGTAGCATCTTGCTTATCAAGATGTATGCCTGTATATTTCCATATAAAATTGCATTAATCATAATAATCTAAATCAAATCATCTCAGATTTGTATGTGTTAGAAAATGCATAATACATGTACAAATTAATTAAATGATTTGGAGTGATATACGCATTATTGGATAATTTCGATACTCTTTGTCTATTACTTTAGGTAATGTTTATGCGTATACATACAGGGTTAATTTGTTTAATGAGAGTCAGACTTAACTACAAGGAAGTAGCTTCTAAGTCAAAGTTCACAAAATTAATGTTAAAACCAGACAAAGTTAATTATTTGAAGTCAATTGGTTTCAGTAAATTTATTTCTCTCCACTTTGATTGAAACAAAGGTGCCAAGAAATACTTCTGCAAGCACAAGGATGATGGCAAATGGCAAATATCCAACTGGCTCAAAGACAAAATTATAGGGATTATAAGGACCTGGGCAAAGTTTTCATGTGACTTCTATACAGGTATTTTCTATTCAGAGCTACCTGATGGTGCCAGTTAGAAATATTGGACCAGTTGACCAAGGTATTTTGACTTTTTATTAGCTTTTTATTATCCAGATGTTTAATAAAAACAGTTTAAAATTTTTGAAAATGAAAAATATGTACTATATAGGCCAAATAAAATACATCTACAGAGCATATTTGGGACATAATCTCCTGATTATGATCTCAGGCTCAACAATTTGATTATTACTATCTATTTCTAAAAAGTCATATAATTTGATTACCAATGTGTCAAAAGACTGGTTAAAAAATACTAAATATTCAAGATTAGTGTACTATTATTCTACATTCACAAACCCTATTTCACAAACTTCTTTTATTATGAAAAGAAAATATCAAAGCTGAGATCTTGACAATAAAATAATTAGTATAACCTTTATAAACTGCACTTTAAAAGTAGTGTAACTGAGTTTAGGTCACAAGTTCAAGTTGGTACAATATATTTGCAGATGCATGATTGTATTTCTAAATTATGAGTAACCAATTATACTGACTACAAAATTCTGTCAAAAGTGACATTTTAAATGAAACATTCTGCTAAGAAAACTAAAAATTTCAACCTCATTTTAATCACTTTAGCTATTCAAAATTCTGTTAATCAAGTGGGAAAAATGTCTCCAACACCCAGAATGATTTATCTGTTTGTACAAATGTGAGAAAAATGATCACATCTTCAAGTAATAGATTATAAGTACAAGGAAAGTTCACATTACATTTATGCTGATGAAAATTACCTGCAGGCTGTTACAACAGAGCCAGTGAATTAATTAACCTTTTGCCATAAAAATTTAGAAACTTAGGCAGAGATTGAGGTTTCTCATTTCTCTTGCTCCTGTTTCTTCAGTATTTTAGAAAATAAAATAATGTGGAGATGCTGAGGTTAATAAATAAATTATTGTAAGGTTCTATTCTTTCTCCTGGTATTTCAATAAAACCATAACAATTGTGATTAAAATGTAGAAAATTAGATGAGTCATCTTTTGCTTCAGTTAAAGATGAATAATAATAGTTGATTTTCAAGTAGAGTTTTCTTTGATGAATGAGATAATAATTTCTTACTATAAATGCTGGCTGACTTAATTACTGTTCAACTCTCTGAGACAATTAAATTGAACAAAACAGGTCTTTTATAAACATATTTTAAAAAAATAAGCCCAAATGTACATTCTTTTACACTTAATTTTCACATGAATAGACATATTATCTATATTTATATGTACTGGTGAAGCATTTTGAAAGTGTTTACTTGGGTTTTGAAGCTTAAATATCAGAAACACTAAATGAAGCCAAGAAGTAGAAAAAAATTCTAATGATGGCATTATTAGTCATCTAGGCTTCCTCAGGTAGTCAGTGTAAAGGATTAACAGAACTTGGTAAAGGGAAAGATTGAACAATATTTTAAAATTACTAAATTGTGCTGTAAATTATGCTCACAAAGTAATTTATATGTCTTTATACAATGTTAGGAGCAATATTTCATTTCTTGTATGTGGTACTGATAATTCCTTGACAGCTTTTAATACTTAATTGTTCAATAACAACTAGGGCTATCTTGTTCCACTAACTAGTTTTCAAATTTATTTTTAATAAATTCATTGTTTAAGTACTTGATAATGGATAAATCATGTCCTCAGTTGGTTACTGAACAAACCTTGTTTAGATAATGAATTATATGTAAATTGTTCTAGATTCTCAGGGTATGACTGTCTTCCAACAGAATGATGATTTGCCATATTCATCTTCAAAGACCTAAACTAATGAATATGTTCCAAAATATATTTTAGGAAATCAATTTTTGGTTGTAGGTAAGAGATCTGCAAAAATGTACTGAAGTAAGCATATGATATTTTATTTTAATAAAGTAATGCTTATCTATACAAACAAGCATATAATTTTTTGTATTAAGGATAAGCACATATTTTATTAATAAATATTTCAAAATAAGTAGCTATTTAAAATAATTTCAAAAAAATAATAAAATGTTAACAACAGCTAATACATTAAAAATTTCCAAGTGGATCTTCCTATTATATCTAAAGGAAGATGGCTCTTTAAGGTTAATAAAATTATAATATTTACCAATATTTACCAAAGTATTTTCAATTATTTCAGTTTTGAGACCATTTCTATTATAAAGTACACACTTTTAGCTTTTAGCATTTATTTCAGTTATTAAGGATAGCACATTCTTGGCAAATGGAAAACTTACAATGAATACATTTTTTCATAAATAATATATAAAGCTTCAAAAGATATTTGAGATTTCTATCAATACTTAGCTTTTCCTGTGCTAATTTAAACTGTAATATCATAATTATATATGTACATATTATTGATTATATATAATATATATAATAGGGATGATTTGACATAATTCAAATGAAGACCAAAATCTATAATATTCTTTAATTATTACAGGAATGCATATACCACTTTTTGGAAGATGGAATCTACATACCTGACAGGTAATGTTCTGTCTCCCTTCCTCCTGTCCATTTCTCTTTGGGGAACAGGATACCAGCGGAAATTCAGTTTCCAGTTAAAACCTCCATAAGTCATATCTGACCCAGCCATATATTCAAAAGTATCATCACTAATCACATCAATGATAGGGCACACAACTGTTTTTCTGCAGAAAAATGAAAACCAGTTTACACATAAGTAATCATCTAAATGCAAACTTAGCTTCTTTAAACTGGAGCTGATATTATAAGTTAATTTCTTTATGACTTAAATATCTTTAAATTAATTTCATTTTTTCTCTATGAAACTATTTCATTTGACTCTATTTTCCATACATTCTCCTTATTCTAAAGTGAAATCTAATCAATTATACTAATTGACCTTCAAGCTGATTTCCAAACACATCCTAACACATCCTAAGTACTAACTCCGTAGGATGAGCATAGCCTATTTTTCATAAAAACTCCACCCACAGAATGATTAGTTGAGCTGCTTTGAGATTATGCATCATTTTAGCTACTACCCACTGAAAAGCAATAACATGCACAGAGGGGAGAATAGATGATAGAAAATTAGATCTGATAGTTTGCATTTCAAATAGGGTATGCTGGTTTAGAGAGAGAGTTCTAAGGATATCTTTATGGAAAAAAACACCTACTAGAATAAAAACCAGGAACAATTAAAACCATGATCTATCCGTATAAGAAAATGTGTTCTTTGAAAGATCATCAAGTCATGATAATTTCTGAGTGAATGATTCTAGAATTAAGAGTTCATAGTTGTCAGAATCCAGACAGTATTATAAGATAGGGCAAAGTACAGTAATTAGTTTAAGACTCTGATTTTTTTTTCTGCTTTTTCCTAAAGTAAGAAGAAATGTAAAAGTCTTTGTGTTCTTAGTAGTAGCTTTTTATGGTGAGACAATTTCACTTGGGGATGTCATTATGTACTCTTTTAATCCATGGTGTGCCTGCCTTCATTCTCTTCTCTTATTCCCAGTTTAAGTGTTTTTCTGTGAGACCAACCTTCTGCCATTTCCATAAATACAGGTTCAAGCATAGCCAAGATTGCACTGATTGAAGCTAATTTTGAAGAACCAGTGCTTGTTTTTCATATATGGCAGAAAGTAAAAATAATCATATGCATCCAAATCACACATATATGTGGAAAGAAATGTTGACTATTATTTCTTCTTTGTTAACACAAGTACTGTATCATCAAAAATCATTGTTAACTGTGTCTTCATGAAATACACTTGGCTAAAGCCTGAACTTCTCTGAAACTAGTAGGATTCATCTAATCTTGGGAAAGTTTCTTGGTGACTCCTGACCTGACAAAATACTACCTATTTTTTCAATATATTTAATAATTTAACTTGTAGGATAAAGAAATTAGATTTTATAACCTTGGACATAATTTATTACCTATTTATGACAATGTTAGAATTTATAATCAGGACAAGGGGTGAGAGTTTATTATATACACATATAATGCATGCATATTCTTAAAATAAATAGTGATTGTCATGACCATTATAAAATCTTACATTAAAAACTAAAATGTGAAACATATTTTTAAAAAGCAGTACAATGTACAAAAAGTTGTCAGAAAATGTATTTAAGATGTTCTAAGTTTACTTTGTCAGTCTTACTCTCCTGTGGGTAGTGTACAATAATAAAATGTCAGTTGCATACAACATGGAGTTGAATAGAAGGTTCCCACTGCTCTCTTGAACCAATGAGGTTCACCGTAATGACAGCCTCCATCCATCTTCCTGGCGAGTCACAAGTCCTGCCAATTATAGGATGTGGCCAAAGTAGCTCAGACTAAGCAGTACCTGTCTTGAGTGTCTAATTAAAAACTCCAATTCTACACAGACTCATCTTCTGACCATGAAATGACTGTGCAAGCAAAGTGTTATGTAATGCTTTGTTACCACACCAGGCAATGTTCAATTTTAGTTATCTTCATAAGGCACTTAGAAATTATACTCATTAATCCCCAGCATTTACTAAGGTGTGCAAAAAAGCCTGTGATTCACTACATCATCATCATCATCAGAAAGAACTGCATTTCTGTACTAGAGTTCTTAATTTCTACAAAGTGTTATTCAGTTTTTCAAATTTCACAATTTGTAAGTAGAAAGTGGAAATATTGCTTAACTAATGAAACTTACAACTATGCCCTCTGTTTGCTTGTTTTTCTAATCATGATTTCATTTCAGTGGGGAGTGTTTGTGTGCATGTTTATTTTTAAGATCTCAAGGTGACTCTGAACTATACTGACTGATAACACTGAAGTAAGCAAGAGAACGCTGGCGAGCAGGTAGCATGAACTGGATTATCGTTCCCAGCACTTTTCAGTGTATACTTTTTTGTTTCTCTCTATTATTAGGTATAGAGAAGAACATCTACATTACCTAACTCAAAGTGTGGTTGTGAGGACAGAGAATGCTTTGAAAATGTGCTCTTTTAACATATTGTACTGTTTCAGATTGGATTGATTTCCTCTACCCATGAGCCAATATTCAACATGCTTTTATTGTTTGAATTGTTTACTTTTTTCTTAATAAAATACTCATGCTCAACAAGAAGAAGTCAATCCTTTCTGTACTAAAGCTGTTTTTTAAAGAGACCTATGAAATAAACCTTCTGAAAATAGCGACTTGAAAGAGAAATTCTGACGGACAGCTAGAACTGCCCTTACAGGTTCTGTCATAACCCATGCAGACATAACACATGAATTTCTACCTGTCTTCCTTTATTCTTGCCAGCAAGGGCTCCAGCCATCCTAATGTGCATTCACAGTGTGCATCCAGAAAAGTTATGACCTGCCCTTTTGAAGCAGCTGCTCCTCGAAGACGAGCACGTATTAACCCCGAGCGCTCTTCCATCCTGATAATTTTGACTGGAACTTCTAAATTTTTCACGTAATTCTCTAATGTCAGCTTGAGAAAATCTGTAACATGCAATAAGAATTAACAAGATTTAACGAAAAAAATTGAAACAGTGTTAAGACAGATTGGCTATTTCCATGATGGAAATTCAACCCAGAAATTGTGGCCAAGTCAAAACACTTTTTTCTCTTGAAGAAACATGAAAGAATACCAATTATATCAGTTAATTAATATCTCATATCCAGTCATATAAATTCTAAATATGATAGCTTAAATTGGGAAAAAGAAAGAATATATTTTGGAAGTCATTCCGGATGATTTCTTAGGGTAGTTAGAGTCAGACGAAGAAGAGCAAAACAGAAAGTAGATGAAAACTGGACAGATGGTTGATTCAAAGCAAAATACAGATCACTGTACCTCTCTTTTAGCCATAATAAAGCTTTCTAATTAAAAGAGTACAAGAAATATATGTCATACCTCTTTCACTGGCATCATCTACCAAGATGACCTCAGACAGTAGATAGTGTGGGGAGCGATTTATAACACTATAAACAGTTCTTAGGAGGGTGCTCCACGCTTCATTGTGAAACACAATGACTACACTTGTATTTGGAAGTTCATCAGGGTAGACTTTTGTCTTGCATCTGGAAAATAGGAAAGAAGAAAAATGTTATTTTTCATCCTATTCATCTTAAGAAGAAATATCCATAATAATACAATTTCAGTCTTGAAAACCTATACCAAGGAAAGGTTTTATCTGAACTCATTTTCTTTCTTCTAAGTGCTGTGAGTAATTACTTGGCCTTTTGAGAATTAAATATGCATAATTACTAATATTTTATTTTAACTCCTGCAGGGAACAAAGCAGCATGATTTCTACAAGTCTAAGACAGCTAAATAACATCCTGAGACTGTCAATAAAAGACTAGGTACAACAGGGACAGATGAACACATTTAGGGGATATAATTTTCATTCTTTGTTCAGAAAAAAATAATTATTATATACCTCAAAATGTCATAATTACATGAATACATGTGAGTCTACAGGGCTTTGAAGAATCCAAAACAGATTTATTTTTGTTCTAAAACATAGTTATGTATGATTTCCATTCTACTTGAATGGTATAAGCCACAGTTCTTTCAAAAAGGGTTTAAGAGCAAGGGTCCTAGTGTTAAAGTATGTCGCTTTTCTGGATATTAAAAAGGGGAGGGCTTCTAGCAATTTTCAAACAATGATGACACAGATATCATCCCAAGATTTGTTAAAACTCATATTTTCATTTGTAGAATCCAGGAAGGAGCCTGAGACTTAGTATTTTTATAAAGCTCTCAAGATATTAGGATGCTCTCATCTCAGTACACCCCTGGTTAGTAAGGAAGTAGACCTGTCATTATATTTATGACTTTATGATATGAGAAAAACTTTTAACTTTATTTATAAATCCAAAGAAGTCCAGATTTTACCTATCAAGCAATCAATCCAAAAAGGTATGTTTGGTTAAATAATGATGTACAGTGCTCTAGGTGGTTCTCCAAATTTAACATGCAGATAGGTGTTTCCCTGTCAACTTGTCAGCACTCCTATCGTTCTGTCATGCAATTTTAAATCACCATGATTATATATTACAAAAAAAAAGCCACAGTGTATCTGGAGCTGGAATAAAACTTTATTCTTTTTTTTTTTCCTCATTGAGTTTATTGGTACACTCTAGGTATACACTACAGTTACATTCATCATTGGGATCTTGTACCCTTACATGACAGGTCTTGGTTCTCTTCTCATTTTTTCCCCTTGTCCCTGCCCTCCCTTCACCCCCTCTTAGTTCATCAATTATATGATACAAAGCTTTTGCACTTATAATAAAATGAAAAATGTAAAGGAGTGGGAAAACCAAGTGGAATGTGGCATAAAAGTAAAATTGCTGATATGTTTATTAACTCTTCTATTACAAACAATCATTCATCAAGCGAAACAAAATTTCATTTATACCCATGAATAATTTCTAGTGATCTAAGGTAGAGTGTGGTGGTTGTAATCAGTATTGCACGAAATATGTGAAATATGCTAAAATAACTGAATTTAAGTCATCTCACCAAACACCAAAAAAAAACCCATAAGGATATAAGGAGATGGATGTTTCAATTTAACCATTTCATGTTTATGTATATCAAATGTCAAGTCGTACACCTTAAATATATAGAATGTTTCATCATGTAAACCTCAATAAAGTTGAAAAACATCTGCAGATAATATGTGAGGTACTAATAAGCAAAGTAATTATTGTTATACAAATTAAATATTTTTATAACTATTCATCCAGTTATCTCAAATGCATAGATCTATATGAACAAGATTCATGATGTTCATGGTTTATGATGAGTTGTGACGCTGAACTGGTATTGATGTTTGAATTACATCAAATTCACTGTTTCACATATGGTAAGATACACTGTGAGTTTATGTACTACAAAGGAAAATAATGTTTTCAAATAAACTATAGCACAATATTTTTATCACTGCGATATTTTTATTACTTAAATAGAGCTTATAGAAAAAACTTTTAAAATTATTTGGACAAAGACATCTATGAATATTGTCATGCTTAACTTATGAATAAGTCCCATCAAATTCTTATGAATTTGAAGTTTACCTGTTCTATGAGACTTTCTGAAGTTTTAAAGTTGTTTTGCTTAGCATGGAAAAGTGAAACAATTAGCTCATATCTCAATATAAAAATATAAAACAATTTGATTTGTCAATATTTTGCTTGGTAGTATGAAGGGAAAATATAAAACAATTTGATTTGTCAATATTTTGCTTGGTAGTATGAAGGGTTTTTTTGGTGTATTCTGTTTCTGTTTGTTTGTTTTATTGTACAAAGGATTAAACTCAGGGTCTTGTGCATGCTAGGCAAGCACTCTGTGACAAATTATACAGATCTAAAGGTTTTTTTTAAAATAAACTGTTTACAAAGTGCAAGTAAATTATACAGAGATCTTGGTAAAATCTAGGTTTTGATATATATGTAGGATGCATGTAAGATTCTGTTTCTCGTGAGACATGTGGAAATGTCAACATTGCTTGTGATTTAAATACTAAAAAAACTCTATATAGATTGTTCAGCTGAGGACTCATCCTATATTAGTTACTTTTCTCACCCAACACCCAAAGTTAAAAGGATAAAGGTTTATTTAGCTTGCAGTTTGTATAGGTTGCAGTCCATAATTGGCTGACTCCAAGGCAGGGTGGCATGGCATATGATGATTGAAGAAGAGAAACAGTTCATGGCAGGCAGAAGGTAGCAAAGCAAGTAAGGAATGACCACAGCTCTTTCTTTACCTTATAGCTCATGCAAAGCTACTTCAGATGAGTAGCATTCACACCCTTAACCCTAATGCTCTAGAGCCTAGCATTGCACCATTAATCAATTCCAGCATCACACACTCTAGATTCAGCCACTTCTGAAAAAGTCCCACCTATGACTGAATGAGACTTTGAGGCGACATCTAGACATAAGCCATAACATTCCACCCCTGGCCACCCAAAGACTCATGCGTATCTCTTTAGCAAAAGCCATTTAGTTGATCACCAAGAGCTGCTAAAGTCCTGATTGTTTCAGTGTTGTTGAAACGTTCAATTCAAAATTATCTGAGATTTAAGGCAAATTCTTAGCCGTGAACTCCTGTACAAATGAAAAGGAAGTTAAAGGCTTCCAACATTCAGTGGCACAAAACAGACATTCCAAAGGTAGAGATAGAGGGATACAAGGGCTGGGTACAAACTTTTTGTCTTTGTTTATTGATTCTGTGAGACTTGGCCTTTGCTTATTTTTTACTAACAAACAAAAATATTAAAACTGTACATACTAATGGGAACAATGTAAAATTA
>NW_022900941.1:34919098-34978349 GCF_012274545.1 Fukomys damarensis | reverse complement strand
CTTCCTTTCATTGTTCATATTTTTTGTTTTCATAGGGAACAGATATTTATTTTATAATGGAAATGTTGAGTATATATATATATATATATATATATATATATATATATTACTTAATGTTTGAATTAAGTTAAATTTGTGGCCTCAAACCTTTATTTCTTTGATGGTTAATGATGTTCAGCATTTGTTTATTGAGAAATGTCTATTTAGATGTATTAACAATTTTTAAGTCAGGTCATTTGTATTTTAGTTATTACATTTTTGTAGCAGCTCCTTATATATTTGGGATATCAACGCCTTGTCATATGTATACATTGTAAATATTTTTTCCATTCTTCGGGTGTCTTTTCACTCTGTTGAGTTTCCCTTTGCTGTGCATAGCCTTTTAGTTTTATGTAATCTCATTTTTTTCTTTCATTTTGAATTTCAGTTCTTATTTTTTAAAAAATCTTTACCCACTCCTATGTCCCAAAGCATTTTTGCCTACATTTTCTTCTAATAGTTAATCAGCTAAATAGTTCTAGCTCCTACATTTAAACTTTAACCTATTTTGAGTAAATCTTTGTAACTAGTGAAAAATGGGGGTCTAGCTTCATTCTTCTGCAAGTGGATATCAATTTTCCAAAATTGTTTTATTTTTTAAAATGTCTTTTCAGCAATGCGTATTCTTAGTACCTTTTTTTAAAAAATCAGCTGGCTGCATGTGCACAGGTTTACTTCTATGCTCTCTGTTCTGTTCCATTAGTCCATAGATCCATATGTCTGTTTTGATATCAATACCATAATGTTTTGATTACTACATATGTCTATTATATTTTGAAGTCAGGTAAAATAATACACCTTATTTGGTTCTTTTTGTTCAAAATAGCTTTGGCTATTAGGGGTTTTATGTATTTACATGTAAATTTTAGAACTGTATTTTCTATTCCTGAGAAGAATGCCTTTTGTTATTTTGATAGGGATTGCACAAAATACATAAATTTCTCTGGGCATTATAGATGTTTAATAATATTGAGTTTTCTATATCATGGATAGATGACTTTCTATTTTGTGTTCTTTTCAATTTATTTCATCAATATTTTATTATTTTCTTTGTAAAGATCATTTACCTTTTCCATTATATTTATTACTTTCTGTTTAATTTTTCTGGAGATTGTAAATAAGAATGCTTTGTTTTCTGTTTCAGATAGTTTACTGTGGGCCCACAGCAACACTTCTGGTTTTTTAATACCCTACAAGTTTTCTAAATTCCTTTTGTTTTAAATTTTTTTGGTGGAATTTTGGGGATTTTCTATATGGAAAATCATATTCTCTGTAAACAGTGATGATTTGACTCCTTTCCCAATTTTGATCTCTTTATTTCTCTAGTCTAATTATACTGGGCAGTGATATCTTTTTAAACATGTGGTGAAAGTGAGTGTAGTAGTCACCATATCAGCTACTGGAACACAATGCATACCATATACATGTTTAAAAAGGAAGTAGCATTTATTTGGCTAATGGTTTCAGAAGCATCAGTCAGTCTAATGTGGCCAGCTGTAAAACAAGAACAGCACTGAGGAAGGGTATAATAAACCAAAGCTGCTATTCCATGGTGGGAGGGAAGCAGAGCACAGGGAAGAGTGCCAGGCAGAGCTACACCCTTCAGAGACAGCTGCAGTGACTCAATTCCTCTAACGGGGTCCTGTCCTCTAACAAGACACTGAGCTACCTATGAACCTCAGTGGACTAATCCAATAATGATGAAAGCACTTCTGTGATCCAACCATATCATCTCTAGAAGTCTCTTACTCCACTCAAGTTGACAGTTAAGATTAACTGGCACAGAGAGCCTCTTTGATTTTAGAGAGATCATAGAGAAAGTCTGTAAATTTTCTGTATTCAGTATACAGATAATTGTTGGCTTATTATAATTGGCCTGTGTAATGTTGAGGTACATTTCCTGTATGCTTAATCTGTTCAGCATTTTCAGCAGAAATTTCATCCAAGCCTTTTCTGCATCAATGAAATGATCATATGGTTTCTGGCTTTCATTGAATTGATACGGTTTCTTTTACTTATTAATTTGCATATATATAACTATCCTTGAATCACTGAGCTTGAACCCACGTGATCATTGCGAATAATGTTTTTAATGTGCTGTTGGATTTAATTTACTAATATTTCATTGAGAGATTTTTATACATAATAAAATCTTTATGAGAATTAAATGTAGAATAAATAGTGCACATAATTTAGTGAAGCACAGAATATATGACCAGCTAGGACCACATTCAAAAAATCTTAAGAAATATTGGCTATATAACTATTGCCAGGTGATATACAATAATTATAACCAACTATGACTATAAAACTTACTGATTTCAAATTTTTTTTTTCATGGTACCAGAAATTGAACTCAAGACCTTGCGCTTGCGAAGTAGGTGCGGTGCCACTGAGCTAAATCCCCGGCCCTGATTTCAAATACATACAATGAAAAATCTACACATCTTAGAACATCTGAGTACAATATTTTGTTGTTTAGCCAAGAAAATGTACTTGGTACTGACATAAACAATACCTTAAAGAGAGATTAAAAATGGCCGAATAAAACTGGCAGCACAATATAGTCTTCCCAGCACCTAGGATGAGACACCTAGAAAGCAACAACTTAATGAAGAATAAAAGAATTAGACTTTCAAAAATTAAGTGCTCATTGAACTCAGAGATTATATAACTAAGCAGATAATGTAGATAATAAAACGATCAGTGAACTTACAGAAAACACTCAAAAAGCCAGTGGAGCTAAACAATGAACAGAAAACCAGGAGATAACAAGTTCTTTGAAACTATGGGCTGCAGAAGGGCCAATGCGAGAACAATGAATCAGAAATAAATGTAGTGTAGGTGGTACTGACGATAAAACCAGGTTGAAACCAGAGCTTCACATGAGCTACATCCCCATGTTCCCCAGTTAGGGATCTAATTTGCAATCCTCCGGCTTCAGCCTCCAAAGTTCTAGGATTATAGGTGCAAGGCACTGCACACACCTTATATTTTTTATAGGTTATATAACATGTTTAATGAAATAGGTTAAAAAGAAATTATATTCTACTTCTAATTAGAAAAACTGAAAATTCTTAAAGTATTTAAACATCTTAATCTTACAACAAACAATTATCTTTAGATTAAATAGCCACTTCTCTAGAACTAGTACATTAAAACCTAACATAGAGTGTCAACTTTCATTGAAATTATGTAAACATAGATCAAATACTCTTTTAGACTTGTCATGTAGAGGTACAAGATCCCAACAATGAATGTAACTGTACTGTATCCCTAAAATGTACCAATAAACTCGATTAAAGCTGAAAAAAATACTCTTTTAGCACAATGTCTTATGAAGAGTTATTTTTTCCTTTTACATAAACATCTAAATGGAATTGGTAAAAATTAACATTATTATGGGACCACCATGTATAAGCAATTAGCTTTCAGAATAAAAGTCTCAGACTGCAATAGCAAATTGAATGCAAAAGTTATTATCAAGTGCCCAAATCTGACATTCCATGGAATTCATATGCATTACCATGCAGCATTTCATATAAATACCGTATTGTGATATAATGAATTCATATTTGAAGTATGTGAAAGTTTATTTCCTTTTAGTTATATAACAATGTATTTTTGACAGTTAATACTGGCTAAATATTGAAATCATCCTACAGGTTTGAAAATACTGGTGTGTGGGACTTATCTCAGGTATTTTGATCATATTGTCTAGGGTGTGGTGATGGGTGATGATATCTATAAAAAAAATACATGTTTTAGGGATATAGCACTTCCTTGTGAAACCAAAGTTGAGAATTGTCACCAAATGCTCCTCAACCCAAACACAGGTTTTTTAAAACATGTACAAACTTCTTCTGGCCTACATCAAAATTTTAAAATAAATAAAACATTTAAAAATAAATAAAACCCATTAAATAATGAAGGTAATAACTCTTTTCATATCAGATGGAATTAAGAAGATACTTTTTCCTGTAACTTTAGTTTTGGGAAGTTAGAAAGTCTTCCAGACTTCATTTGTAACTTTCTCTGTCATCTCTATGTAAACTAGTATTCTGTCTCCTATTTCTCAGGTGAGTTTACAGATATATATATAAAAAAATTCAGTCAGTCCACTTTGGTGGAATATAAAGGTAGAATCATGTTTCCAATGTCTGTAATGTGGAAATACTGTGAGAGAACATACTTATTTGCCATCTTTCCCCTTGACTATGCACACATTATGAGAACATAAACCATTACAATTAGATTTTATCTTTTCCAAAAGCATGTTGATGCTTTTAGATAAGCTACTGAATGCAACATGTTACATCAAAGAAAGAAAAATTGACTAGAAGATAAGAATGTAAAATCACAAAGGACTCATAATTACACACTAGTTTAGTTAGACACAATCCATTTAGGACTCCAAACAAAAGCTGTCAACACTACAGGTTGCATGACCTGTTAGATTGCTGCTCAGTGAGCCAGTGGTTACTTTTAATGCCTTAAAGAAGATTAATAGCAATTAAAATTAAAAACTTGCAATACAAATCATATTTTTTATTTTTAAGAGCTATGAGAATTCAGACTTATTTGTAGTTTCTATTTTCCTGATCAACAATACTATTCGAAGACAGAAACTTTATCATATTTCAATGCATCCATGAAAAGACAACTTGGGCAACAAGAAGGTAGTTATTTCATGAAATTTGCCATCTTAGGACCCAAAGTACAGTGAAGCATTCGATGCTCTATGTTTTATAGATTTGCTTTTTAAGTTGATTTATATATTAAACTTCCCAAAATAAGTTCCTATGTCACAATTACTTGAATAATTTAAATTTTTAAAATTCAGACTTTTTAAAAATGTGCCCCCAAATCTTACATTTCAAAATTCAGGTAGATTCTGTAAACATCTTTGGCCTATTTGCTGTCAAATCCATTCTTGGCTCCTTCTGATTTATTTTTTGCCCCCAAATACTGGTAGGGAAGTGGGGAAAGTGTTACTGGACAGAATGCATTTCTAACACTCTGTTACTTACTGGCTTCTCTTTGAAATAATGTCACTGGAATCTCCGGTGAAAACTGGAACAGGAAGCTAAAGAATTTCTTTCTCTAAATTTTTTCTTCAACCAACACAAGATTATTTAAACCCTTTCCTTGGCTTCACACCTTGCCTATGCAATATTTTTACTTATTAGATCCTTTCACAATAAATCTACCCAATCAGATAGCCTAGAATTGCTAAAAGCAGAAATGAAAGAAGATTCATCGTATTATTCTCTGCCTTTCCAGAACCTAACATTCTACATGTTATAAAATATATATTTAATTAGGAACTGAGCAACTGAAAACTGCAGAATAAGCCAGCCTATGGTATAAGTTATCAGATCAACTACCAAATCAAATCTCTGTGTTAATGTAATCTGAACTAGAGGTGTAAAAATATACATTTTCTGTATTTTACCTCTTTCAATTGCTTTTGTTTCCCAAGCCTCTACAGCCAGGAAAATAAGAAAAAAAAAATAATAAAAGAAATGAGATTGTAAGTCATATTCTCTGAAGAATTGCCCTCAAAGCTACGTAATATGATTCCTGTCTGGAAATACTGGGGCAAAATCTGTGTCTTGGAAATCTATGACCAACTCCATATTTTGCCACAGAATCACTGAGTAAACTCTAAGCTTCAGCTTTGCCATCACCTAAAGTGATGGCTATGGAAATATAATCTATTATTATGCTATTATGATATTATAGATCTTTTTATGAGGTGTTGGAGACCAGGTATCTAAAATTGCATGGCTCCACCTTGCTGTGTGCAACAGTCTGACCACTGCCTTCTTGGCTTTTAACCTTAGTTCCTGTCTCCAAGAACAGATCTGGTATCCAGACCTCTCTGGCCTGAGAACTGTTTTATTTTTATCAAGTGTCATTTTTAGCTTCAGGTAATAGAATAGGGCCCTTGCCCATACCATTTCAGCCCTAAATAATTTAATGCCCCTTATTCCACATTTCCATTGGTGTCCCCAGTGCCCACTATTAGAGGTTCCTGTTTTGACCTTAATTCCTGCTTAAAATTTTCTGCTATAAGAACCCAGAAAGTCATATTCTACTTGCAGATAACCTCTGCAGCTTGTTTGCTATTTGAACATCTATGCTCTGTCTGCCAACTTGAAGCCCTTTCCTATTAATGAAACTTGCTCTACCCTGTAAGTGTCTCTGATTACAAATCTAGCAATTTTCAGCCCATTTTAGGCCACATTCTCCCATGTACAAAGCCTTATTGAAGACCCACGTAACAAGAGATAATAGTAGTAAGTAGCAGGCATTGTGCTATTTTTTTATAGGAATCATCTCATTTAATTCTGAGAACTTCCATTTCCTGAAACTACATAGGCTGTCAGGATTATGATAAAGCTATAAATTCATAAATTTAATTAATAAATTTACTCCATGAATCAAGAATGTCTAGAAAGTAAACATATTCCAACAATAAACTGCTTCAACAGTTCCCTTCTCAGGAGAAATGCTACTCACAAAAGACAAGAGCCCCTGTCAAGGGATAATATGTAGTTTAGCTGGACACACTGCTTGCACATCATTTAATCATTCCTGCTTATGTCTGGTGATAATTACTATGTCATATACCTTCCTTATTTCCAGCAAGATGCCTGCACTGAAAGATCTGTCTTAAATCACGTAAGCCTACACCACTAGTCACTATTGCTGCTCACCTTGACCTCCCCTGCTGAGAAGCTAAGACACTCTGAAAAGTTGCTGCTGTTTACTGTGTTAGAAAATAAGCTCAAGTTTTCATAAACAGGTTACTCTAGGGGTGTGGGTTTAGCAGAAAACATAATGTGCACAATACTTCCAATGAATTAGTGAAATTATCACTAGAGTGGGATAAAGAACACATTCAGATCTGTAAGTGATTTGCTTCTAAGTGATGCTATGGATTTTAAACCTAGGCTGTTTGACTTCAAAAGTTGTTAGTCTCTCTCTTCCTTGATGGGATAAATTTTTACTAATGGGAATGTTTCTTATAACCACATTACATCACTCTTAATCAAACAGCTTTGCTAATTATAAATTATTTTTCTTTCAGTATCCCCAGTTGGAAGTAAAAAGGATCTGGATATGAAAAAAAGGTTCTACAGTGATTAGTACAGTAATAATGATTTTAAAATCTAAAGCAATAAGTGCCCATCAAAAGGTGAGCCACGATCAACAAATGGAACTGATGCTATTATTTAAGAGCCAGTAAGGGGCAGTCAGTACCTTGAATCAAGTTGGTGTCACTTTTGTTTTTAAAACGCTTTCTGTCTCAGTTTTCTTGGTTATAAAGTAAGAATAATAAGAGCATCTATCTTCCACTGTTAGTTGTAAGGATTAAAGAAAGTAAAATATGCAAAGCGTTTAAGTCAGTGCTCCGCATATAGCGTGCATTTAATATATGCATATGTGTGAAGTTTACAACACCTATATTTTTAACTGTGTTTAGATAGAACTGTCTTATTAAAAATCTAAAAAACTATACAAAAGTAAAGGCAAGCAAGGTGTACAAAATATATGTCCAGGTTCTTCCACTATTGCATTGGTGAAGAAAGGCATTTTTGGATAAACTGTACCACTGTACGGTGATACTGAAACTGTAGTAAAAAAGCTTACCCAGGAAGCTTACAAGGACCTAGCTTATTGAATACTGTGTTGCCAAAGGAGGTTATTTAAAATGATAATTATTATTTTGTTCATTTCTCATTTTGAATTAATTCATTGCTTCTTAAATGTAGTAGTGGAAGAGAAATATAAAACAAAAGTAAAAACAAATTCCTTTATGAACAAAAAACTACTGACAGAAACATGAGGTTTTTCCAAGATGACTGCTCTGAGCAGGATTGCAAGGAATCCACAGAAATCCTTAGAACTTTGGATAAATATTTGCTCGAGGAGGACAGAGGCTTGAGCTGGAGAAGACTAAATGAAGAAATGAAAAGAGACAAGGGAGAGCAGATGAACAAGTACACTGATGTGAAGCTAAAATTGCCAGTGGACTTTCCTCAGTGCCATGATAATAGAGAATATTTAAAGATCAATGATGTCTAAAGTTTGGGAAA
Organism: Fukomys damarensis; assembly: GCF_012274545.1. Classification (NCBI taxonomy): domain Eukaryota; kingdom Metazoa; phylum Chordata; class Mammalia; order Rodentia; family Bathyergidae; genus Fukomys; species Fukomys damarensis. The sequence continues at coordinate 34,970,205 of NW_022900941.1, read as the reverse complement.
GTGGATGTACCCCAGTACATAATGCTAAGTTAAATAGATCAAATAAAGAAGGTTAAATATTGTATGGTATTATACATATGAGTTTATATGAGAAACTCAAAATATAAATAATTTTAAGGAGCACAATTCAAAAAAGAACACGATATAGGAAAATAGTTATTGTGGAGAAAGAGGTATCTTGGGGTCAGGGGAAAGTGGGGGAAATGGAGGGGAAAGAAAGTAAAGACGATTCGGATGAGATATGTATAAGTACTGATACTCCACCATGAATATGTTCACTGTGTGTTTCTACTACATAGAGTAATAGAAAAATTAAAAGAAGAAAAGGAAATAAAATGTTTAATTTTTACTAAGAAGTTGCAGTGCAACCTCTCCTCTCCTCTTACTATTAAATATAGGCTCAGCACAAATATATTGCATTCATGTTTTCATAACTATAACTCCAATTTGAAAAAGAACACAAGTTCAGTGTCTGCACTGCACTGTGAGGAGCAGACAAAGCTATCACAAAAGCAATCACAGAACTATTAGGTTGACCATGGAACTGAATAAATTTTGGGAAAAGATCTGGACTTCCACTGAAAATTCTCTTGAGATTTAAGCTGACCTCATCTTGACTTTAACAATGTGCACTCAACTGACATCTGGGTTACACTAAGAAGTAAAATTTATGATGGGTCTAATTTCTACCAAAAAAGGGACAATCATATGCTTCCATAATGTGAATAATTAATCTTTTATCCTAGGACATAAAAAAATATTGTACAAGTAACATTTATATTCTTTCTAATGTGAAGAAATCTCCTGAATTTTAGAAATAAATGATGATTCAACTCTGCACTCAAAATTAAAATACTATTCAATTAAATGTTGTGCCCTTTGTTGCTTTGGAACATGAATTTATGAGGTTGCTCCTTTTTATTTGACTCTGAATATAATTCCCTCATGCTTTTGAAAGTACTTAACAATTAGTTGTCTAGAAGAAGTGTTTATTGTATGTAAAACTGTAATTAAAGCGACCTAGCAAGAAGACTATTTGCTACTGAAAGTATCACTGATTTCTTAAATTAGTAGGCCTGAACTTGAGACCAGACCTTGCTTCTGCCCTCATTTATGGCCTTATTTAAGTTAACTGAGTACCTTAGGGATCACATTTTTTAGCTGTCTCAGGTAGTAGAACCACTGTCTTCCTCCCAGATTCAAAGCTAGTAATTTTGATTCTGACATTGTAGTGGTGATGTTGACCTTATTATTAGTCATCAAATCCTTAAGTTATCAACTGTACTCAAAAGGATGGATGCATCTATGGAATATTCTTAGAAAATGCAAAGAAAAATGCAAGCCCAAAGATCTACTTTTTCCCACAAGGTTTTTATGGCTTTTCAATGTCTGCTGATCAATTTAAAATTATCAAGGATCTAGCTCAGGTTTATATCATGGTCCTTTCTCTTCTCCCTATCATCTCTAACTCTTCACTAGTGTTGAACATCCCAAAATTCAGGAAACAAAAATTTTGTAAGCCTTCATCTCGTCCTAACTCTTCAATTCCTTATATTTGTGCTCCTGTCTTCTGGGAACAACTCAGACATTTTGTCCATGGCTGAGTTCTACTCATACTTTCTCTTTGAGATCTTTATTTTCCCATAGATGCTAAACTATCAGCTCTCCGAAACTCTAGGTACATTTTGAATGTTTATTCTCCTTTTTTTCTCATATACATATATTGTTGGGGAATCTAACTTTCTCAAAGAATGTAACAATTCTGAAATGGGTGGAAAATTCTCAATCATACTATAGCAACTGTTTTTAACACAAGATTTGAAAGTTTCTCTGGAAAGGTTCCTTTCTCTCTAGTATTTCTCTAATAAGATTTTTCAGCTATGGAATTCTTTGAATGTAAACATTTACATATTCTAAATAATATGTTTTGGAATTTACATATAGTAAACAATATGTTGGTTATGAGCTACATAGACTTAAGAGAAGATGTAGCTATGAAAATGAAAATGTAATTGGACAAATAAAGTTCTATAACCAATGTGAATTATGATAAGAGATAGTGTTTTGGAGTAATAATCTACTTTAAGAAGACCCTGCATTTTCCATATCATTAGGTACAGGTAAATATTTTTAATAGGAATACAACAGAAGTGACATTATATCTTCTAATGTACCATAAGAGGCAATGTAGGGGATTGATTTCTACCATTACCCATGGGCAATTTTGTCACTTAGGTAAGTGGTGTTTGCCATGTTTCTACTATAAAGTTGCTTTCTTTTTGTACATTGAGAGATTGAGATTTACTGTTTTTCTATTTCTACCAAAATTTCACCCACTCATTATATCAGTTATTGAGAATTATTGCTATTTCTATCTCCTGAATGTATTTGGACATACATTTTCAACACAAATTCCTAGAAGTGGAATAGATGAGCCAAAGGCAAATGCAAAAAAAATTACATTCAATATTGAAAATCTCTCACTATTTGGGATATAGTAATTTGCTTTTATATTAATGTATGACAGTTTTATCTTCTCACAGACTTACAAATATATTCATTACAATTTTTAAAATTTTATTTATCTAATGGTTAAAAGCAACTACTTGGCCTAGTTTTCACTAGCATTTTCAAAGTAAAAATGAAGCTAAGCATCTTTAAATACTCTCAAAGTCGATTTTATATTTGTGCGTATATGTGTATATGAATAAATGCACGAGTCTTTTTGTCATTTTTGTATTAGAGGATTTTTTGTTTCATACTATCTTGTTTTACTTTGAAATCTCTGTAGTGATGTTTTAAAGATATTTTTATAGTGATATTATTTTGTGATGGACCTGGCAAAATTTTCTATCAGTTTGGTATTTTTTTCCATTTCACTTATTTTATATAAAATTTAGTATAGTATGTATTAAACTATACCAATATTTTTTCTTACTGCTTGTGTCTTATTCCCACAGATAGTATTTCATTTCTCCCCAGTTATAGAAGAATTTAACACTTTTGTATTTAATTCAGGTGGATCTGATTCCTTCGTGCAGTATAAAATATGTTATATTATTCTACCTTTTTCCAAATAACTAACTAGGTGCCTCAGAATCACTTATTAATTCCAGAAAAGTGATTTGAGATGTCACTATTAGTGAATGCTATGCTTTTATTTAGTCTTTTACTTATTGTTTACTTCTTATTTCTTTCTACTTATCTTCTTCTTCATTCCCCTTATCATACTGTTTTAATTATAGAATTTTATACTAAGTTTTAATATCTGGTAAGACTATTGACCCCTGTGACTTATTTATTTGATTTCCTGACTATTATAAAAATTTGTTCCCCTCCATGACAGTACTTGTTTCTATTCTGATCTCATCACAGTGTGTGTGTGTGTGTGCGTGTCAGAGTATTGGAACTTTCCTCCTTAAATTTTACAATATGTTCACTAATGAAAATTTGATTTTGCTTCAGATTTTTTCAATGCAAAATTCAACTCAAATGAAACATATATATCTTAAACATACATTTCTTCATCTTTGATAAATGCATCCAGCTGCATGATTCAAACACCTGTCAAAATATGAATGATTATAACTGAAGATAGTTTCTCACTCATCAACTTTTTATCTCCTAAATCGATGACATATTTGCTTTTTTATAATTATTTTCTGTGATACTATATTGTACATGTTCTATTGTTGAGGGTTTACCTTCTATCTGTCTTGCTCTCTCTTGCTCTTTCTACCACACATGCACACACACACACGTGCGCGCATACACATACATTCACACAAACCATATATACCCAAAATGTATTAAATATGTCAATATATTATATAATATACAATATACAATTATACATTATATATTCAGGACAAAAATGATTTAAACTTTTCAAGTGTCGTTCTGAAGAATGACCTATTCCTGAATGTGTTCTGAATTATATTCATTAACTAACCTCAAAGCTATTTCCACATATCAACTCGTCTCTTTCCATCATTAACATCACAAAATGCCCTGAGCCTCAATTGCTATTGCTAAATGTAACATAAAATGTCATGCCTCAGTGACTGCAAGCAACATCAAAATGTCAAAATATATCTATTTTGAATTTCAATGTAATACTAGTTTAGAGCAGCCATTATTATTGAAGAATTAGAATCCTTGGCAATAAATATTTCTACCTATAAAAGCATAATTTCCAAATGATTTATTAAAAATGAGACAATAAATTTCAGGAAAGCAGATCAGATTTTCATCTAAAATTACATAGTAAAAATAAATAATGAATATAATCACTTCCATATAGATTTGAGATCTGTCCAGCAGATTTTATATGTTGCTTATATGTACTGTAATGGGGTTGCATAAATCATGGTTCATATTTATTAACTTATTAAATAAAGTATTGCATATTTTTATGCTATGGAAAAGGACCACCAGAGTAATGGGTTTCTTCCTTAAAATAATTTTAAGGCTTAAAACCACTTGATTAGATGTGAAAGTTTTTAGACTTTCACATGTAAAAAATCCCACCTGCAAAGAATTTCACTAAAATACATTTGTACTGGGGATTGGACTCAGGACCTTGCATTTGTGAGGTGGGCATGGTGCCACTAAGCTAAATCTTTGGTCCCTTGAGCTACCTTTTTGATTTAGCGAAAAAGTTATGTATTTACTACTATTCAGAAAGATTTTTCTTATTTTCTACCAATTATATGTTGTGAATATGACTTGGAAAATTGTCTTAACTTCATGTTTAAAGTTTAAACATATATTCTTATTATTTCCTTAAATCCTTTCAGAATAAAATGACATTAGAAAAAAACACTTTTCATCTTTGTTTTGTGGTAACACCCATGACTCCTATTGTCTCACTGATGGGACTTTTGCTAATCCAAACTTCTTCTTGAACTCACAATTGCTGAACCAGTTCATGCTTGAAGAGAGAAACTATGTTCACACCATCTCCCTTCCTTGCCTTCTCACACTGAATGTAGCCAAGCTGGGCAGATTTAGCTTCTATTTCCTCACCGCAATCCCTTTGGATTAGTTTCCATGTGAGTTAGTCTCTGGGTACCGGCTTGGGGAATTGTGCTCTAGACAACTAACCTGATTTTTTTGGACTATAATATCCATAAAGATTCTCAGCTCTGTGATCTAGTGGGGAGAGGTGGAAGCAGGCAAAAAAAGAAAGAAACGATTGACATAGTGTGGGACACACTCAGCAACAAGCCTATTAAGAAAACAATCTTCTTGCTACTATGGGCAAAGTTCTTGCAAATCTAGATTTCCTATCCCTACACTTTGCACAGTATTTATAAAGGTATCCATCAAATTGTAGGCCAAGGAGGTGCCTTATTATCTACCTTTTAACCTTATGCATGGGGAAAGTGCATCACGAACCAGAGAAAAGACCAGAGTAAGAGTCTTGCAAATAGATAGTAGCTGCGAGGATTGATGATGCAGTCATGTAATCCAAGTCACTCAGGAGGCCACGGAAGGAGGATGGTAAATTCAAGCCAGCCTGAATAATTTAGTAAAAAAAATGAGGAAGGACTGGGGATGTAACTGAAGGATACAGCACTTGAAAGACATATATGACAAGGCCCTGGTACTATCCTCTGTGAAAGAAAAACAACAACAAAAACTAGTGGCTGTGTTGTATTTAGGATCAAATGTTTGAACTTTCAGAAAAATGATTTTGTTTCCTTATCGTATTCAGGAGCTATCGGGGCAGAAATTTTCCAATAAAGGGCAAGTAGACTTAGCTCACCTTTTGTGATAAATATAGCAACAGATTATGACAAAAGAAGCAAGACAGTTCAAATTTCATTCTCTGGTTCATCAAAACTCATCTTACGAGCAAAAATTACAAAAACACTTTGATTTTCTTTTTTATAAGGTCTGTTTGTGTCGGGTTTGTTTATCATTAGGCCTTCTTTGCCTGCCGTAAGGGTGGGTAGTCAGATTATCATTTTACTGAAACAACATAGTACTTATAAGGAAAAACACTGAAATGTTTCAAAGCCCTCCCTCATTGATCAATGATATTTATAATTCACTTAGAAGTTGTTACAGCATTCTTTTAGGAATTTAAATTTTATCTAAATTAAATATTTGATTTCAAATATAAGACATGTAGACAAAGCATCCAATGTTTTCATCCTTGGAAAAGTGATATCAACTGTAAATTTTGCACAAAGAGCAGGCAGGAATGGAGAAAAGGCAAGTAGAGAATAAAGGGTGAGAAAAAGTGATGTGATAAAAATGATGAATTTTTTGAAATGGTAAGAAGATACAGCCATCCCATAGTATTTTTCTGCTATTATATTACTAAAAATAAAAATTGAACCAAAGAAACTATGAAAGATTCAAACAATTTTAGTTTATTTGTGTTGATTTTTCCTTTCATTCTCTGGGAGTACTGCCTTAGTGTGGCTTCATGGGAAGAAAGGTCACCTTTTGTACTTCCCACTTTAAAACACTGGAAACAAGACAAATAAATGGCTTTCTATAATAAGAAAATGAGTGATATTTTAATCAAGGATAAGAATAAACCTCATTTTAATTCCGCCTTTGTGCCCAAAAAGAGAATTTTTCCATATTATAGGAGAAGTTTCAAGAATAGTGAATAGAGCTACTAACTGAAATCTAATTTTTCTTTCCACATGCCCAGGGAAGGAATGAGTTGTCACTGGAATCTTCTGCTGGAAACCCCAAACAAAGTTGCCTTTATTTCTCCAAGAAAAAAATTTTTCTGCAATTGAGATTATCAAATTGTTACCAACTCAAGGTCACTCCTTTGTCATATCTCAAATGGTACATTATGCCATAACTACAAGCTGCAGGTTTAAGGAATAAAATAAAACTCAAGCCAACCACAAAAAAAATGGACCTGAAAAACAGAATGGTTGAATGAGGTGAAGTACAGAGTCAAAGAATTTCTCTAATAAGAATCCTAAGTACAATAGATGCCAGCATCCAACAGGAGTAAGCACCATTCAACCTTGACTTACTTATATTAAATCTTGTTTATTAGTGGCAGCAACATCTAAATAATAGACTTCAAAGTAGTACATTCAAGGGTAGAATTTCACTTTAAGAACCATTCTCCAAAGTTCATAATGTAAATATTCACAATAAAGTAGCAAATTAAATCTTCAGAAAGATGTACTTGAGTGTATAAGTGTATATGCACATGTGTATTTTTAAGATTTGGGATAAAGAAATCGAGAAAAGTTCCAAAATTTTGAGAATGTAAGATCTAGAAGAAAATTAGTTTAGAGTTACTGAGAAAATATATGCATTAGAAAACAGATGATTCCTTTCTGTGGTAGGTCCTCAAAGTAATAGTTCCTCTTCAGTTTATCTTTAAGTGCTTCTGATTTTAACATCTAAATCCAAGGTCTTAATATATTCTGTATTCTTTTGTAATCATTGAAGTTTTTTCCTTTTACCATGCCTCCAAGGTTTTCATTTATGGTTCATAGATCAGATTTGTGCCTGGAACACATGGGAGCATTTACCCTTGGGGGCACTGCTGAGTCAACACGATTGTAACAGTCACTGAAGTGGAGACAGGCAGCTGCACTATAAAGCTAAACACAGTAGCAACAGATTTTATGGCTTGAACGGACAAATCATAATTATGTCCTGTTTTATATTCACAGGATAATATTTTTCATAAATAACCCCCCAGATTAAAGTCACACATCAGAAATGAGCTTGCTCTTTTCTGAGGGCCTTCTTTTCTCAATGTGTCACATTTTTAAGGCCATATGAGCCAGTTGTGGTGTCTTGTGCCTCTAGTTCAAGCAATTTGAGAGGCTGAGACAAGAGGATAGCCTGAAAACAAAGGGTCAAGATGAACCTGCAAATTATATGAAACTTCATCTGTAAAATCAATGCAAAAATGGAGTAAATCAAGGTCACAGATGCCCACAGATGGAAGGCTTCAGCTCCATATATTTTAGCAAACCACAAGTTATACTAAAAAATATTACTTCCAAGATATATTTTGCATCTATGCTTATAGGGAATGGGACCTATCCATGGTTCATTAAGGGGAAAAGGCTACAGAGCTGTTTTGCACTTAGTCTCAGATCCCAAAGAACACATGTGATCAAGTCTGTCTGAAGACAGCTCAAGGGGATCAGGACTAGTAAACTGTGACTTTATTGTAAGCATAGACTGAAGTAGCTTATTTTAAAGAGAATTTTATTTATTTTTTATTTATTTTATTTTTCAGCTTTAATTGAGTTTATTGGTACATTTTAGGTATACAGTACAGTTACATTCATCATTGGGATCTTGTACCTTTATATGACAGGTGGTCTTTGTTCTCATTTTTCCCCTTGTCCCTGCCCTCCCTTCACCCCCTCCTCCCCTCCCCATCTACAAACACTTTATTTCCATCTTTTCATTATCTCACATTTTGTTCTTTTCCCTTATGACCTTTCCCCTACCCATCCCACCTTCCCTACACCTTTAGCCCCTCTCTTCCCATTTCACAATGTCAGTAATCTTATTAGGATCTTATGTATTATTACAGTTTATTCACACTAGAGAAACTATTCGGTATTTACACATGTGTGACTTATTCATTTCACTTAGGAGTATATCTTCAATATGTATCCATTTTCCTATAAATGAATCTATTTTCTCGTTCGAACTAAAAGAATCATATCACAGTGATGTATGTGCAACCATGTTTATAGCGGCACAGTTTGTCATAGCTAAAACTTGGAAACAGCCCATCTGCCCATCAGTTGGAAACTGGATAAAGAGGTTGTGTTTTTTCTATAAAATGGAATATTACTCAACTTTAAAGAGAATTTAAAAATAAAGAAATAGAATTAATCATTTTAGAAGTGCACAGCATATTATTAGTGCAATCCTCAAGTGGTGTTTGCTAAATAAATAAATAGATCTATATTTAGGCTTGAGAGGTGGTAAGATTGGAAAGATGAAGACAAATAAAAGAGATAAACAAGCAGGTTTTGACACCAGGTTCCTTAAATTCAAAACTTGACTCTGCCATTCACTTGGAGTAAAAACTTGGTAATGCGACTTCATTTTTTGTCTTAATTTCCTTATCTTTAAAATGAAATTATCAGTATTACCTACTTCTTAAGAATGTTGGGAGGATCAAAAAAACTTGGTACCTATCAAGTACTTAATGCAGTGCCTATATGATAGTGAACAATGAATAAAAGCCACTATTTCCCTCTGCTGGGTATCTTTCCAAAAGAATTAAAGGAATCGTACTACAGTGATATATGTGCACCAATGTTTATAGCAGCACAGTTTGTAATAGCTAAATCTTGGAAACAGCCCATTTGCCCATCTGTTGGAAATTGGATAAAGAAGGTGTGGTTTTTCTATAAAATGAAATACTACTCAGCCATAAAGAATGAGAAATTAGATCGATTCATAGGAAAATGGATACATGTTGAGGATATACTCCTAAGTGAAATAAATAAGTCACACATGTGTAAATACTGAATAGTTTCTCAGGTGTGAAAAGCTATACATAAGATCCTAATGAGATAATTGACCATGTGAAATAGGAAGAAAAGGGCTAAAGGTATAGGGAAAATGGGAAGGGTAGGGGAAAGGTAATAAGGGAAAAGAAAAAATATGACAAAAAGGAAATAAAGTGTTTGTAAATGGGGAGGGGAGGAGGAGGTGAAGGGAGGGCACGGACAAGGGGAAAAAAATGAGAACCAAGACCTATCATGTAAAGGTACAAAAGATCCCAATAGTGAATGTGATTGTACTTTAATACCTAAAATGTACCAATAAACTCAATAAAAGAAAAAAAAAGCCACTCTTACCATCATCATAATTTATCATCAATATAGGCCAGGAAGTAGATAAAAATTGAAACATCTAAGAACAATTTAGGACTTTTTTGTTTGTTTGTTTGTTTGAGATAGGGTCTCACTATGTAGTTGATACTGACCTGGCACTCACTATGTAGCCCAGGCTGGTCTCTAATTTACAGTGATCCTCCCGCCTGAGCCTCCCGAGTGCTGGGATTATAGGTGTGCGTCACCACGCCCGGCAGGACTTTGTAATTTATTTTGACATGTGTTGAAAATCGAGAGTTGAAATTGCTCCAGATTTTAAAGTACTACTGATAGAGATAAGAAATATCAAAAAATTAATTGGTACATGAGATGCAAAGAGAGAGCTTATGCATAATTTTGGGAATATGTTGATACCACATCAAACAATAGATAATGGGGTCAGTCAAATTTTGAGACAAACAATAGGAAATCAACAATAGACAATAGTTCACAAAATAATAATAATGGATAAAAAAGTGTGCATCAGATTTCAATACTAATGTATAAGACCTGACAGACAAAAATAAAACATAAAAAGAACTCATGGAGAATCCTAATAACACCAAAGAAAAAATGTTCATAAAGTCTGAAATAAAGTGATTATAAAGTGAGATAAAGCCTTAGGCAAAAGCACACAATAAGAGAAAGACTGACAAGACTATGTTTGATTACCCTACACAGAGGCCTTCTGTGACCAGAAGGAAAGAATCATTAATACATCTAGTGGTTCAGGCATCAAATCTCACTGCATGGAGAAATAAATCGGAGATGAGTATGAGGATGCAAACAGAAAGACTGGTATCTGTCAAAGTTTAGCTCTTTGGAAAAAGTAAAAAAATAAGTAACATTCGTAGGAGAATTCAGGGTCAAGAGAAGGTATATTTTTTGCATGATAGTTGCTCATTTGTTTATTTGAGACAAGTGATGGAAAAATATTCAAAGTCTGAGGAAAGACTCATTAGGGAAGGAGAGAATGAAAACTGAGGGAAAAAAGTGTGACTACTGTCACATCCCTGTGAATGGCTCATCCCTGTTCACAGCCTCTGAGTAAATAAATATATCATGATAGAAGGTCGATGGCCCAGTCTGATTATTGAGACTCCACCAATGAAAAGTCAAACTATTGTCTGGGTTCCCCAATAGATGCCTTTACCTTTATCATAATCAGCTCTTTCACCAAATTTCTGCTATTAATCCCTGGAATCTGATATCAGATATGACATCTTAGTGTTGTGAAAATTGAAACACCACCATAGTGACATCAGTATGCTTGTTAAAAACTACCTCTTCTAATAGATATTCCTGGTCTTTCCCTGAAATTTATATGTGCTATTCTCCTACTGCCTATTGAGGATCTCATTCTAGACAATTTTGGATTTATCAACTAAGTTTAGAGGTGATTAAGTACATACAAATTCTGTCCAGACTTTTTGAAAATATATCTTAAAATATTTTTTCTGACAAATTATTTTCTTTAAAAAAATATAAGCATGCATTTGTTCTTAGAATCATGAGAAAATGAAATTGTAGTAATCTCAACATTGCATGATTTGCTAACCACCGGAATGCTAATTAATCAGTGGGGATTTTTAAATTTTTGAATTTTTCCACAGCTTTGTATATAGAAAAGATTTTAGTATTGTCCATAAAACTCATAAGGGTAACAACTGCCAGACCATGTGTATAATATCATTTGATGTCATTAGAATCATAGAATACATAAATGAAAACAGAACATATGATGAATTAAATAAAAATATAAACCTCAAAATGTTGATAACCTGTCTTTTCACATAATTAGATTTTCCCTTCAAACACACTAGGTTGATTTTCAAATGTATAACCAGATGTAATCCCCTCCAGAAATAGTTCTTTACTCATTCTTATCTTTCAAAATAACAAATGAAATTTGAGTTATGTACTCAGTAGTGTGAATTTCACTGCTGGAATCTGAAGTATACATTTTAATTGTTATTTGTCATATACTTAAAAAATCATTTTCATAAGAGTCAAGGCAAATGTTAAGGTCCTTTTTGATATGCCAAAGTATGAAATATAAAACTCTTTGTAAAACAGAACCAACTTGTATAGCTTAATAAAACACTATAATAGAAACAGATGGAAGGTGTTTGATACAGTTACTTGTAGAAAAATTTTAAAGAAGGATAAACAAATTATTTTTGCACTGTCTTTCAGATCCTTACATGGAAAAATATGGATATAAACCTGTCCCAAAAGGTTATACTGAGAGTTATGTATTCCACTATGTTGCCCTGAATAAAGAAAAAAACTCAATTTTCATTATAATATTTGGAATCCAGAATTAATTTCATTTTAATGAACAGAATGGGAATATTTGGAACATTTGTCAAATGGAAACCATTTAAATTTCAAATTCATAATTTTCAAGGTGAATAATCACAGAAAAATTAACAAGAAATTTCCTTCATGTGGAGGTAATAGGGCATATAAAAGCACTACATATTGGCTTACTGAGTTTAATTGAATAACAGTAGTCAAAAGCCAATCAATTTATGTGTCTAGAAAATGATGGATATAGAGATATGTACAGAAAATGGCTCCCCAGTGTCCCAGTGTGCACGATAAACAGGTTTTTATTTTGCATGGACAGAAACGCTTCAGTTAGACCTTTAGCTGTTACAGTTCATACTGATAGCATACTCTGACTCCAGCCTTGAATATCAAATCTTCCAGGGAAATTTTCAAAATAGATTATTGATATTTTAGACAAGACTACCTATAAGAAAATGTACAAAAAGCCCACAGAGAAGTATGTGCACCCATGTTTATAGCGGCACAGTTTGTAATGGCTAAATCTTAGAAACAGCCCATTTGCCCATCCGTTGGAAACTGGATAAAGAAGATGTGGTTTTTCTATAAAATGGAATGAATATTACTCAGCCATAAAGAATGAGAAAATAGATTCATTCATAGGAAAATGGATACATATTGAAGATATACTCCTAAATGAAATAAATAAGTCACACATGTGTAAATACCGAATAGTTTCTCTGGTGTGAATAATCTGCAATAAGACAGAAGATACTAATAAGATTACTGACATTTCGAAAATGGAAGAAAGGAGCTAAAGGTGTAGGGAAGGTGGGATGAGTAGGGGAAGGGTAATAAGGGAAAAGAAAAACATGTGAGATAATGAAAAGATGGAAATAAAGTATTTGTAGATGGGGAGGGGAGGAGGGGTGAAGGGAGGACAGGGGTAAGGGGAAAAAAATGAGAATCAAGACTTGTCGTGTGGAGGTACAAGATCCCAACAATGAATGTAACTGTACTGTATCCCTAAAATGTACCAATAAACTCAATTAAAGCTGAAAAAAAAAAAGCCCACAGGTATTTGTGTTTGTGCATAGCAGAAATAAGAGAAAATATATGAAATATGTGTAAGTTCACTGAAGTGTTGTTAAGTTTTTATAGTATTTTATAAATATAATTGAATTATTATTATTAATTGCATATTTAAAAAAATTTAACATTTTCCTAGCACAGTATTTTAAAATTTAACACAAATAACAAATGTATGATGGAAGTTTCTCATCTCCAAACTTCAAGTATAATATCTTTAATTTCATGATACCATCACCCTTAACTCAAAGAACAGGGATTTTGAAGCAAAAAAATTCTACCAGAATGCTCTCATTGAAAATGTACCATATGCTCTAATGATATCAGTCCTCAAAAAGTTATACATTTTTTTCTTCCAGGAATTCATTGCACAGACATTTATTTACTGAATAACCTGTTAAGATATACAGAATCAGAAAAAAAAAAGGAGGGGAGAATCCTTCCCTTCATGGAACTTTACATGGAAGAAGGAGAAATAAACTCCGGGCTTTAAGAAAAGCACGATAGAGCCATGAGAGGTACAATGAAGGTTCGTTAAAAATAAAATATGATTTGCAGAGTAGGGAAAATAGATATGTAGATAAATGAGGCAAGTTTGGTGGAAGAAGACCACTAAAAGACAAAGTAATAAAGGAAATTCAAAGCCCAGGTCACAAAGGGTCTTCCACGTCACACTGATGCATCAACTTCATCCTGAAGGCTCCACTGTGTTAATAAAGCATTAGCAGTTAGATGACCTGGACTTTATTTCTGAAAGATTCCTCCAGTAGCACTAAAGATTAGACTGGAAGGAGGATCAAATGGGGATAGCAGAACTTGGGTCCATATGATGGATATTCATTTCCAATTAGTTCAGGAACAGACAAGAAAATTATGGGCTCACACATTTTGAAAAGTCAAAGGAGAACTTTGTACATGGCTGGATCCATGTGTTCAAGCAATGGTGTCACTTGTCTATCTGCTCATCTAGGTTGAGTTTTCTTCTATGTTGACTACTTTGCACTTGTAGTCGAGAAATTAGCTACCAGAAACTTGTGATTTATATATACACTACTCACCTCAGTAATATTTCTGAAAAATGTAATTTTCCTTAACAGCGCAAATGAAAAGTTTGAGTGAAGACTCAACTTTACTCTTGTGCTGTCTGTAAGTCCAGCACCAGTTTCATGGTAACAAACTGCTTGCAATGGCACACCTATCACAAGTTCACCCTATGAGGTAGGAATCACTGGGGACAGGCAATTTTCCAAACCTGGGTGATATTGCTAGGTCATTCACAGATTTTTAAAAACTGTTCTCTCTATATATTATTCTGGGCTCTCTCTAATCATTTTTGTTTGTTTTGTTGTTGTTGTTTTTGTTTTTTTGTTTTTTTGAGGAAGGGTCTCACTATGTAGTTGAATGGCACACCTATCACAAGTTCACCCTATGAGGTAGGAATCACTGGGGACAGGCAATTTTCCAAACCTGGGTGATATTGCTAGGTCATTCACAGATTTTTAAAAACTGTTCTCTCTATATATTATTCTGGGCTCTCTCTAATCATTTTTGTTTGTTTTGTTGTTGTTGTTTTTGTTTTTTTGTTTTTTTGAGGAAGGGTCTCTATATGTAGTTGAAAATGACCTGGAACTCACTATGTAGCCCAGGCTGGTCTCAAACTCACAGCGATCCTCCTGCCTCAGCCTCCCAAGTGCTGGGATTACAGGCGTGCGCCACGACGCCTGGCTCTCTAATCATGTTTTTTTTTTCTGTTTTATGTGTGGTCTTCCTTAAATTATGCTCTAATCATTCTCCAGAGTAACTTTGAATTTTTTTCTTCTAACTTTTCTCCTTAGACTATCTCACCTGGGATCATGGATTTAAATATCATTTATATGCTGACAACTGATGCATTTCTATATCAAGATCTAATCTCTTCTCTGGGTTATTACTTGATGCATCCAATTGAATGTCTCACAGGCATCTCAAAATTAACATATCCAAAATTAAACCTGCCATACTTTTAGCTTTCAACATCTTTATTAATGTTAACTACAACCATTAAGTTATTTAAGCCAGAAACCTAAGAATCATTTTATGCCTTTCCCCCATCTCTAAGACATCAAATCTATTTCTCAATGTAGTATGAAGCCACCTTCTTTGATACCATTATACCTTCTAGTACAAGCTATCAAAACCTTTACCAATTCTAGAAAAAATGCCCCTTAAATAGTTTCTCTGCCACCATATTTGATGAATCGCATCTATTTTCCTAAACTATTTTTATTGACCCTATTGGTACCTTTTATATATACAGTACACTTACATTCATCATTGGGATCTTCTACATTTACATTACAGATCTTGGTTCTCATTTTTCCCCATACCCTCCACCCTCCCCTATTTCCAAAGACTTTGTTTCCATTTTTTTCCCTTTTCTCGTATTTTTTCATTTCCCTTATTTCCTTTCCCCTACCCCTCCCAATTCCCCTATAACTTTAGCCCTTTTCTTCCCATTTCATTTTATCAGTTATACAATTTGAATCTTATTTACAGTTTTAGTTTTTCACACCAGGGAAACTATTCAATATTAAAAATAGAATTATTGGGCTGGGAATGTAGCTCTGTAGCACAGCACTTGCCTGGCAAGAGCAAGGTCCTGAGTTCTATCCCCAATTAAAAAACAGGAATTATCATATCAATCTCAAGTAAATTAGTTAAAACATATGTTTAAATGAAATATCAGTTCCCTAACAAGGCCCTAATAATACTGACTACAATCCCTATCTTATTCAATTTCTATCTCTTAAATCATATTGTCTGGTGTTCTCCAATAATTTACATACACAAATGACACGTGCCTTATATTGATAGGCACACTAGCCTTCATTTAGTTTGTTAAATGTGGCAAGATATATCCAGCTTCAAAATATATTTTTCTCTTTGATATTTTATTCTCCATTTTCATCTGTGTAGCCACTATCTCAAATTGTGTATGCTTGAGCAGACTAGAAATTCTTGTCAGAGGAGGTAGGCAGGACAAAAACTAAAATGCATTCATTCAAATAGAAAACATAGAGTTGAAATTTCTCCAACAATGATAGGATCCTATATTTTGAAAGCCCTAAAGATTCCATCAAAAATATTAGAATAAAGAAATGAAGTTATATGATACAAAATAAAGATACAAAAATTATTTGCATTTCATATTGTAATAATGATCAAATGAAGATAAAAATGCCTTATAACAGATTAAAAACAAAATAAAAGTAATTTACAAATATGTTTAACTAGGGAGTTAAATGATCTAGACACTCATCACTGTAAAAGTTTGAACAACTAAATAGAAGAAACTATGAAGAAATCCAAAATATTCTGTTTATGAATTGGAAGAATAAGTAGTACTGAAGTGTCCATATAAACTGTCTTTTTCTATTATCTATCACTGTAGAATAATACATCAGCCTGAGTAATTTATGAAGAGAAAAGGATTATTTTAGCTTTTAGTTTGAAGGCTACAAAGACAAAGACAAATAGTTTTACTACTTGGAAAAGAAATTCTGCTGCTCTGAGTCAGGGATGTAGCTCAGTGGCGTGAGCTCAAGGTCCTGAATTTGATCCCCATACCACGATAAAAGCAAGCAAGCAAGAAAGAAAGAAAGAAAGAAAGAAAGAAAGAAAGAAAGAAAGAAAGGAGGGAGGGAGGGAAGGAGGGAAGGAAGGAAGGAAGGAAGGAAGGAATTCTGCCACTTTACCTAATTGCAAGAAAGCAGAAGTCAAATTTGGCACATGAAAAAGGCACTAATCTCTCTTAATTATTCAATTATTACTTTAAAAAATTTACCTCTGAACATGGCCACAGGAGCAATCAAATTTCAGCAGGAACATCAGCACATATGAACTATGGTGAACTACACAGTCAACATAATTCCTACTGAAATTCTAATGACATTATTTATTGAAATGGAAAAAAGTTTCAAATTCTTATGGAATCATAAAATAGCCAAAGCAATCAAATGTGAAAAGAAGAAAGCTGGAATTAGCACACTGAATTCCAACTGTATTACAAGGTCAGGATAATCAAAATAGCATAGGAGCTGGAATACAACAGATACATGAAAAAATGAATCAAAATAGAAAACCCCGAAATAAGCCTACCAGGAAGTTAATGATAAATGGATATTCCACAAAGATGTTAATACACACAAAGGTAAAGTGCAGTTTCTTTAATCAATTGCTTTGGGAGAATTGTGTATCCATATGCAAAAGAATGAACATGGACTCAATTCATACCACATACTAAAATCAACTAAAAGTGAATAAACAAATAAAAATAGACACATACTATTACATCACACTATGAATCGTCGGAAGGCAAGAGAAACCATTAAGAGTAGAGAGACAACCTAGAAATGCAGAGAAAATACATTCATAAAATGTATGGAATTCAAAAAACCTGACTGTAAGGAAACAAAAACCTATGCTTTAAAAATACAAAAATAACTGTATAGACAGTTATTGAAATAAGACATATAAGGGGCCAGAGGCTACATAAAGAAACCCTCAACATCACAAATCATTAAGAAAGTGCAAATTAAAACCACAATAATATAATCAAGACTTATCATGTAGAGGTACAAGATCCCAACAATGAATGTAACTGTACTGTATCCCTAAAATGTACCAATAAACTCAATTAAAGCTGAAAAAAACCACAATAATATAATCAAGACTTATCATGTAGAGGTACAAGATCCCAACAATGAATGTAACTGTACTGTATCCCTAAAATGTACCAATAAACTCAATTAAAGCTGAAAAAAACCACAATAATATATAATTTCTTATCTCCCAGAATTTCTAAGATCAACAAGATGAAAGATAGCAAATATTGTCAAGGATGTGGAGAAAGGGTATCACTGAATGCTATTAGTAGAAATGTAAATTAGAAGAGCTATTATGGAAAGACCACATGAAAGTTCCTCAAAATCCTAAAAAGAGAACTACCATATGATCCAGCAATCTCATGTCTAGGTGTAAATCCAAAGGCATTGAAATGAATATATCCCATGTTCATTGTAGTATTATTTGCAATAGCTAAGGCATAGACTCAAGCTAATTGTCCTTGAAAGGATGACTGGAAATACAAAATGTGGCATATATACAAATTGGAATACTGTTCAGCCTTCAAAATCAAGAAATCCTGTCACACATAATACCACGGATACATCCAGAAAATGTTATACATGATAAAATAGTCAGTTACAGCAACACAGTACCACATGGTCTGATTTATATATCTAAGTCAGTCCAATGTAAAACAATTGAACTCATGGGAAAAGGGAAAGGTGGTAATCAGAATTTGGGAATGTATATTATGCAAAGGTCCAAAATTTGAATTAGACAGGAATATCATTTTTGAACCTATTTCACATTGTATGGAATATAGTTAATAACAATAACTCATATTTGGGGATTATGAGGACAGTAAATTTCAAATATTCTTACCACAAAAATAAAAAATGTTTGACATAATCAATTTAATTAGCTTAATTTATATTATTATATATTACATTTACAGGTATCATAACATCACACTGTATGCAATAATAATTTGCCAATTAATGATTTTACAAATTGAATATGAAGCGATCACTCAGATACAATGCCCAAATGTACTAGGCATGTTGGATAAATTTTAACATGTGGATTTTCTTTTAGGATTTTTTTTTGGTACCGGTACCGGGGATCGAACTCAGGTCCTTGAGCTTGCAAGGCAGATGGAGGTACCACTGTGCTACATCCCCAGGCCTGTGTGGATTTTTTTGTAAAACTTTTTACTGGGGGAAAAAAAATTATTGTCTAGCAAAGTTTCAGAGATGGAAAACATCATCATTATGCAAACAATGGGAGGAGACATCAAGTAGTAATGCAGTACAATAGTGTTATAGTTTAGAAGAAAAAATCATTCACAGAAGATAGCACTTTCTGAGTGCAGTTCTGGAAAGTGCATCCTGATGTATACATGTGATCACAAATTGCTAACCTAAGGTTTATCTTTGGGTATTTCTCTCTGAATGTACATGAAAAAATTTTGTATTTATTTGCATGCTTGCATTTTGCTTAGGAAAAGAGTCTTAGGTTTCATTAAATTCTCCACTGAGGTTTGTGACCTAAAAATAAGTCAATAACCAACATCACAGAAATACTCTGTATCCTGAGATTTAATTAACTTGGCTTTTCTGAAGGATACTTATTTTATCCAGTCAGAAACATCTCTTACTTTCCTTTATTGACACTTTTTCCTGAACGTTCATAAATCCTACTTTGGGGGGGAAATCAGTTTTTCCATTTTTGTTATTATGCATGAAACACCCTGAAGATCATGCATGTGATCTGGAATTAAGAAAAGTTAAAAGGGATACAATACATGTTTATAGAAATATATTTTAAAATTATTCTTATGGTTTGTGTCCAGATGTCCCCCTAAAGCTTCATGTCGTCAGAAGCTATTTTGGAGGTAGTTAAAACTAGAGTGTATGATGCTGAGATTAAGAGCGTGTGATTACTAAACCATTACATGTGAGTGATTGGCTTGGCACTGCCCTAATCCAGGTAGTTTGAATATAATTAAAGGGGCAGGAAGACAATGTTAAACCCTCTTGTTGACCTTGCTACCTTGTGTGTGCTATATTGATTGCCTTTTGTGATGCCCTGTTTGGCATTCCTGCCTTGGAGCCAGCCAATTATCAACTGGAACGTCTTTGAACTGTGAGATATATAAACCCTTTGATCTTTACCTTTTGGTGCTAGGTATTTTGTCCCAGCAATGAGAGAAAAGTAACTAACACGATTAATAAAAAGGAAATATATTCTATTTGTTAAATTCTTAACTACTATCACGACGGTTAGGGTAGAGTTTTAATTTGATTGGCTTTATAATAAGCCCCAAAGACAGGTGTAGCACACTTCTTGGTGTGTCTCAGAGTCATGATGGTGGGACATTGGCATCTGTGTCTAGTGCTTTTCCTTTTCAACTCTGGCACTCTTCCTCTGTGTGTGAAATGCTGTAACTGTGGAAGAAGCTAATTCAGAACTAGAATAAGTATCTGTTCCTATAAGGACAAAGTGCTTCCTTTTCCATGATGAAAGTGGCCTAAAATTATCAACTGGCCACTAGAGGTTACCCTGGGCAATGGTGCCCTATCAAGCACTAAATTTTGTTCTCTGCTGATGGCAGATCGAGCATTCAACAGTAACTAACCAGATCAGCTTTGTTGAGTGAAGGACCAGGTTACTGATCTCATATACAGTCTTCATTTCCACTACCATGGTCACAGTTTTTTTAGCTTATTGGGCAATTACAGAGGTGGCTGGGGAAAAAGGTTGGTCATCTTATCCACTTGATTATTAATGTCCTCTCTGGTGAGGTCACCTTTTGATGAACATTTAGATAGGATACAAATATCTTCACATTCTTTATGCATATGGAGAAGACTATACATAAACTTCTTTCACAAAAGACTTCATCATCAGTTTCCCAAAGATATTCCCTCAAAGTCCCTGACCATCCAGGTAGATCATTACTTACAGTCCATGAATCAAGATATAGTCCTTTTTCTTCCTATTTCATATTATCAGTATAGTGTACTATATACCTGAAAAGTTCCAATAAACTTAATGAAATAAAAAAATAGTCACATATCTGGACAATTTTTTTTTGTACTGGGGATCAAACTTGGGACCTTGTTCTTGTGAGGTAGGCGGTGGACCCACTGAGCTATTCTTTTCCTCCCAAGTAAAATATACAGTCAGCTGCAGTGCCCAAAGTGATAATTTTATCACCTTCCTTGAGGGATGTGCTAAAAAAGGGCTGAACTGCTGCAGCAGTATACTTTTGGGTCATGCCTGCATAATATGTGGAGAACCAACTATAAACTTAGACCTTGTCTCTTCCTATCTCACGTCATCATCAGCTAAACTCCATGAGGCTGGGGAGAGAGGCAATATAGCAGGAGTAGAAACTTTCCTGGCATTTGGGCCATTTACTGTGTTAACTTGTATATTCAGGACCTGCTTAGGTCCAATCACATATATACCATATCCATTTGATTATGAACGCTTGCACATCCAATTTTATCAGAGAGCACCCAATTCATGATGGCTAACTCAGGTTACACAGTAAGTGCCCCATGATCAAGGGTTAGGTTTCCACTAGATCTCGATAATAAGCCATGAACTGATTTTCAAATCTACTACAAAGTCTTACAGTTCTCTGTTTTGATTCACCAAGGAAAACTTGCCAGAAGCTCCGTCCAAATAACATCTCTATCCATGACTGATACCTTAAGCATCACTGGATCTAATGTATCATAATGGCCCAAGTTGCAGAGCAGCATACACACCAGTTTAGATCTGTTACTGAGACTTTCCTTGTTCTGGGTCCCACGCAAAAATAACTTTCCTAGTCATTTGATAAATATGGTAGAATAACACACCTAAATAAGGAATAAATTGCTTCCAAAATACAAATAGAGCCACTAGATGTTGTGTCTTTTTCTTGGTTGTAGGAAGGGTCAGGTGCAACAACTTATCTTTTACTTTAGTAGGGATAACTGCATGTCCCAGACCATTGGACTCCACAAAATTTCACTGAGGCACAAGGCTCTTGAATTTAATTGGATTTATTCTCAATCCTTTTATATGCAAATGATTTGTCAACAGGGCCAGAGTGGTAATTACCTGTGTTAGTTACTTTTCTCTTGTTGCTGAGACAAAATACCAGACACTCAAAGTTGATGGGGAAGGGTTATTTGGGTTATAGTTCATAAATATTTCAGTCCATGATCGGCTGGTTCCAAGGCAGAGTGGCACATGGCAGAGAGGCATTTCAGAGGAGAAAGAACACAGCACACCAAAGTAGCAAAAATAGCAAGGGAAATAGTTCATTGAGGAGGAAGACAGCAAAAAGCAGCAATGGTATTTAATAGTTGACTCTCTGCTCCTCTCATCTTATTCAGACTATGGGGATTAGAGTGGTGCAAAACCACTCACATGTAGTGGTTTAGTGATCACACACCCTTAATCCAAGACCCACCTCGGGAAAAAGCCCCAACTATGACTGCATGAAGCTTTACAGGGGCATCAAGACACAAGCCATAACACTACCTTTTCTTTATCTGGCCCAATCAACATAATTTATCAGTGTAATGGGGCAGTGTGTTACCTTCATTGTGTGGACAAATCCCTGCAAACTAAGTTGTGACACAGTGCTGGATAGTTTATATACCCCTGAACTACAACTGTAAATGTATACCACTTGCCTTCTCAGCTAAAAGCAAATTGTTTCTGGTGGGACTTTATGGATAGATTTGGAGAAAAGGGCATTTGTCAAATCAGTAGCAGCAAATCAGGTACCAAGAGATGTGTTCCTCTGTTAAAGCAAGGAAACTGTATCTGGTATAGCAGATTCAATTGAAGTTACCACTTGATTCAGCTAACAGTAATCCACCATCATTCTCAAAGATCCTTCCATCTTGTGCACAGGACAAATAGGAGTTAAATAGGTAGGTTGTGGGAACTAATACACCTGCATTTCTCAAATCCTGGACTGTAGCACTAATCTTTGCAATCTTTCCATGAATGTTCTTGATTTACTATTTTCCCCAGGCAGATGAAACACTAATGGATTCTATTTAGCATTTAATATCTTAATAACCTTCCCTCAACCAGGTTAAAAAAAAAAAAGACCTGTCGAGCTGATTAATAAAGAATAAGTGAACATAGAATGGGTAGTAGAAGAAGGCAGTTTATAAATATCAGGGATGACCACATGACCAGTTACAACAACAAGGATTTAACTGTATTTCCTTCCTGTTTTGTCAACATGCTTGTACATGTATACACATGATAAATGGATAGAACTAAAGGTGTAGGGAAAGTGGGAAGGGTAGGGGAAAGGTAAAAAGGGAAAAGAAAAAAAATATGAGAAAATGAAAAAATGGAAATAAAATGTTTGTAAATGGGCAGGGCAGGAGGGGGTGAAGGGAGGGCAGGGACAAGGGGAAAAAATGAGAACCAAGACTGGTCATGTAAAGGTACAAGATCCCAAAGATGAATGTAACTGTACTGTATACCTAAAATGTACCAATAAACTCAATGAGAGAAAAAAAAAAGTCTCCAAAAAAAATGGATAGTACTAATTTCTTATTTTAACATAATGTTGATTTGACAATATCAGCACTTAACTATCATTAATTCTGTATTATAATATTTAGACTATCACCTAAAGAAAAATGCTACTATCTGTCCTTGGGAAGAAACTTGAATTTTTCTGTCTGTACCCAGGATAGTATCATGTTAAAGTGAAGTCATGAACTGGCTATTATATTTAAAGAATAACCATGATTTAAAGATATTCTTTGGTTGTCACATTGACAAAGGGTGGATTGTGAGTGCTAATCATGATGTGTCACCTCGAGTGGATTAAAAGACATTTAGAAGATTATGAAAGCATATTTTGGGTGTGTTTGGGAATGAATGACATGTAGGCTAGCAAATAAAGGGAAAATAACTCACCCTGAATGCGGGTGGCACCAACCAAGACTTGCAACCTGGACATAATAAAAAGGAAAAGCAAGAAGGGTTTCTATTTTGAAGGAGCTCCAGTCTTACCCATTGCCTTTGGACACTGGTCTCCAGTTATCTTTGGCCTCCCAATGCAGACTTGCCCTACTGTTTCTGTATGGAGTTTCCTGGCCTCTGACCTTGAACTGGTATGGCATCCTTGATTGCTTTTAGTCTGTGGGTCTTTTAGTCTTTTTGGGCAACTGCATCCTCTGTCTCCCCAGAGCACAGGCATCCATGTTTCTGATATGGTCAGTCTATCTAAGAAATCCTATTGCATAATTAAATGTGTGTTTTCTACTAATTTTGTTTCTTTAGAGAATCTGAACTAATTAGGTACCCACTGCAGTAAGATACAAAGTTAATTCAAATAAAAACATTTTCTACTTTTTGTACTTCAAGGTAGGTAATATCATCATGACCCTCATAAAAAAATTCACATAGGATTAAAATATATACAGAATCAGAGAACTGATAGTTGAACTCCATAAGCAATTATTAAACTACAATACTAGATTAAAGGTCATTTCAAGGAATGAAAGTATATGATCCTTATCTAATTTATGACTAGCAATCTCATAGGAATAAATGTTTGGTTAGCTATACATACTCACACCACACACACACACACACACACACACACACACACACACGTTAGTGACTAAAACTGGGAAATGTAACATTTCAGATGTCAGACTCCAGGATCAAACAAAACTTGGCTGAGTATGTTGGTTTCTGACTGCATGACTATAGGAAATATACTTAGCATAACCCCAGATTATTATAAGAATTATAATGACTTCTCAATAAATATAACTTAATTTTTATATTTCACAGATTGTATTATATATTATATCTACAATACTATATATTTAATAATTTCATATTTATTTTGTATAAATATAATATATAGATTAAATTTCTGAATCAATGTCTTTTTTCTTATAATTATGACTCAAAATCCTAAATAAAGTCTTTTCTGTAACAATATATTATGCTTGTTGAATAACATATGGATGACAAATATAAAGAAACAACCATTTATTGTTTTATAGAAATCTTACTGCCAGTTGTATAGCTCTTTCTGGAATGACATTTTTGTTGTTAATTATGCTTTTACCAACTATGTGATATATATTTCTTATTTGACATTACTGGAAAGTTGATAAAAAATAGCTAAAATCCTTATTGGTTGCTAAAAAACAATAAGGTGTTAACTATTTAATAGAAAAAAAGTCAAATGAGTAGCACAAAATGGTAGGAAGTAAATCAGTGAGTCACTGTAGAATGCACATTGAAATCCTGTTTTAAAACCAGGTGTGCTCTCTTATTCTTACTCAACATCACTTAAAACACACCACTGTCTCTGAAGAACTTTGGAACAAATATGTGTAAAGTGGCTCCTCAAGGCACCTCCACCATGTAAGTAAAACAGTGACTATGGTTTAGGCCAGAGAAAGGCATCACTAAATTCAGCTGTAAATTTCTGGCCTCAAGCTTTATAAAATGAGACTCCTACCTTCTCTTTTTCCAAGGTTCCTAAATATAAGTGATCACCAATCTTTACCCAATATACACGTTTTAAATGAATGTCTTCTATGCATCTATGGAATAATAATAACGAACTACTACTATTGGTAATTATAAGAATAAAAGCAATAATCATGGAACATGTAATAGTCAGTGACTGTTTGGCAGGTATATGTTTAACTAACTCCATCCACCCACAGAGTAAGGGATATGTCATTCTTATTATACCAATGAGAAAAATAAGCCACAAGAAATGAGAGGATTTCTGTTTGTAGAACAGTCTTAGGGGAAGATTTAAAATAAATGGATTCATAGTAAAATTGGACATGGATAACAGACAAATTTTCAGATTTTGAAGTGCAGGCTGATATAAGAATTTAGTAAAAGCAAACAAAAGAAGTATGATATAGATACGAGAACGTGGAAGGCCTGCCTGGTGTTGCTAGGAAATGTGGCAGAAGGAAGGAAGTGGAAAGTAAGACACAAAGTTGGAGAAGATTTTGTGGAAAGTTCAATTACACAAGGGTCATGCATGTCTTTCCTACAGTTTAGACTTTATCCCTGTATTAAATGACCTCTTAGTGCTCAACAGAGGCTCATATTTAAGAAAGAGGTATTTTTAGATTATAAATATTTAACCATTTCTCTGGTAACAATGTGGAGAATGGATTTGATAGAGACAGTGATGGAAGGAAAGATAGCAGTTCGGAGATTGTTGAAGGTATCAAGGCAGGAGGTAATAAAGTCCTTTACTATAACACAGTCCAGAGATGATAAACAAATTTGATAAATAAGTCCAGAAGGCTGATTCTGCATACTGAAATATCCTCTTTCTTCTAGACCTTAGGCCTGTTCCCTATCCCTTATAACACTAACTATTAATATTTTAGAAAACTATAATCTCTGACCAGGCATGGTAGCACAATGAGATTGTTGAAGGTATCAAGGCAGGAGGTAATAAAGTCCTTTACTATAACACAGTCCAGAGATGATAAACAAATTTGATAAATAAGTCCAGAAGGCTGATTCTGCATACTGAAATATCCTCTTTCTTCTAGACCTTAGGCCTGTTCCCTATCCCTTATAACACTAACTATTAATATTTTAGAAAACTATAATCTCTGACCAGATATGGTAGCACAAGCCTGTCATCCCAGCACTTGGGAGGCTGAGGCAGGAGGATCGCTGTGAGTTCGAGACCAGCCTGGGCTACACAGTGAGTTCCAGATCAGTCTCAACTACATAGTGAGACCCTGTCTTTAAAAAAAAAAGAAAAGAAAACTATGATCTCAAATGTAGGATATTTAGTAGCAAAACATTTGTATGAGTAAACACTTATTTTAGATCCATACCATTCAGTCAAGTGAAGAAAACATAGGTGTGTTTTAAAAAACCAATTTTTCTTACACTAATCAATAAACATAAAATCATAATTGTCGCAAATTGTGTAACTCAGAGTTTGTAAATAAAATATAATGTAAATAGTACATTTAAATAAAGATAAATAAAATACAAACAAAGAAAACTAAAGAAATATTTTTTTTTCTAAAGCTAAATTCAGACATATTCCAAGATTCTGGAAATATATGTAGATTTTTTTAGGTAGCAGAGGTAATTATCTCTTCACTGAATAAGTTCTTAACATCCTTAAAGGCTCATGTCAAAGGCATAAAGATAAACTGGAAAGATTCCATCAAGGTCCACATATCAGTTATGGGTGTAAAGGATGATCTTTCACTCATCCATTCACCCATCAACCTATCCATTTATCAGTCTGTCATTCACTCAATTTTGACATATGAAACTTATGCTGATTAATGTGATCTAGAAGATAATGCAAAGAAAAAAATTAAAATACCATATAACAAATGCCAAGATAGAGAAATATGAAATGCCAAAACTTCCCATGAAGAGGAGAGAACTGACACAAGAAGTGAAACTCACGGAGATTATAATTCTAGTATGAAGAAAGACATAAATCCTAAAATAATAGGGTAATATCTCAGACTGGTCCTAGAATTTTTGGTCGTATAATATTATATACGAGAAGCAGTAGTGGAAAATGAAGGAAGAATTAATGATGGAGAATTACTATAAAAAGCCTTTAGAACTAATGAGAATTTTTTTATTTTATCTTATAAATTTGGAATTTAAATGTCCTCAAAATGATTCCAAAGTCACCATATATGTTTTGAAATTTAACTTTGGCAACTCTATTGAACAAGAATTACTGTAAAATCAAAAGTGGAAAAGAGAGAATTTTGAGTATATTATAATTAGAAGTCTTCAAGTAAATAGCAAAGTCCCCTTATAATACAAGAATTTTTAGAGAATGAAAGTAGGAAGTCAAGAATTATGCTACCATGGCTTGAAATACATTATTTGTTCAAAGTTATCTATAACTATAATATCCAAGACAACTGTTCCAAGTTAGGAATACAGTAATAATTTTTAAACATAGGATAAAATCATATACTTTAGGAGGAGCAAACTTTCATTAAAAAGAGAAACAATTAAATGGGGTAATAAACTAAAAGTTATAGAATGATGGCAATACAGTTAGAGAGATTAGATAGAGAAAGGCAATCTGAAAAGATTGATATTTGAACTAACACTTTTAACAAGTCAGTTATGGGTAAAGTGCTTCAGACAAGGAAGGCAATAGTCCAGGGTGAATGAACTTGAATGTTCAAAAAATAGAATTATGGACTGTGTATCTGGATAAAAATGAGCTTGTTGGAATGTGATCCTCTAGGTGCAGAAGAGAAGATGGAAATTTTTCAATTACTGATTCCTAGTTGGTAAGGTAAGAATATTACATCTTGTTTAATGTAGTTAGAATCCATTGGAGAGTCACTATATAAGTATTACACTGCATCACACTGAATTTTCATAAAGTGACCTCTTACTACTCAATGAGTGATAGAAGGTAGGTAGGCAACAATGGAAACACAGGCAATGACCATGACTTATTTTAAGGGGAAAAGAAGGATCTTTTCCTTGGTTGAAATTGTGTGTGGGGTAAAAAAGAAAAATAAACAAGAGACTCCTGAAATTTTCTCTAAATCATGAGATGAAGATGTTGTTACTCATTCTTGCAATGAGAGCAGATAAAAGGAGCATCCTGGGAATCAGGAGTTGGGCAATGCTCCAGGCATTTTGGTGCAAATGACTTTAGAAGAAATGCATGAGTAGGAGGAGATTTCATAGAAAGAAAAAAACTGTCTTTAAATAAACACACACACACACACACACACACACACACACGATGTGACATGAGGCAATTCTTTGAGAATATGAATCTTTTACAATTAGCAATGCCAAGTCTGACAGCTTAACATAAGGATTTCAATTCTGATAAATTGAGAACTTCCTGGTGTGGAATATTAATAAGTTATTAATCACCCAGGTGTTTATCATGCAAACAGAATGAATGGAAGCTAATAAAGAGGAATAGAAAACATTTATCTTTATTCTCTCTTCACTTTATGCCATGGCTGCTCAAGGCAAAAATAGTAAACTATGAGTGCTCAAAATAAATTTTATTTTTTCAAATTTTCCTCATTCACCTTCCCCAGGATGGGTTATAATACATACTAAATTATTTGCTTGGGGGTCCGTTGTAGACTGTGATTTCAAAAGAATTCACACAAATATACCAAAAATGTATACTTTCACATGTTATAATAAAAATGCTAGATGTATCCAGATCCCATTTCATAGACTATATCAATTTGACTTAAAATACTGCAAATATTAAATTTTTATTTTTAAATTGTAGTATTGCAGTACACAGAAAGTGATGTTTAACTTTGTAAAGCATAATTTAAACTAGCTAAAAAAAATTCATTCATTCTCATCACTAAGTATTGATAAAATTTTGAGATGTTGGAGAACATAAGTATCATAATTTGATAACTTAACAATGTATATTTATAAAAAACACCACACTGTACTTCATCCAGATGTACAATTGATATCTGTCAATTTAAAACAAAGTCCTTATTTTATTTTTTCTTCTTGACACCTACCTCAGCAAAATATCTATTATTAGGCTCAGCATTCTATACTTTTATGAATTTTGTCTGAATGAAATTAATATTTAGTTAGGTTGGAAACTGACAGTGCTTACTGGGTATCATTATTGGATACCCCAAAGGGCTATGGGCTGCATCTTAACTTGTCTAGATATACAGAATTAGATTTGACTAGAAACAGAAGTAAAACTTCTTAGTAATTTTAAGAGAATGACATGAAGAATGGTGAAATTAACAGCAGTTAACATTTATAAAATCTTCATATTGATGAACTTTGGGTCTTGGTATTGGCTACCAGGTAGGCATCAAAATTTAGATATTCCACAGGCTGGTAATCTATATAGTTTTTTTATGATTTTCTTTTTCTTATTTCTTTTTTTGGCAAGTCATCAATATTGTATTATATTAAAATAATTATTTGTACATATTAATTATATAAACAAATGGGTTTTACTGTGATATTTCCATATATGTGCATAATGTATTTTGATTGTGTGCATTCTCCCCACTACCTTCACTTATCTGACTGCTCCTAGATCTTTTCTCTTTTGATATAGAGTCCCCTTCTATTTTCAGATTGTGCTGCCACACCATAGTTGGACAAAGTGTATAGCACCACTCAGAATTTTAAAGACTCCATCTGAAAGATCTGTGTTGAAAGTAACAATAAAAATGCTGAATTACTTGGGTATAAACAAAAAGGAGAAATGTGTTGTCAATGGTATTAAGAAGGCAATATTTTCTTTAAAAAATAGATTTTTCATAAGAGATATACAGTAGATGTAATTAAATTGCATATAACCTTCAAAGTCTAGCTCACATATTGTCTTATTGTGTGTCTTAGTTACTTTGCCTGTTGCTGAGACAAAAATATTTACAGCCAAATTTAAAGGAGGAAAGGTTTATCTGGCTCACAGTTTGTAGAGTTTCCAGTCTATAATTGGCTGGCTCCAAGACAGTCATTGCAGAAGCAAAACAGATGATGGTGGGCAGAAGGTAGCAAAGTAAGCAAGGAAGGGACAAGACAAGCCTGTTTTTTTGTTTTGTTTTAGTTTGGTTTTTTTTGCTACTGACACAAGGATGGTGCCAAACCAATCAGAGAACTGATTTACTAATCCCCCACCCTTAATATTAGCACCCTTAATCCCTTAATACTAACATTGCACCATAAATCAGTCACACAATCTAGATCCAGCCACCTCTGAAAAAGCCCCATCTATGACTTCATGAGGCTTTAGGGAGATATCTAGACACAAGCCACAACACTATGATCCCTGGCTATACCAATTCAGACTCTTCACAAAAAAGGCAATGTTTTTATCCACTCTGCTATGGATCCTTCTTTAACACTTGTATATGGGTGCTTTATTCTGTGTCTGCTTGTCTTCTGTGTTTGACACAGAGACATCCTCCCTGAAACCAGGGACATAGTAAGTGCCTTTCAGAAAAGTATTTTGGGGTGAATTAAATATAAGGTAAGCAGTATAAGCAGTATAAATGCCTTAAATTACTTTCATCAGTGCAGTTTAGTTGTAAAAATGTGACTGTCAAGAGACAAAATGTAAGCAACTTCAATAACATCTCAGTGCCATAAAATGTCAAGGACAAATAACAGACAGCAAGAGTGTCAATCAATAGAGTCACTCTGACCCAACAAGAATTTAAGTGACAGGAAAGCACAGCCAGGCACAAATCAATCTTTTTGTATATATCTTCTCCACTAGATACCAATTCTGTGAGTGAAAAGCAAAGAATCCTCACATGCATATGCTTATTGAAAAGAATCAAAAAATATCTCTTACCATTAGCAAATGCAAATAATGATAAAATAAGCCTTTGAAAGGAGATAACTAAGGATAGTTTTAAAAATGATTCTGAGTGAGTCAGGTAGCAAGAAAAATTATGAGAAAAGGAAAAAATGGAAACAAAGTGTTTGTAAATAGGGGTTGGAAGGAGCGAAGGGAGAGCAAGGGTATGGGGAAAAAATGAGAAGCACTATCCATCCTGTAGGGGTACAAGATCCCAGATGAATGTAACTGTACTGTATACTTAAAAGTACCAATAAACTCAATAAGATTAAACAAATTATTCTTATGGTTTGTGGTTTTGATTTCAACTATATGTTTAAGCAAAATTGTCTAAGCCTATTTAGAATAGTTATCTAAGGAGGGACAATCCTATGCCACTCTAAATAATGTTAGAAGGTTATGAGACACTTGTGTCCCATCATTACAAACATTTTCTCATCATAATTGCTAATAGGTATGAGACAATCTTCAATGCCATGCTTCACAAAGCAAGTAACAGATGCATTGGTCTCAGAGCATTCTCCCTAAACTGAATTTCTGTCAAGAAAGCAACAGCTACAAATCAAACAAAGCTTGTATGACATGCCAGGATTTCAAAGTGCACCCAGAGAGATTTATTCTCCCACACTGTCATCAATATACATTCATGCAAGACTTTCTACTGTCTTTATTAACTACTGACAGAATAATTTGATCAGTGCACAGTCATTCAGATTACATTATTAATACCTATGAAAATTCTGTGCTACCTGATCATGATTCTTTAGGTAGTCAATAGCTCTCACAAGCTAATACAAAGCACATTATTTCTTAATATAATATGTGATATCACTACAAACACTTCAACAATCAAATACAGAGAGACCTCAAATGTAATAACAGGGAATACTTTTTAAAGATTTTTAGGTTCACTTACTTGTTATAAGATTTTCACTATGTTGATTCTTCTTACCCAGGAGAAGATATATATTTCCATTTTCTGATATTCTCTTCAATTTCTTTTTTTCAGAGTGCTATACTTTTCAGAGCAGAGGACTTTGATTTCTTTTGTTAGGTTGATTCCCATGTATTTCAATTTTTTGGATGCTATTGTGAATGGAATTGATTGCCTCATTTCTCTCTCACTGAGTGTTTTTCATGTACAGGAAAGCTACTGATTTTTGTGTGTAGACCTTGTATCCAGCTACTCAGGTGAATTTATTTTTTTAACTCTAGAAGACTTTTGGTGGAGTTTTGGGGTCTTCCAAATAGAGTATAATGTCATTTGCAAATAATGACAATTTGACGTCTTCATTTCCTATCTTTATTCCTTTTATTTCTTTCTCTTGTCTAATTGCTGTGGCAAATGTTTCCAAAACTATTTTGAACAGTGGTGATAGTGGATATCCTTGTCTTTTTTTTTTCTTTTGTTTTTACTTGTTTTCTTTGTTTTTTGACATCCTTGTCTTGTTTCTTAGTGTGCAGGATTTCAGTTTTTGACCATTTAGTATGTAATTGGCTATTGGTTTTCATAGATGGCTTTTATCAGTTTGAGGTAGAGAGTGTCTATTCCAATTTTTTGTAGAGTTTCTATCATGAATGAATGTTAGATTTTGTCAAATGCTTTTTCTTTATCTATTGAGATGATCATATGGTTTTTATACTTCGTTCTATTAATATAGTATATTACATTTATTGATTTGCATATGTTGAACTAACTCTGGATCGCTGGGATGAATCCCACTTGTTCAGCATGTATGATTTTCTTGATGATCTTCTGTATTCTATTTGGGAGTATCTTATAAGGATTTTTGCATCTATGTTCATTAGTGAGATTGGCCTATGGTTCTTTTTCAGTTGGGTCTTTCTCTGTTTTGGGGATTAAGGTGATGTTTGCTTGCAGGAATGAATTTGGTATAAATAAGGAGGAATGGAGGAATTGAAGAGAGGGCAGGGGAATGGGGCAAAATGAGAATGAAGATTGATTATGTAAAGGCACAAATTCTCTTAAATGAATGTTAGTATATTGTAGACCTTAAGTGTGCCAATAAAATTAATTTAAAAAATAAGATTGCATTTATTTAATAAAAGAAAATTATATAGAATATTTAGATTTTTAGGTAAATTCTTAAATCTCATTAACTCAAAACTAAAAAAGATGAACAACATCATATACATTAATCATATTTTATAGCATTATCCCTAGTTGGGTTTGAAGTGTCTTCTCTAACATTCAGCATTGAAACATAATGGTAGTAACAGGAAAGTGTTTTTAAGAGGGGCTGATGTCCGGAGGGCTCTTCAATTTTGAGACAGATTAAGACTTATATGAATAGGGCCGGGGATTTAGCTCAGCGATTCAGTGGCCTGCCTTGCAAGTGCAAGGACTGAGTTCAATCCCCAGTAATAATAATAAAAAAGACTTATATGAATGATATTTATAGAATCCACTAGCCTATTTTCCCATCCAAGTTCTGCCATGTGAGGAAAACCTGCACCTCCACTCAAGAGGATGCAGCAACAAGGCACCATCATGGAAAGAGAGAACATGCCTCCCCTGTACACTTAGGTGGCTAGTACTTTGATTCTGGCCTATCTACTCTCCAGAACTGTGAGAAAAAAATTTCTATTATTTACAGATTACCCCACCTTAGTTATTTTGCGATAACACACAAGTGACTGAGACAGTCTCCAAAAGAAAATGCATTTAAAAGTACTATGTGGCATTTTCTTTCTCCCTTCTGCCATACAGTGTCCAGGCTAAAATTCTTTGGTGTTATCTTCCAATTAACAGCACAGTTCTCCACCCCAGTGGTTAAAGCAGCAAAGCTTTTGATTGGAAATGGAATTATATATCATGCATAATCTAAATAATAATTTTACCTTGAAAATTAACTTCAATCTGAAAGAACATTGCTTAAACCTACTGTACGATTAATGTCCCATATATAATTAAAGGTTTAAAGGCTTACACATATAACAACTTGTAAAACTTTTAATGCCTTAATATTTAAGTCTCTCTTAAGTTAATCCCTCTCTTTCTCCTGCTAGAAAAAAAAGATTTTCTAATGGGAATTATTTTACTTAGATTGAAAATACAATTTATGAAGTCTATGTAGAGTATAGTAAGTATGTGTAACACTGAGATTCCTGTTCTACAAATAGAAAGGATAACACATATTTAAACAATTTACTGATTTTCAATATGAACTGATTATTATGTCATAGGAAATTCAACACAGAAAAAATACATTCCAAAATTATATAAAAGATATTTAAAGGGATCTGTACTGTAATATTGCAACCATCTGCATTTTTACTTTTACTTTTTATTTTTTGATAGAGAGGATTGAATTGAAGACCTTGCACTTGTAAGGCAGACAGCGGAACCACAGAGCTAAATCCCCAGCCACCAATCTACATTTTTATATTCCTAATCAAACTTTGCAATATAATAATAAGATCAGTTATTTTTCCTCTAATAAAAATTTGAACATGCACATAAGCAAAAATTATACACAGATACATGGATCTTATTGAGCAGTTACTGTCAAATAATTATAAAACACTGTCTTAGAAGAAAAATGCATGACTAAAAATCTTAATAAATAATTGTTCAAATTGTGTAATTTGATAAGGAATTGTGAAGAAGGAAAAGTCACTAAAACTCAAGCTTTGTGAAGCTTAATGTACCTATTCTGCTCTGTGTTTGACAGTGAAAAAAGCACATTCCAGAGAAATATCCTCCCAAAGAAAAATATTAAACTTTACTTCATGTAATCCCAACTGTAAAACAATTTTTTACAGTGTTTTGATATGACTTTCCAGACAGAATATGTATCCTTTCTTCTTGGTACCCATTTATATTTATTTGTTTATCTTTTGGTACCAGAGATCAAACTCAGGCCCTTATGCTTGCAAGGCAGGTGGCAAAACTATTGAGCTAAACACCCTGTCTTTGGTATCCAGTTTTTACATTAAAACTACCATAACTACACTACCCCATTAGTAATAAAAAAACAGCATAAATTTAATTAATTTTAGATATAAATATATGAGAAACATTAATAGTAGAGGAACAATCTATCACTATGGTAATTTTCTAATAAAAATATATGCAAATGATTAAAACTTATAGAACTTATATTTAAAAGGCACAATTTCTTGATGAACTTCTGCACCCTAACTCCAATTCCTCAAATTCTTGTATGTTGAACTTTTATTGTTATTCTTATAAAGCTGTAAATAATATACTATTATTGTCCTTTAATTTAAACTTATATGCACATTTTTACTAGAATCATTAATATTAACTACTGAAATTCTATTATGCCATATTAGGATTTTATTTGTGTCTTAATATTTTGTCCAATATAATTGTTAATTATCTTTTTAACACTATTTATATTTTATTTTTTTCCTCATTGAGTTTATTGGTACATTTTAGGTATACAGTACAGTTACACTCCTCATTGAGCTCTTGTACCTTTAATGACAGGGCTTGGTTCTCATTTTCTTGCCTGCTTTCCTTTAACCACCACTCCCTTCCCTATTTCCCTTTTTAAATTTTCTTATATTTTTTTCCCTCATTTCCTTTCCCCCACCCTTCCCACTCTTCCTACACCTTTAGCCCCTTTCCACATTGTCAATTATACCATTTGGATCTTTTTTACACTATTAGTTTTTCACAACAGAGAAATTATTTGGTATTTACAGATGCATGACTTATTTATCTCACTTAAGAGTATGACCTTTACATGACAGGTCTTGGTTCTTATTTTTTTCCCTTACACCTGCCCTCCGTTTATCCCCTCCTCCCTTCCCTATTTACAAAAACTTTATTTCCATTTTTTCATTTTCTCATGTTTTCTTTCCTTTTCCTTTATTTGCTTTGCCCTACCCTTCCCACTTCCCCTATGCCTTTAGCCCTTTTCTTCCTATCTCACATTGTCAATTATACCATTAGGATCATGTGTACAATTATAATTTTTCACACCAGAGAAACTATTCAGTATTTACATGTGTGACTTATTTATTTCACTTAAGGGCATATCCTCAATATGCATCCATTTTCCTATGAATGACTCTAATTTCTCATTCTTAATGGCTGAGTAACATTCCATTATATAGAAAAACCACAACTTCTTTATCCAATCTCCAACTGGAGGTTGGGCTGTTTCCAAGGTTTAGCTATTACAAACTGTGTTGCTATAAACACAGGTGTGCATATGTCACTGTGGTATGATTCTTTTCTTTTGGAAAGATATCCAGCAGAGGGATGGCTGGGTAAAATGGAACCTCTAATCCTAGTTCTTTGAGGAATCTCCATATTGATTTCCATAGTAGTTGCACCAGTCTGCACTCCTACCAACAATGCAGAAGGGTTCATTTTTCCCCACATCCCCACCAACATTTGTTATTGGTCAATTTCTTGATAGCAGCCATTCTTTGTGGGGTGAGGTGGAATCTCAGTGTTGTTTTCTTCTGAATCTCTTGAATGTCCAGTGAGGTGGAACATTTTTTCATATATTTACTTGATGCTTTTACTTCTTTGTATGAGAAATGTCATTTCAGATGCCCATTTTTGAATCAGTTCTTTATATTTGGAGGGGCTGATTTTTTTGAGTTCTTTATATATTCTAGATAATAGTCCTTTGTCTGAGAAGCAGCTGCTACATATTTTTTTTCACATAGTGTAGGTTGTCTTTTAGTTCTGATGATGGTTTCTTTTGCAGTGCAGAAGCTTTTTAATAAGAAGAGATCCCAGGTGTTTATTCTTTCTGCTAGTTCCTGTTGTACTGAGGATTTGTTCATACAGTCTTTTCCCATGCCAATGTCTTTAAGAGTTCTGCCTAAGTTATGTTCCAGCAAATTTAGTGTCTCTTTTTCAATATTTAGATCTTTAATTCATTTGGATTTTAGTTTAGTGCATGGTGAAACATAAGAGTCTAGTTTTAATCTTTGGCAGGTTGAAATCCAGTTTTTCCAACACCATTTATTAAAGAGGCTATCTTTCCTCCAGCAAGGATGGCTGCTCCTTCTGCTCCTTTGTCAAAGATGAGGTAGATGAGTACATCTGGAGTTGTTTATATATCTTCCAAACTGTTCCACTGATCCTCAGGTATGTTACTTTGCCAGTACCATGCTGTTTTTATCACAGTGGCTTTGTAGTATAGTTTCAAATCGGGAATTCTGATACCCGATGCCATATCTCTGTTGCCTAGGATGACTTTTGCTATTCTAGGTCTCTTCTGGTTCCAAATAAATTTTTGTATTATTTTATATAGGTGGGGGCATTAATATTTGGTGCATATATATTTGTTATTGTCATCTCTTTCTCTTGAATTGTTATATTTACAAGGATGTAGTGGCCTTCTTTGTCTCTTAATCAGTTTTGTTTTAAAATTTACTTTGTCTGCAAATAAGATAGCTACCCCTGCTTTTTTATGGGCTCCTGTCACATGGAGAACTGTTTTCCATCCTTTCACTTTTAGTCTATGGGCTTCTTTTTGCACTAGGTGTGTTTCTTGTATACACCATATCATTGGATTTTGCTTCTTAATCCATTCCGCCAGTCTATTTTTTTTGATTGGTGAATTGAGGCCATTGACATTGATAGTTATAACTGATATGTACTGACTTATTATTGTCATTTTGTTGACTCTTTTTTATTTTTCCACCTCTCCTTTTAGTTTCTTGCCTTGCCTATTTGATTTGCTCTGTTGGGCCTCATGGTGTTGTGACCTTCATTGTCTTTTTCTAAGATATTGTTTAGAATTCCTTTTGGTGCTGGTTTAGTATTCACGAAGTTTCTCAGGTGTTCTTTGTCATGGAAGTATCTTATTTCACCATCCATTTTGAAAGAGAGTTTTGAAGGATACATTAGTCTAGGTTGGAGGTTGTTCTCTTTTAGTACTTGAAGTATCTGACTCCAGGCTTGCCCTAAGGGTTTGTGTTGAAAAGTCTGCTGTGATTCTGATGGGCTTTCCTTTGCATTTGTTTCTTTTTTCTTAGTGCTTGTAGTATTTTGTTCTTCTGTGAGGTTTCTGGGATCTTGATTATTATATGTTTAGGTGTAGGTGTAGTTTTTTTTTTTTTTTCTTTGATCATGGCTGGTTGGAGTCCTATATGCCTCACTTATCTGTACATCAAATTCTTTCCGTTTGGGAAGTTTTCTGTCATTAAAGCTGTTAACAGCTTTTTAAAGACATTTGTGTTTTTTCTTCCTACTTCATGGATTCCTATCAGTTTTATGTTATTCTTCTTTGCATCATCTAGGATTTGTTGGATAGGTTTCTCATGATCCCTTACTGATTTTAAAAGATCTCTCTTTTCACAGTCACTGAGTGCAATCCTATCTTCTATACATTCATTTATCCTGCAGTGAAAACTTTCAATAGAGTTTTATTCTTCTGGATATCTAAATCTGCTTCATGGATTCCATTTCCTTCCTATGTTGGGCATTCATGGTTTGTTTCTTTCTTATGCTGAGCTTTCATGGCCTCTATCATGGTCCTGAGCTCATCTATTTTTTTGTCAATTCCCGTATTAGAGTCTCTACTCATGTCTATCATTGTGCTCACCATCTGTATAGTTATCTTGGAAATTATTTCTGTTTTGAATTTTTCTAGAGCTGGATTGATCTGCTTCATTACTTCCTGTGCTATGTGTTCAGGGTGGCCTGGTGATTCACTGTCAGATTTTTCAACCTCATCTGCCCTAGAGTTTGCCATTGGTGAACTGGAAATCTGTCTTTGTGTCTTGCTTAAGTGTTTTCTCATTTTCATTTTTGTGTTGTCCTTTGTTTAATTACTGGGTTATTACTTAAATCTTCCTGATATAGTTGTGCTTTAGGTTTTGAGTCTCTAATGACTAACAGACATTCAACTATGGAGATCTGATGTGCCTTTTTTGCAGTTGTTCACTTCTGTTCTATCTTCTGGAGCTCAGAAAAATGATCTTTATGACCACCTGTGCCCTGTAGAGTGGATCCGAGAACCAGCACAATCAGGAGGTCAGTTGGCTTGAGGCAGGCTGTAGTGTGATGGGATATCTGCACAGCTGTCCCAGACCTCCACCTTCCACCTTCCACTGGATGCAGGCCAGGGCAAGTCCTACTTATATTTTAAATAACATCTAAACCCTTATTTTCTATTACATGAACTAAAAATTGTATATCTTGATTCTTTCCTTTGTAAAATCCTGTTATTAACTCTTTTGCTCTTAGATTTTAACTACCCTCTACCTTCTGATTTATTACTGGATATTTCACCTTTTCCCACCAAGATTAATCACACTCATTGGTCTTTGGTAATCTCAGCTGCAACAGTTACTGTATATACTCAAAATACTCACTAGAACACTCAGTCTCATCTCTAAAAATTGGAAGAAGTCACAACCTCTATCTTTTCCAACCAAATTTTCTGTTCTAAAATAGTAGTCACCTTAATAGTGAAACAGCTCATTATGTTTTTAACATTGGAAAAATACCCAAAATAAATAAAACTTTGAAGTTGAGACAACTTATTTTGACCAGGATAATGTAAATTGTAATAATAATTATAATAATAATAATAATGGTGTAATAATAACAAATGTTATGAAAGCTATCTTTCAATTTCCAAAAGGCTTTCATTTGTAAAAAGTATTTCATATAATATTAAGAGAATAAGATACTGATGTGATAATTGATGGTTTCAAACTAAGAATCATCTAGTGATAATAAAAACCAGTAAAAATCACAGCTAATGATACTTAGACTTAAGTCATCCATTCTCTCGCCAAAAGGAAAGTCATTGCCACATAGAGGTCATGAAATTATTTTAAGAGAACCTATTTATTTGAATTCTGACCAGAAAGAGCTTTAGAAGTGCAACAAGTTTTATTCAGAAACTCAAAGTCTAGAACTACAATGTGGGTAAATATGGTTTTATTTGTAATAATTGAAAAGATTCTACAGAATCATTACACTCACAATTACTGGTCATGGTTCTTATTATTTCCTCAAGTCATTACATTTCCACCAGTACATGTTGGTTGAATCAAGTCTTAAATAGGAATCATATTTTACTATAGCTTGCTTTCTTTCCTGTATTTATGCTGTTCCCTAATCTTTCTGCTTTGACACGTATTTCACTTCTCTCTCTTTAGCAGAAAGAACACACGTTAAAAACTTTTTTAATTTTAAAAAAAATTAAGTGCATAGGTTTATAATTCAATCCTGTACTCTTTTTATTTTTTGAAGTGTCATTTTGGACTTCTTATGTTGTATGTAGTGAAAAATCTCAGGCAACACAGCATTAGGCATAAAAAGGAATTAAAAAAAAATGTTAGAGTTCTTTGACTTTATGTATGTTGTAATTTCTCATACTGAAATTTAGGGGAATTTTTTTTTTTTGAGAATCAGATCCTTGTAAGATTGTCTTTTCTCTATCAAAAACAGCTGCAACCATTCTAGGTTTTATAATCTGATAGCCCAATGTCCAGAAGAAAGGGGATTTTATTTGCTCCATAGCTCTCAGAAAAAAGAGGAAGTCTCCTATGAAGAAGACACTGGCATTTATTTGGGATATCCTCAGGGTTCAAACTGACTCACAGGCCCAGATCTGATAAAATTAATATGGGCAATAGAATTAATTTTATTAATTCTGCATCTAATCTGGTTGTGTTAATATTATCTGTATCACAATACCTGAATAACAGTGGTGTGGTTCTCAGAGTGGAGCTGGGGTTGTTTGCCTGAAGGAGGATGGTGCAGAGGAAGTGGCAAAATCCTAGGCTATTTGCTTAGATGTGGAGGTTGGTTTGCAAATTTAGCTACCTACTAAACTAAATGTTAAGACCCACTAATGAAACTCTACAGGCAAGACTACCAAAACTTTAATTTCCCTCTTTAATGACCATACATTCCTTGTATGTCTGGAAACATTTGAACACTAAACAAAAAAAGGATGGAACAAAACTTCTTTGTCAAAAGAAAGTGTTAAAAATATGAGGAATGCTAGGGTCAGAAAAAATCAGGCAAATATGAGTAAAAGTGAATTTTAGGTGAAGTATTTTATATAAACATTTTATGTGAGCAGCAGCCTTTAAAAGAAGAGAATTATGGTTTCTTAGGAATTGTATGTTTTACCTGGTAGAGTACATTTATTGATAAAGATTATTTAACCGTGTTCAATGGAAAAGAGCCCTAAAGGAGAAATATGCATTTTTCTCATGGTACTTTTTTAATAAGAAAATGGGAAACTGTTCTCATCAGCAGTGAAATTTGAAATGCTAAAAAGAGTAATTACAAGAAAAAAGCCAACGTGGTGACTAAAACTAGTGCTTGAAGATACGTCAGGAAAAAGAATGAAATAACTAGGAAAAGAGTACTTCTGCTTTCAAGAATCAATGGTCCACAAGCAGACATATTTTTTTTCTAGAGGAATTGGCTGAAGAAGTTGAAAGAGGTAGCAGTACAAGGTGAAAGTGAACAGTGTGGCTCTGGAATCTTAACTCTTAGGGCTGAAATGCCTAAAACCCTAGCAGAATCACTTACAGATTGTGAGGCTTTAAGAAATCTGCTTAATCTCTCTCACTGCAAAATCATGACAGGTAAAATGGTGATTTAATGTTTCTTAGTTCATGGCATGATTGTGATAAAATCCATGCAAAGTATATAAAAGAGTGCTTGATTACCAGAAGAATTTTAATAAGTCTTACCTAATAACACTATTGGAAGAAACTTGAAAAGTTTATCCTGAGTCTAATGTAATTGTGCTCTGAAGAGGCAGTGGAAATCTTAGGGAAACAAAAATACAGACACATCCAGATATACCATCTTGCTAAAAGAGACTCAGACAATCACCCTCAGAATGACTCTTCATTTTTAAGGCTTAACAGAAATAGAGATTTATTGTTTGTGCTGTATTATTTTTTCATAGCTAAATTTTAATATTTTCTGCGCTGCTTGCCAATTCCACATTTTTCTTAACTACATGTGAATGGCAAGAAAAAAGATTAATCTCAACCTCTCAATTGAGATCTTCAGGAAAATAATGATATTGAATAATAATTTAAAGTCTACAAAACACTTCTGGCAGTGTGTTAGTTTGTAACTAATCAAAATGACATACCAGTTAGGGTTATAATAATAATGTTTACTTAATGCAGTCAGACACAAACTTGGCTTATGTTAGAACCATCAGTGGAAATTTTCAATAGGACACTCTACTGGATTTACCCCCTAAGATTCTAATTTAACCTGCATAAGCTGATATTTAAGAATTTTGATTTTTTTTAAAAATTTGATGCATAGTCTAAACCACTGGTGTAAGAAGATATTTGCCTTCCTTGAAAATAACCAATACTGATGAGTTGCTTAACCAATGCCAGAGACTGTTCACTTTTGTTTATATGAATTAAAACATCTGACACTCATCATATAATCTTCTGAGTGATATTGAAAGACAGGTTGCTATTATTATTTCCATTCACAGACATAGAATTTGAGACACAGGAAATTTAAGTAGTTTGTGCAAGCAGAAAGACGAGTAAGCATGGAACTGAGGACAGAAACAGAGACAAGAAATCTTGATCCAGAGGCCACGGATTGCCTATCTATGTTATCAAGCAAAGATGATTTTTGTTAATCACTCTGCAACAATGAATGGAGGTCAATAAGATGAGGGAAACTGCCCTCAGCTATGATCTCTAAGGCACAGGGAACTGACTACCACACTATTTCAGATATTTTTGAGGGCATGACAGTGGGCTTTTACTAATCACTGCTGGCTGAGATCAGGGCTATGACAGATTAAAAAACTAGGCATTGAGAAAATCAGGTTCCCAGAGAAAAACTGTAGGAGAAAATGCCTGATGTGGAAATGAGGTTTAGTGAAAAATATATTTGTGCAGGAACCAAAACTTACCTGTAACAGCTTGGTCATCCTTGAGGAAGACATTCTACTTTCTCCCAAGAAAAGCTGACCTAATTCTGGAGATGTGAGTTAAAGGCACAGACTTGGCTGTCTTCAAGCCTGAGTCCATGCATTCTATCAATTAAGATGGCAAAAATGAAAAGAAGCATCAACACCACTTTAGATTGTAAGAAAGAAATTGGGATCCATAATGTGAATAAGTACAGGATTTGTGCCTCCTTGCATCTATATACAATAGATATATATTATTTACAATATATTTTCAAATGTATATACTCGCTCTCATTGTTTAAAAGAGAAGAGAGCTCTTATCTTGATCTGAAGGAAAAGGCATGCATGCTTTTATTTCCTTGACAACGCAAACACATACACACACACACACACACACCATTTTGACCTACATGTTTTAATGCATGCAACATTTATTAACTATTTTAATTATTGTTTAACAATAGTTCCTTTATTCAAGAAATGG
Organism: Fukomys damarensis; assembly: GCF_012274545.1. Lineage (NCBI taxonomy): Eukaryota > Metazoa > Chordata > Mammalia > Rodentia > Bathyergidae > Fukomys > Fukomys damarensis. The sequence continues at coordinate 34,926,621 of NW_022900941.1, read as the reverse complement.
AAATTATAGACAATTTAAAGAACTTTTATGAATGTGAATTATTAAAGAAAATTATTAATGCAAACTTAGAAATTCTGCTTCTAACTTATGGAAACCATCTCTTTAACATTGTAATGAAGTCATTTTAACAGCTTATTCAAGTTACATCTTAGCCTTGTATCAATAACAGTTTAATCTTAAAACTTTTAAATTTTTCCTTAGAAACTTTGTCTCAAAATTCTGACTTTAAGAAACTCTAAAAAGCACTTCTTAAAATATTATGCATTTGACAAAAAGTTATCATTTATTAGAAAACTCTATGAAAATGTACCTACCTAATTGTTACCTAAAGATTCTGAATAAGCATATCTTAGAAAGACAAATGTACAGTGTTATGCTATGTTTATTCACACACAAAAGAGAAAAGCAAGTGATTTTATTTCATAATGCTGTTAAATTTGGACAAAAGTTCATGCTATATGGCTTGTACCAAGATTAAAATTTAAAAGAAAAATAAAGGAATTTTGTTCACCTTATTTAATCTATGAATATCAAGGTAACCCAATAAATGAGGCTGACTTTGTGGCCCATCTGGGTATCATGTCATATTTTAAAAGCTACAAAATGAACAGTTGTAGTCATTGAAAAGTGATTGAAACTCTGAATAACTTGCACAAATTGCATTCATGTTATACAACTAACATTCATAAACTTTTAAAATGTATTTTCCAGTAACTGGACATTTTCAATTTTTTTATAACTAAATCTGACTCTATAATGAAACTATACTGCTTAAAAGCATAGCTTTTTTTTAGATCAACATTTTCTTCTAAAACAGAGCCTATCCATCCTTTAATACGTAAATAAATTTAAATTTTTAATTTCAGTCCTCTCCCCAGGAAAAGAAAAGCTGGTGAACCAGGGAGGCAAGTGTGTGTATGAATAATTTTTACTGTTCTCATTGAATAAGCTAGGAAACTTACCCTTTAAAAGTTTATCTTACATAAAATAACTCAAGCAGATGTCCTTCTCAGTTCCTCTCAATTATTTCATATCTCTAGTATTTGCCAGTGAAATTTTCCAAAAACATTAGATTCTGAAAAGAACATTCCAGAATGTTAAGTAGAGTAGTCTGTAACTCTCCAATATGATAAGAGCAAGCAGCTGTTGAGGACTGGAAACATGATTACTACAGACTGAAGTGAGCTACAAGTGTTAAACATATACAAGATTTCAAAGACTTAGTATACAAAAAAACAAAAATGACTATTAGGAAAAAGCAATTACATGGGGGGCTGGAATCTCTGGGGCTTGCTTAGATTGCAACTGGGCAGGTAAGCACTATTTCCATTTTTTAAAACTAAGGACTGCAGTGCAAAACACCATATATGATGTTTGATTAAGTTAATGAGGAAAGACTAAATTGTTTTTCAGTATTTCCTACACAGCAGATGGTAATAGACAAAGCTGAGCTGAACTTTGCCTCCTCTGTAGTTCTTAAATCTGGTATAATTTTTATTAATAGTAACTTATTTATCTAATGAAAGCATGTTCTAGGCAATTTTAAAAATATAACACTTTCCACTTGTGTTATAATCAGATTTGATTTTTTTAACCCAGCATGCAATCGAACAGAGCTAAGATAAAAAGATGAGCACAAACTTATTTTCACCTTTTAAGTGTTTGAAGGGACACATTTTCTTCAATGGAGCATGCAGAAAAATTTAACTCTTATTCCAGCAACAATTGGTTGGGTCAACAGCCATAATCACAGAGGACATCAAGTTTTTGAGCCTTGACTTGCCAGGGAAAGGGGATTGCTCTTCATGAAGGAGGTAATTTCACACTTGAATAACCTTGTACTATTAAATCAGAAAATTGAGTTAAAGTCCTCTCACATCATAGACCCTGCTGCTGCAAGCAAAGCCTCTAAAAAGCATTTTAGGGAACTCCACTGAGACAAGATGCTGAGAAGAAAAGGAATGCATGCACATATGTATACCAAAAAAGTGTCTTTTATGATCTGATATTTTTGCTTTAAAATGTTTCTTTATGATTTTCTATGGTTTTTCTAAGCACTTGTATTTTATGTATTAAAGCTAAAGATTAAAAAAAATCCAAGTATCACTTTTATCGGGATACAGATGTGAATATTTTTCTCCTCCAACTTTGTAGGAGTAGATGGCAGAATACATGATAGTAATAATATACATTCCAAGATGGAACTTGATGGCACTCATCTAGTTTTTATTTTAAGTCAATATTTTTTCTAAATTAACAATTAACTTCTAACTTTGTCTTAGTCAGCTTAGGCTGCTATTACAAAATACCATGCTGGGCGACTTAAAAAGTAGAATTCATATTCTCATAGTTCTAGAAATTAAAAGTCCAAGAGCAGGATTGCCAGCATGGTCAGAGTCAAGGGCGGAATTTCTTCCTGGATGACAGACGGCAACCTTGTTGTTTTGTGTTCAGGTGACCTTTCCTCAGTATCCCTAGCAGTGTGGGCTAAGCAGGTTCTGCTGTCCCTTCTTACAAAACAATCAACCCACTAGACTAGTTTCTTGCCATCTCATAACCTTAAGTACTACCAAAGCACACCTACGAATTCCATGATATTAATAGTTAGAGCTTCAATATGTGAATCTTAGAAAGATAAGAGATATTTAATCAGCAACATTATCCATATTTTTAGTTCCATATGTCATATTTGTGATTACAAGTATCTTGTATTCTTACTCTCTTTACAAATGGAAGTTCAAAATGTATAATTACACAAATGAAAGTAATTATTTAGTTGTCTATGTTTCAGATGTTTTCTCTAAATCACCTCATGGAAAATTTATTCCTAAGAGCTAGGATTATTAAATCTGCTCTTCAGATTTAAAAATTTGGGCACATCAAATTTTGAATCAAATGACTGGAGTTCAAGAATGTTACAATTATTAAGTATTATAACCAGAGTCTTCAAAAATATTTTTAATCTAAAGCAATATAAAGAAAAATGTAACAATATGTTTTGAGTAGGAGACAATGCTTTTTAAGAATGAAATAACATATTCTTCCACTAACGTTTTTATTTTTAGTATAAATTAAACAAAATAAGAAAAGTCACACCCTACTCCAGTTGTTACGTACAAATACAAATAAAATAATCAACTTGGTTTAAAAATAATTTGCTGTTTGTCAAATATTCTTAGCAACATTAATATGCTTATCTTTTTCACTTTAATGTTAATAGATATGAATTTACATGCAAAGCTTTGGCTGGCTCAGTTACAGTGTCTTTTTGTGTTTTGTCTTCCTCAGCTGGCAGTTGGCCAGTAATAGATTTTATTACACTAATTTATAATATGTTTTAATAGATATAATTAAAAACATCTTGCAACAATGAATCTCTGCAAAGTAAATCTTTATTTTGTCAGTACTGATCATACCATTTGTTTTGTGACATGAACTACTTTTTGTTTGAGGATCATTAGCACCCCATACTCTGTCCATATATTTGAGTAGTGACTGCCAGACTCTGACCTCTTGATCATTATTCTGTGTGATACAGAGCATTCATCTGCCCAAAGATGACCAAAGTAATTCCTTCTGGTAATATCTGGATTTATTTATTCTATTTTATTTTTTGTACCACAGACCAAACTCAAGACCTTGTGTTTGTGAGGCAGGGGGCGAAACCACTGAGCTATATCCTCAGCCCATGGAATTTTTTCCAATCGAGTCAAAGTACTGCAGAAGAAAATTTGTAAAGCCATATTTTCCACCATCTGGAGAATGTTGTACTACATGCGAATGAATGAAACAAATATAGAGTGGAAAACAGAAATGAGAGATAACTTGATTACCAGCTAAATCTCTTCTGTTTGGCTAAGTCTTTCTCTTTGGCCAAATCTTTCTGTTAACTATCAAGGAAATTCTTCACATCAACCCTAACATCAATCTGTATTACACATCCTTTGTAAACCACTATGAGCTGTGTTTCTGTAACTTACAATCAAACAAACTCTACTAAAAATGTCATAGGTATAGAAAATATTATAATTTAATTTCACTTAATATATTACAAAACCATTTTAATATATTTAATATCTGCTGTATATTACCTCCTGCCTTTTACATTCTAAATATAATCTAAGGTGGTTAAGATTACTAGACATTTTTGAACTCACATGTCACTTGCTATTTTACTAAGGTACTTAGAACCTTCTATGAATGGGACATACTCAATAGTAATGTTAAGTGGTATATATATTAGTGAAACTTTCACTTTTATAAATATGCCATTGTACTGCTCAACCCAAATCAGCCTACAAAAGAGGAATATGTTCTGAAATCTCCATGAGGTGAATTTTGAGAAATTAGCATGCTTGTTCTTACTGAGACTGTTAGAGTAGATTCTACCTGGGATTTCTAAGCAGGATTGGAATTTTTATTTTCCTAACTCATTGTTACTCACTCATCTATTTCTAGAAAGTTTTAGAGAATGATTAAACAAAACGTTACTGAAATTATATTTTAAATAATAAAATATACTTTTGGTTGCTTAAAGAAATGTATAACTTAACTGAAAATAATTTGAAGTCAGTTGTGTCTGACACAAAGTATCAGACTCTGCAGTTTTATTATGAAAAAAGAAGGAATTTTATCCTAGAGAATATTGGTCAAGCAACATGGAGAGTAAACCAAAATTCACTATTTCTTACAAAATTGTGGCAATTCTCTGTAATACAACAAGCTTACCTATCAGTGTGATAGTGACTAACATTCAAAATATACGAAGAACTTAAAAATATGAAATGATCAAAATAAAGGACTCAATCAAAAAATGGCAACTGAAGGGCCAGGGATTTGCTCAGTTTCACCATGTGGGGGATGGGAGATGGGGGGTGGGCAACTGAAATGAACAGATAATTCCAGAAGTACAAATGGCCAATAAATCAATGGGAAAAAGATCAATAATGTTTGCATTAGAGAAATATAAATTAAAATAATACAGAAATTCCATCTTACCCCAAAAAGAATGGCTATAATCAAGAAATCAAGTAATAACAAATGTTGGAGAGGCTATGGGGAAAATGAACTCTTCCAATTGTTGGTGAAAATGTAAACTAGTTCAAACACTCTGGAAATCAGTACAGAAATTCCTCAAAATCTGAAACTAGAAATTCCAATGAATCATCTATTCCCCTTCTAGGTATGTTCCAGACAGTGCTAAATATGTCATATTACAAAGATAAATGCATACCTAAAGTTTATTAGCAGCACAATATTGTGTTGGAAACAATAGTAAATAGATATATCTATCAAGAGATAGATAAAGAAAATGTGTTTTTTAAACAAAATGGAGTGCTACTGTGCCATAAAGATAAATTTAAATCATTCTTAGGAAAATGGATATATCTTGATACCATAATGTCAAGTAAAATAAAGCAACTACACAAGCATAAATATCACAGTTTCTCTTATATGAGAAACTCAAAGTATAAACAAAGAGCAGGATAAAAGGCAGATAACAGAAAATTGGGAGGTAGATCTTTCTAAAACAGGAAAAGAATCAACAGATGGACAGAGGCAGGAGGGATGGGAGAAAAAGGGGTGAAAAAATAAATTAATATGTGTTATATGGATATACCAACTTCACACAAAGAATGTAAACATTATGCACTGCAAATGTGTATATAAAAAAGGGAATTGAGATATGGATGGAGGAGAAAAGAGGGAGGGAAATGAGAACAAAAGGGATGTAGATTTGTTGTGTATGTGTACCAACTCTCCACAAGGACTATAAGCATAATGCACTACAAACATGTACTAATAAAAATACTACAGTTTTGGTATGTGAGTATGTAGCTCAGCATTGCCTGGGCTCAATCTACAGTTCTGGAAAAAACATATTTATATATGTATGCATCAGAATTCTATCCAACATTATCGATCTCAAATCCCAGGTCAAAACACAGTACATAAAGGAAAATTATATAGTATTAAAATTCAGTAGCTAGATCCATGTGTACCAACACGGATAAATTCAATACTACGATGTAGAAATTACAAGATATAAAATATTATACACAATCTGATGCTTATTATATAAAACACCACTATACATATGCTATGCATTTTCTGCAAGTACAAATATTTGATAGAATATTTCATTAGGCCTGGAAGAAAAATTACTAAATTCATAAATGTGGTTACCTTTGGTTTAAGGGAGAGTGGTTGAAAAGTTGGCATTTTTGTCAAAAAAGTTAATATAATTCTCCAACTTTTAAAAGACTATATGATTTTAAGATCAATAAATTGCAAAAATACATTAAATAAATTAATTAGGATAAGCAACATAATTGAATAAATAAATAAAAACAAAAAAACAAATCATGAAAGATAATTTTGATACAATTTCATTTTTTTCAATTTTATTTTCTTAATAAATAAATTTATATTTTTTTGTATTTTTTATTTTTCCAATTATTTCTAATAAGGCTTGATAGTAACTAATGAGAAGATCATCATTAAGTATGACAATAGATAGTATTTTTGTCGGTTTTGCTTCATTTTGTTTGTTTCTTTTATAATATATTTGTTGAAGATATGATGGAATACTTCTTTGATCCAAATATTTTCTTGTAGTTTAAGTTGGAAGAAAAAAGTCAGTAACCACAAGAAAGGTGCAACTCAAGCATCTAAATTAGTCTTTTTGTGCACTGAGGGTCAAAGATAACAGGTTTATCTTGTAAATTATTTAAATCATGAAAAAAATTGATAACTTCAGCTCAATAATATAGGAGCTAATTTCAAGAAAAAAGTGCAGAAAAATTGATGGATTATTATAGTATTTCTCAACTGGCTTCAAAATGAAAGTAGCTTAGTGCAATATTTCTCAACTAATTTCAAAAACAACTAACTTAGTCGCTTTCTTCTTGGCTGAGACATAATACCCAAAAATTATAATTTAACAAAAGTTTAGCGCATGGTTAGGAGGCTCCAAGGCAGACACAGTATGGATGAGAGACCCAGAGGGGAAAAGCTGCAAACATCATGGCAACCAGGAAGGAGAGATATAAGGGAGAATGTAGGACAGAAATACACCATGCTAGCTCATGTCCCAGGGAACTACCTCTTGCCACCAGGTCCCAGAACACACTCAACTGCTGAATTTAACAGGAATCCACTGCTAAGATCAGCACTGCCATGATCCAACCAGCCTCCTAAAGCTCCACCTGTGACCACAGGAGTGATTTGGAGGAAATTCCAGACCCAAACCACATGAACCTATGGTATAAAATCAGAGATGGTGCTGGTAAGGGTAAGTACTTGCCTCTTAGTTTGAGTCTAGTCATCATTAAGTTCCTCACCAACACATCTCCCAGTAAAAGCAATACAAAAACAATAAATTTCTGAATATTCTGCAATGACATGGAAAGGTTGCTAGAAGAATTTCACCTACGTGCCTTAATATGATGGTTGTCTTGAAAATGTATTCATGAAATTAAGTTGTAACACAGTGATATATATATATATATATATATATATAT
>NW_022900941.1:34862055-34919076 GCF_012274545.1 Fukomys damarensis | reverse complement strand
TATATAATAGGAAAGGATATTCTAGAATAAAGTGTGTAGAAAAAATCATTATATATCTAAAATAAACTTGCACTCTCCACTTCTCCCCACAAAGTTTCTATTATATTCCAATAATGCCATCAAATTATGAATTCATCAAAGATTATTCCTCATGAAACTATCTCCTTCAAATAGCTCTATCTCTTATTACACATTGGAAGACATTTCTAATTTTCTAATGGAGTGAATGCAGAGGAAATATGAAAAGTCAGATCTTTTACTAAAGGAAAAAGGACAAAGAGATGGGGGAAGGAGGGCGGAAGAGAAGAGAAGAGATGAAAAAGGAATTAAGATACATTGTGCATATGTACTAACTACCCCTGTGAATATAATCATTCTGCTTGGCAAACATGTACTAAAAAAGTCAAAATCTTCAGTAAAAACACAGGTCACTGGATGCGGGGAGAAAAGCCTAAAGTTTTCTAATTAGATACACCATAAAGAGGTTAATATTAGCCTTCTAAGTTTTAAATTTTGTAACACACAGATTTTTTTCTTTTCATTTTTATACTTCTTTGAATCAAATGCAGATACTTTACTACTTAGCTCTGTCCCCAGCCATTTTTATTATATTTTTGTAGTTTTAGACAAGATCTTGCTAAATTTTCCACGGGAGACCTTGAACTCATGATTCTTCTGCCTCAGCCTTCCAAAGAGCAGGGATTACTGGTGTGTCACCACTACTGCCTTTCACGTTAGTAACTTTTCATAAAATCATTTAACATTTTCTTTAAACAAAGAAGTAGGTTATTATTTCTTTTTAAAATAAATCAATATGTATAATTTGAAAATTTTAAATATAAGTATCAATAGATGTAATTTACATTCATAAAAATATTTAGGTTCCTTAATAATTTATGAGGTTAAAGTTTGAGAGCTGCTACTTTATTGTTCCACTCCAAGAGTGGGAAAGAAGAATCATAAAGGACCCTTGCATAGAACTAATATCATTTCCCCAAAAAAGTAGCCATTTTAGGGTCAGATTAGTTTTGATCAATGTATATAGAACAGAGTGGCAACTTTTAAACACCTAAGAGGTATTACACCACACTCACATAAAACAGTATCTGTGCATTTGCAGTTTGTGCAACTAAAAATGCACTGAAGAAATAAAACATTATCTTGGAATAATTTTATTTTGTATTTAGTAGCACATGCTTGCAATACATAATGATTATATTACATTTCTCATGAGGAGTTGGTACACGTACTGATTTAAGTAGTCAAATGATTGACATAATTTTGAGAGTCAGACAGCCTATGTTTGAAATTTGGTTTCACAATTACAATGCTGCTGTCATGGGCCATTTGTTTATCTCTATAAGCCTGTTTCCACTTATGTATGCAAAAGGAGCCAAAAGAGAACCAGCCTCAAAAGGTTGTAAGATTAAACAGCCAGTGTACAGGAAATAACATGTTTTTTGATATTTAGTAAGAATTATCTAAATATTAGTCAGTATTTTAATTATTTTATCATTATTACTATTATTATTACTAATCCTCAGATTAAAATAGCTTCTGAGACAGGAGACATAACTGATGACCAACAATATAAGGAGGAGAAAAAAGTCTTAAAATGTTGTTTCTAAGAAATAAATTGATAAGTGGACTTTGATATTAATATTTGGATTATTTTAAATACTAAGAAATTTATTAAAATTGGGGAAATATTGGTAGTAAGCATTTATCTGTAATTCATGTTCTGAAGTGAAGGAAATAACTTTTGACAATTTCTAAGACACACATAAATGAAACATAGTTATCTTGCATCAAATGAATATTTTTATTTCTATTTTTATACATCCAGTAATTTTATACTGAACTAAAAAAAATGCATTATAGTTAGATCGTAAAAGGCTATATTCCATGTTGTGAACCCTGATCAAATTTATTATTTAAAAGAAAACAAAATGGTATTGTTTAATCTTCAAATTTAAATTAGCCATTTGGAAAAAGTATATATCTTTAAATCAAATGATAAAACCTAGGATTGGTATTTTATCAAAGAACTAGCCAGAGAGAAAAATATTAATGTAATTAGAAAATGTGCTGTAAGTATGCATATTAAATGAACAACATGATGGTTGCAAAGATCAGGAGTATTTTGGCTTGAGAAATAAAGTACTTTTATTTAAAGTATGCATTCATACTTTGCTAATTTTCTTCTAGATTCCTAATTGTAAAATCTACTCCTCTGTTATCAGTAAAAAACATTCTGTCAATATGATCTACAAAATCACAAAATAACTAACTGTAAAATAATTAAGAGTTAAATATAAAGGAATATATTTATCTAATTGCTTGTTGTATTGTTGACCTCCATCTGAAAATCTAGAGTTAATGATAGTGAAAGATAGCCATTAAATTAGGTATAAAAAGTTGACAATGACAATAAATAACCTAAACATAAAATCTAGTGTTACATATCCATAGATAATTTGTCTCAGTGAGATGCACAAGTAGATTTGCCTATATAAGGATATTACCTCAGAATAACAAGTTGAAATTATGAAGAACAAAATGATGTTAACTAAGCTTCTTTGGAGCATTGATTCTTAAAACCTTTGTATATAATTATGGAACCTACATTGTTTCTCCAAAATACATTAATTGCATTTAAAATAAAAAAACATATCCTTTCAATGAAAATAAAAAATACCTCGTTGAACTGGCTGAAAAAAAACACAAAAACACAAAAAGAAAAATGAGAAAAATGAACTAGCAAAAATTTCACATACTTATTAAAGGAATGGAAAATTTATGAACAATGTATACTATCAGCTTTTTATTTTTATTGTTCAGGAAACCAATTTTGATGTCTCTATAAATCTACATGTATTTTGATAGGATCTCAAATACCTCGTTGAACTGGCTGAAAAAAAACACAAAAACACAAAAAGAAAAATGAGAAAAATGAACTAGCAAAAATTTCACATACTTATTAAAGGAATGGAAAATTTATGAACAATGTATACTATCAGCTTTTTATTTTTATTGTTCAGGAAACCAATTTTGATGTCTCTATAAATCTACATGTATTTTGATAGGATCTCTGAGCAAATGGCACAAAAAATGATTATGAGAAAGCTACAGATGTCACAAATTATTCTTCAGGCACTGATGCCTTTAATGCCATCTGTATTATGTGTGTTTGGGTTGATTTAAAAAACATGATGACACCTTCAGAAAGCAGTATTCATGCTGAGCATGGGAACTGCATTCTAAACTAAGCAGCATATTACTGTAATTTTTCTATGGAACTTGCTTTCAAATCAATCACATAATGAAATGTACTCTAAGTCAGGGGGTGAGAAATAAATACATGTTCAAAAAACATCTGCCTCTTAAAGTATCTGATTGGATAGGACAGTCAAGTAACAAATCGGATCACATAAAAATTAGTTAAAGCACCATTTTCAAGATTTTTAAATCATGTAAAAGGATTCCTAAACCAAATTTACTTAAACTTAAATATCTTTTCTTCAAAAACTATTTTTCCTGGATGGAAAATTATAGCTGAAATCTTTTAGTGATAAATGTCAGATGAGAGGAAAAGCCCTTAAAATTAGCAGTTAGTATTTCTTCATATGGCCTATGTCATAATAAAAAAGCAAATAGAAGATATTCTATACTAAATGGATGTTAAAGACCTTCAATGTTCAACACTTCAATCCTGTAAAAATAATTATGCTTTAAAGGATAATCTTCGACATTTCAAGTAGTGTCTTCCCACATTTTTTCTCTTTGAAAGCACGTCACATGCACTTTTCATATTATATTGAGTATGAGAGAATCAATAAGATGTTAAATTATATGTTCAATTTACCACCAAATTTACCTTTTTGTTCTTTAATTGTAAAGAAGTCAGTCATTATAGTAAAACTATATATCTCATATGCAGATTCATTCACTTATTTACTTCTACATGTATTTGTTCACTGAACACTTGTTGAACACATACTAGATAAGAAAGAAGAGTTAAAACATAATCTCTTAAGTACACTGTAGAGGAGGGAAATGCATATGTAAAAAATATTCAAAGTAAACTATGTAATATGTGCATTAAAAAGTATAAAAAGTATTATGGAGAAGAGCACTGATTGTCACATCTAGAACAGAGTTAAGAGGGTAAAAGAAGTTAGAAGAGGTTTCACCGTAAGAGATGACTTTGATGGGATGTGCAAGATAAATAGGGGCTTTGTGGATTTGCTGAGGATGGGGATTCTTACAAAAAGAATAATATGGAGGAAAGTGAGTATTCTACTGATATAAACTCAAATTTGATTCTGTGTGATGATTACATTTATGCAACAAGGTCTGTAAATGAATTTTTTAATAACAAAACAATTATTGGTACATTTTAGGGATAGATGAATTTAGAAATGCTGCCTGAATGAGTACGAAGGATGCTAAGGACTGAGGACTACAATGTCAGTGTTAGGACAGGAACCACAGGATCCTAGTTACATTTAGTAAACAATTCTGGTAAATGTGTGAAAGAAAATGGAAATGGCTGAAAGAAGAAAATTTGACCATAAATCAGGTGATAAAGAGATAAATTAAAAAGTTATGAGCTGGGGGTGCTGGTGCATGCCTGTAATCCCAGCACTGGATGAGGCAGGTGGATTGCTGAGTTCGAGACCAGTGTGGGCTACATAGTGAGTCCCAGGTCAGTCTGAATTACATAGTGAGATCCTGTCTCAAAAAACAAAACAACAAAAAAAGTTATTGCAAAGCTTCAGGCAGCAAAAAAATGAGGATTAGAATATTGGGATGACAAAAGTACAGGCAGACTTGAGGAATATGTAATTTACAGAATTAAGGAATTTGTGCTTAACTGTAAATATAATGTGCATGGAAGACATGCATAAGATTATTATTATTTTTTTTTTTTGCTTAGCAGTTCCCATGTTTTAGATAGTACTTTCTATATTTTAATTCCAATTTTAAAAATCTCTGTCAAACTGCTCAAATACAAAAATGGTCAGAGACATGTTTTATAGGCTAAGGATTCATGAGTACTGGCTTTGAAAGTTGGTAGGTCAGGAGACAAGTGCTCCATCTTTCACTTAGTAGATATGGCTTCCAGCAAGTTATTTCCATTTCTTAACATCTATCTCATATAAGTAAATAAAGGAGTAAAATTGTTAGTCTATGTAAAGCGGTTGGCATGGTACCTGGCCTATCTGCAGGGATGACCACAGGTGGGCCACCTTGGTAGGTCACAGCAGCACCTTCACCAAGAGTTCTTGAGAGTGCATAATCTGCAGTTATTAGATGCATTAATAAAAATTCTGCTCTTAATACTTACATTTGTATTCCTCCAGTCACTGGGGTTTGCAGGCTTGGAGTATATAAACCAAATTCCTAAAAGGATAAGATGAGCATGATGTGTTCTTGTCCCTTCAAGAGACAGTGGCCAATACATAGTTGCAAGGCTGTCACACTAAAATATTTCAGCCAAGTATTGCCATATCTTTGTTTAGAACTCCAAAACAGTGACACAGCTCCAAAATACCCCTTTACTTTCCCCTTCCTCTAGTTGCACAGCATCTCTATAATTAATATCTCGTATTAAGGTGGTATATTTGTTGTAATTATTATGCCATTAGCCATTGATACAAGTATTATTAATAATAATTTATTAAATATATCCATAGTTTGCATTGGGATTCACTCAGTGTTAGAATTTATAAGGGTTTTCAAAAATAATAATGTATTTTCCATTATAATATTGTACAGAGTACGTCAACTGTCCTAAAAATCTTCTGTGCTCTACCTACTTACAACCTCTACATCCCCTCCTGGCAACATCTGATTTTGTTTGCATAATTTTGCCTTTTCTAAAATGTCACATAGTCGGAACCATACAACATGTGGTCCTTTCAGTTTGCATTCTTTGGTTTAGCAGTACATGTATAAAGTTCCACTATGTATTTTGTGTGTTGAGAGCTGTGTCTATTTAGTGCTGAATAGCATGCCATTGTGTAGATGTACCATGCCATATGACTGCAATATTCTGAAGACATTTAATATTAAAATTTTCAATAAATACTTCCAACAAATTCAAGTTGTTCTTGCTGTGTAATATTTTTCATATCTGTTAAAAGACTGATACCTTAGCCATATCCCCCCAAGTTCTGAGGTCAGTAGCTTGGAGTCAGGAGGGGATTCATATTCTTGTATATCTATAGAGGTCTCAGGCAGTTGCAAATGCTGCTATTTTCTGGCCCACAATTTGAATGTAATGTAAACTATAAATTTGGTGTAAGAGTTTTTGGAAAAATTATGTCACTAACAGTATTTTTATGATTGATTTCCTTTTGGTTCCATTGATACATTAAATGAAATATAATGGACACACCTTCAATATCAGCATCATAAGGGACTATGACTAGCACAATAGTCAAACACTATAAACTAAAAGAAAATATTAGTCATACTGTTTGGCTTTTTATGTTATGTAACAATAGTTATACTATTGTTCATAATTGACTTGTATCATACACCATTGTAACTATAGTTTCATTCTTTTGATACCAACATTCCTTAAAATAATTATATCTTATTTAAATTATATGTTCTATTGTCACTTGAAACAATTCTCTGGATCATGCAGATTGCTGAGAGGCATATATTGTCATAATGGAGTCTGACATTCCATTAAAATAGGCAATATTGTAATCGTCATATGTGCATGTATGTGTGTGTATAATTTAATTAGTAGCTATGGTTAATACAATTGTTTCTGCCCATCCAAGGAGTTAACATAGGTTTTCTTAACTTATCTTTACTACCCCAAAGGGGTTCATGTATACATTTTTATGTTCATGAACTTGGATGGGAAAAAACACACTTCATTTCTGAGAGGCACTTTATGAAATTAGGTAGGACATACTTCAATACCTATTATTTTGTCATTAACTGAAATCATAGATAGTTTCACAAGTATATTAAAGTTGCCAGCATCTAGGCTTATCATTCATGTTCATCACTATTTTGAGATTACGGCAGTAATAAGACCAAGCTCAAGATAGGAGTTCTATAGGAAATATTACCCAGATTCATATGCATTTTTAAATATATTTCTGACTCTATATCATTACGGTAGTTTTCTTTTTATATTACATTTTAATAATTTTACTCTGAAAACCTGTCTATAGGTTGAATCAGGTTTTCCAGTGAGTTCCTGGCATTTAAATGTTTGGAATCCATGAAAAGCTTCGCAAAACATCCTTCTTACTTCAAATAAGCACAGGGAGATGACTCATTTGAATTATTTCCTCCAGAATAATTTTCAATTCTGCTACTTGATTAGGATTTTTCATATTCAGCATCTGTATTGGAAATATGGCTGTTGGGTTGATTAGAATGACCCATGCATTCCTGCACAGAATAAATGAAGCAGTTTGCTGAAAGAGCTATGTTCTTGTGATCTATGTGGACTACTAAAAAACTGGCCAGATTATTAATCATAGGAACAGGTAAAAGGAGCAGATTAGCAACACTCTTACTGGTGCATATGTTACATAAACTACTCCAGAATGTGAAAAAACAAAAACCCTAATATTATCTTATGAATTAAGAGCTCTACAATGTTGTATATTTATTAAATAAGAATAACTAGATATTTCACTTACTGACTCTTTTCAAAGGCAGGAAGAGCTAAATTTCCAATTTCTCTAATCAAACTAGCAAAATGATGGACAATATTATTTATTATTGGCCTAGCAAATAGATATTGGTTATATAAGTCTATTAAAATGAAATATTGGACCAAATTTAATGGGAACTTATGATTAATCATTTTTAATATAGAGGAGCTTTTTAGTAAAGCAAATGGAAAGCAGCATAGATCCACTGACAAGATTTCCCTTACTTTCCCAAGTGTGAAAACAATTCCTCATAAGAGGCATACGACATAAAAAATGTGACACTCAATTGTCATCAGCAATGAAAAATAAGACAGCAAAAATGAAAACTGAAGCCCCACTTTCACAATTGATTAGAATTTTCAAGGAAATTCAGTTTTCTCTTTCAGTGACATATCTAAAGAGCCAATGAATTAAATGTCAACTTTTCTGTACGTCCTTACACAGAGGAAAAGAAAGAAAACTTACATCTTCAAGTTAAAGGCAAAGCTTCCTAACATAATGCAGTTTAAAATTTCCTTAGATTATTTAAGTTTACTTTAGACAAGTTAATGTTCACTTTCGAATTTCATGTGCATCTTCCTACTTTACAAACTCGGCAACATACTCATGGGACTATATAGGAACCTGGAAATTCCTCAGATTAACCTTACTGAGTTTATCACTACCCTTGACACACCAAGTTTCATATAGCCTAAATTTATAGATTGCTGTCTGCTTTCTGTGAACCCACAGAGAAAGAAACCTACAGCAGGAGTACTTCACCTCCATCAGACTGTGACTGTCTAACACCCATGTGTGCTTAACAAGAGTAAAGCACAAAAAGTTTGACAAATTGGTATTTGACAAAACATTTTTTAAACATCCTAAGGCACTGCTTGGCTGAAGGCATTTAAAATACCCAGCCAAGCAGGGACAAGGGGAAAAAATGAGAACCAAGCTGTCACTGCACTGCTTGGCTGAAGGCATTTAAAATACCCAGCCAAGCAGGGACAAGGGGAAAAAATGAGAACCAAGACCTGTCATGTAAAGGTACAAGATCCCAATAATGAATGTAACTGTACTGTATACCTAAAATGTACCAATAAACTCAATGAGGAAAAAAAATACCCAGCCAATCATTGAAGGGGCTTTGATTGCATGCAGAATTTCAATATATGTTAAATTCTTTTTCTAAAGAAAACAAATTTTAAGAATCACAAATTAAAATTTCATTAAAATTTCATTATACCTATTTATGTTCATAAACTAAATGGTAACCTATAATTGACCCTCAAAGACCTTTTCATTTGAAAAACTTCATTAAAAACTCAGTTTTTTTTCATATCTTTCTTCATGTTTGATGTTCAAACTGAAAGTCAAGTAAAATTAAAAACTCACTTGTTTAATGTCAACACTTTTTGCATGTGTGCACTTGTGACTTTGTTTTTTTATTGCACACAAACATGTTTACTAACCAAAAAATAATCAGGATGGAAAATAATGACAAATAATGATAACAAAGTCATAACAGAGAAATCATAGTCCACAAGTTACCAACACTTCCAAAATGGATTATATCATTAGTGATTCATGGAAGGTCAGGAGTATAGAAATCTAAGTGAAATAGACTTGAAATAGCTGGAAAAAAAAAGTTGTGAAGCTGAGAAACAGATTAGCACTCCTGTATTCATACTCCACTGGGATCTACCCTCATCAGATATCTAACAATTTTTATTGCAAATTAGGACATAAAGCATTCGTTTTGGAGCAAAGAAAGCTAAGGTAGGCTTGGCTTCATCCCCTCCTCTAATTCTTAACTGTATTATTTAGACAAGCCAGATGATTTCTCAGTTTTATATATCACATCTGCAAAATTCAGGAGCAGTTTAGATGCTTAACAGAGATGTGTTTGAAACTATTTTATAAATTGAAAACACACAAAGTTACAGTATGATTTTATTATCATATATTAAGCCACAGGAAAGTGCTGCTTGTGGAGGGGGTAGGAGGCAAGTGCCATGAAGGGTAAGTTCCTAGAGTACCAGATAAATTTAACTTCATACCACCCTATTCTACCAATGAAAAATTTATTAGTAGCTGTGAGTACAGATGAACTTTTCTCCCTGGTTTGCCCCTCACATTCTGCTGTGTAGCCTAGTTCCTAAGAGACCATGGACTGGCAGTGGGTCAGGGCCCAGGGTTTGAGAACCCCTGATCTAATGATCACCTGAGCCTTCTATGAAGGGTGGCATAGATTCTTGCTTCAATGTGACAGGTGATGGATGCAAAAGGTTGAGGTGGCTGTGTCAATGTCTTAGAAGAACACAACAAATCAAGCTGGCCACATTGATAGATTTCTCTGTAGCAAGTGATTCTGTTCAATAGCATTTTACCTACAACATAATTTATTTGTAGTAACATCAATCCTATTGAAAAATGATCACAGTATGTTACATAATTGTACAAATATACCAAAAGACAGCCTATAATTCTGCATAAATAATATATGCTAATAAAAAAAGATCTAAGGATTTGAATATTATAAAAGTACATATAATAACTGTAATGCACAATCAACTGAAATGCACCAAATGAGGTTAAGTCTGCACCCTACAATGTACTGTGTTGCTGGTATTTTGGATGTACAAATATTCAATGAATTACATGAGATGGCCCTTTATTATAAAATAGGATTTCTTAGATGATTTTGCTCAACTACATGCTAATATAAGAGTTCTGAGCACAGTTAAGCTGGGCTAGGTTAACATATGGTATTTGGTAATTTAGGTATGTTAAATACATTTTCAACCTGTCACAGGCTTAGTAGAACATAATACCATTGCAAATTGAGAAGCATCTTTAATTCATGAAATAGTATGAGCATAAAGATGGGATGTCACAAAAAAAGTCACCTAGAAAGAGGTGAAAATTTCATTTTGAATACACACACACACTAGTTACCCATTTCCTAGGAATTAGATAGGTCCAATCATCAAAATTCATTAATAAATACAATGACTATTATGATGTGTTCCCTAAGTCCCCATCCAAGAAAAAAGAATTTAGTATATAACCTGCTGGGACTACAGCCAACAAACAGCTCCATCTAAACTAAATTTGAAGACTAGCTATTTTAAGAAAGTTCCCTTCCTCAAGCCACCTTCCTTCCAGAGTTGTGCTGATTTGATGACTAACTGATATACCTAACAGTACTGAGGGGACTTCTTATCCTCACAATACCAAATGTGGTGGATGAAGCTTCCATTCAGTTTCCATCACAACTGAACTCGAAGATATGCTGCAGCTGGCTAGTACCTTCCCACAAGAACTCTTTTCTTTCTAAAACCCAGCAATGTAAAGTTGTAGTTTAAAATTAGCCATAACAGGGCTGGGGATTTGGCTCAGTGGTTCTGGACAAGGGGAAAAAAAGGAGAACCAAGACCTGTCATGTAAACATACAAGATCCTAACAACAAATGTAACTGTACTGTATCCCTAAAATGTACCAATAAACTCAATTAAAATAAATAAATAAGCCATAATAAGAAAAGTTGTAACTAGAACCTACTTCCCAAGTTCAATGGTTAATTTTATGTGTCAATTTGGCCAGGCTATAGTACCCAGATATTTAGTCAAACATTATTTTAGCTGTTTATTTGAAAATATTTTTAGGTAAGATTTGAGTAAAGCAGATTATCTTTCGTTATGTGGCTCCATCCAGTTAGTTAAAAGATTTACTAGAAAGACTGATTTCTTCTGAAGAGGATCTTTTGCCAGCAAACTGACTTCAGACTTGAAATGCAATGTCAACTCTTCCCTTGTCCACCAGCTGCCAGCCTACTATGAAAAGTCTGGGCTTTTCTGCCTCTCTAGTTGCAAGAGCCAATTGTTTAAAACAAATCTCTCTCTGACATGCTGTTTGTACTCCTCTGCAGTACAGCATCCCTCCTTATGTGACTCGGGCACCAACATCCTTCCCTGTGCCAGCTACTACATGGACAACTTGCTAACTGCACTTGGACTCTAGTTCATGACAAGCTGCATTTGCTCATCTATGGATGCCTTATCCTACACCCCCAATTTGGCTGCCTCTCATGTGAAAGTACTCTCCTCTCCACTGAGGATTTAACACCCTACACTAGGAAGCACTTCCTTTTTTTGGTACCAGGGATTGAACCGCTGATAAACTCCGGTCTTTGCACTTGCAAGGCAGGCCATCAAACCACTGAGCTAAATCCCTGACCCGAATCACTTCTGCAATGATGCCTTTGTCATTACTTTGTTTGGGAAGTAACATGCCATACAAGGCCATTTTTCATGTTGGTGAAATCCTCAGTCTCCTCATATGCCATGCAAAGCTGTCTTTCTATGAAGCTCTTTTTCTCAGGCTATATATTAGCTTGCCTGTTTCTGATACACAACATCCGGCACACACAATTTAAGGAAAAGTTTTATTTTGGTTCACAGTTTCAAAGGATTCAGTCCATATTCAACTGGGTAGAAACATCATTGTAGAAGAGGATGGTGTAGCAAGTCTGCTTAGTTTGACAGCTGGAAAGCAGAGCAGGGGAACAGTGCCACACAGGAAGGGGCCAGGGGACATATATGTTACCAAAGTTCATTCCTCCATGACCCACTCTGATGTACCCAGAAATGTGCTAATTCCCATGGTGTTTCTTAATCCAATCAAATTGACACAAGTAAGGTTAAACTTGACGTCCTGCTAGGGCTCTTGCAGTTGCCTTCTGTGTCTTTCATAGGCTCTTACACCTTTGGCCACATATGGATGCATTTCTCACCTTACAAGGGTTCTGCCTGTGTTGGCTGATCATCCTCTTTCCTTCTGTTTTGCATCATCAGCTTCCGCCTATTGCTTTTATGAAGAAATATTTAGGTAAAAAATGGGAACAAAAGGGGATGGGAACAAGGAAAACCCCTTGCTTTAATTTTGCATGCATAGGAGAAATTCATTGTAGTTGCAATCATTCCCAAAAGCCCATCAAAGAAGAGGCTGCCTTTTTTTAATCTTCTAAAACTTTAGAATAATTCTTGAAACTTGTTTCATCACCAAAAGTTTAATTAGTACCAGAATCCCTGTTAGGAAATTGTACATGTTACTTTAAACTCCTCCATTTTATACCTGACTTCCAGGTTCTTCCTAACTTAAGTTTCGTTTTCCCAACCTAAGTTTCGTTTTCCCAACTTAAGTTTTGTTTTCCTCCCCAAGCTGAATTCTTCCCAGAAATGATGCCAACATCTGATAAGGGACTCCTGCAGGACTAAGACCTTATAAGGCAATGTGGCCTGCAATAGGTTAAAAATCAGCTAATTCCCCTAAAATTGCAAAACTCCCACCCAAGACCCTATAAATGAGCCAACACTCCTTCCCTTGGTACCCGCCTCCCTTTCTTCGCCTCCTGGCCTTTGTGCCTCACCTGACTCCCTTCAATAAAGATCTCCTGCCATACCTCTCGGTGCGTGAGTGACCTGATTGGAAGGGGGTGCCTGAAGGGGCACGCGTGACCCCTTTCATTGGTGTCAGAAGCGGGATCTGGGATTGCCAGGTCCACGGGCTAAATGCCTGGGGCCCGAAACCCAGATTCCAGGGCGCCCCTATTCGACCTCCACCCGACGTCCATGACCATTCTCCTCGTCGCCATTTTTGCAGCTATCACCGACCTATGATCTTCCAACCCACACCTTTTTGGGTAAGTTCCCCTTTCTGAGAAGTCCTCAGGGTAGCGGGGACCCCAGACTCTAGACCACCCACAAGGACGACGTCCGGGACAAGCCCGGGGCCCAGGTCCTCTGTCCCTCAGTTTTGGCGAACCAGGTTTGCCTCCGCTGAGTCCGGGACTCACCGAACTAAGTCCGTTTAGTTCACATAAATTCCTATCTCGCGTAAGGGACGCCTTCGCGGGAGACCGAATTTCAGCTTTCTAGACAGGGTCTAGAAAAAGAGGAGTTTTATCAGAACTCTCGGAGACATCTGGTCTTCTGATAACCTCCTGTCCTGGTGGTCATGGGCTCTGGTTCCTCTATACCCACCGACTCTCCTTTGGGATGCTTACTCAGGAATTTGGAGGGTCATGATCTAAAACCCAAATGGCTAATTCGCTTGTCTACTCAAATTTGGCCCCAATATAAATTAGGCAATCAAAATGTCTGGCGGCCTAACGGCTCCTTTGAATTGGGTCTAATTAGAGACCTTTACAACTTATGTGAGCGACAAGGAAAATGGTCGGAAATCCAATATGTCCAAGGTTTTTCCGATCTTGCTAATCAGCCCTCTCTTTGTTCTGTCGCCAAAACTGCTCCAATACTTCTGCTGACCCAAGGTTTTTCCACCCCCAACCCCCCTTCTTCTGACTCCTCCACTCAACCACACCCGGCAGATGATCCTCCCCCATACGGGTCAGCCAGAAACCCACTCACCCCTCCTCCTACACCATCCGATTCCTCCCCTCCTCCAGAATCTCCTATCCCTCCCATTTCTTCTGACTCGCCAACCACCCCACCCTATGCTCCACCTCTCACCCACTCCAAGACACACAAGGGCCACAAAATGGCACCCTTGAGTGAAGTAGCTGGAGCTGAAGGAATTGTCCGTGTTCATACTCCTTTTCCTATGTCTGAACTAGCTCTCATTCAGGCCAGACTTGGTTCTTTTACAGCCGATCCAACAACCTTTATAAAACAATTTCAAATTTTGAATCAGTCTTATCAACTAACTTACCATGATCTTTTTGTAGTTTTAACCAATGCCTTAACTCCTGAGGAAAATAGAAGAGTGCTAGATCAGGCTCGTGCACATGCAGACCAAGAACATTTAAACAACAACTACCACCTGGCAGGTGCTGCTGCAGTCCCTGATCAGGACCCAGAATGGGACTACAACACAGAGGCAGGAATTGAAGCTCAAAACAGGTACATTAATTGTCTCCTTCATGGGCTCTGTGGAGCTGCCATGAAGTCCATTAATTATGAAAAGCTTAATGAGATCATACAGGATAAAAATGAAAATCCATCTGCCTTTTTACAAAGACTGACTGATGGCCTCCATCAACATACCAAACTAGACCCTGAATCTGTGGATGGCCAGAGATTAATTATGATGCATTTCTTTTCTCAGAGCTACCCTGACATTAGACTTAAACTAAAAAAGCTTGACCAAGGGCCCTTGACCCCTCCGGCAGAGGTCCTGGCTACAGCACTCAAGGCCTACCATGGCTGAGATGACCTTAAAGCTACAAAAAAATATCAATTATTAGCACAGGCTCTTAATTCGACCAGTCCACCTGCGCCGCAGGGAAGAAAAACCCTACAAAAGGGCTCCCAACCACCAGGCCCCTGTTACAGGTGTAATCAGGAAGGCCACTGGGCAAAGGACTGTCCTAATCCCAAGGTGCCGACTAAGCCCTGTCCCAAATGTCACCAGAGGGGACATTGGGGTATAGACTGTCCCTTGGTGTCCAACCATCATTCGATCATCAGCCCCACAGCTCCCCAACCTGTGGACCTGATAAGTCTAGCGATAACTGAGGGACTATGAAGAGGCCCTGGCACACCTGGCCCAACGTGGATCACCACCCAGGAGCCCAGGGTAACCTTAACTGTGGCAGGTAGGACCATTTCTTTCTTATTGGATACTGGTGCCAGCTACTCTGCATTACGAGAATACTGGGGACCTACCTCCTTTTCTCAGACTTCTATTGTTGGGGTAGAAGGCCAACTACAGCGCCCTTTCCAGACTCCCTTACTGTCATGCACAATTGGCAATTTTCCATTTCTTCATTCATTCCTAGTTCTCCCATCCTGCCCGGTCCCTTTATTAGGCCGTGATATTTTATCTCAAATTGGAACATCCATTCATTTTTCTATGCCAAGCCCTTCCAACACTCAGACAGCTTCCTTCTGCCTGGTATTATCCCAAGCCCTCCAATTTCCATCTTCCCAACCCAAGTGGCCAATTAGTCCCTCTCTTGTTAATCCTCAAGTGTGGGATATTCACTCTCCCTCAATAGCCAAATGTCCCCCTGTCAGAATTCTCTTTAAAAATCCCTCACAATTCCTTAACTTGGCACAATATCCCCTTCCCCGCTCTAGCTTAGTGGGGCTAACTCCCATAGTACATGATCTCTTACAAAAGGGACTCCTGAGACATGCCAACTCTCCCTTTAACACTCCCATTTTAGCAGTAAAAAATCCCAATGGGACATACCGATTAGTTCAAGACCTTAGGATCATTAATTCAGCTGTTGTTCCCATACATCCTATCATGCCAAACCCTTATACCCTCCTGTCTTCCATCTGATCTGATGCCACTTCTTTTTCTGTTTTAGACCTCAAAGATGCATTCTTTTCTATCCCCTTACATAAAGACTCTCAAGATATTTTCGCATACACCTGGACCGATTCCTTCACCAATGTGTCTACCAAACTTACCTGGACTAGGTTACCTGTCTCAAGGTTTTAGAGATAGCCCTCACCTGTTTGGCCAAATTCTAGCACAAGATCTCTCTCTTCTCCATCTTCAAGATACACAATGTATCCAATATGTAGATGACCTCCTTCTCTGTGCTCCTTCATTACCTACACTCCAGCAGGACACTTACACACTTTTAAACTTTATCTCCCAGAGGGGATATCAGGTGTCACCAATAAAAGTCCAACTTTTCAAACAACAAGTCACCTACTTAGGAATATCTCTAACACCTGGATTCAAATCCATCACACTAGACAGAAAACAAACTCTCCAAAATATCCCAGTCCCCAAAACCCGAAGGAAACTTCTTTCCTTTCTGGGTATAGCTGGATATCTTCCTGGATTCCCAACGATTCTCTTTTGGCAGCTCCCCTTTACAAAGCAGTTAAAGGAAACCCCCAAACCTCCCCTCTTCCCCCCACCCTATTAGTTCCTTTACTCAATCACATGTGGGCCCAGTTATGGCATCATGTAGATTCACTATTACCTTGCCCCATATCAGATCTCCTGCCTTCCTACCAACCTGGAGTTCAAGTCCTCTTGGCTCCACCTAATGAACAAAAAGACCCCCTTAAACCTAAATATCAGGGGCCATTTACAGTAGTTCTATCCACTCAAACTGCAGTAAAACTAAAGTCTCTCCACGGCTGGTTTCACTGTTCTTGACTTAAGCCTTTTTTACCTGCTTCTTCCCCTCCTGACCTTTCAACAGATTCCTCTTCAGCATACTCAGCAACCCATATGGGACCTCTCAAGATAAAACTCACAAAAATTGCAGAAGAAACACCTGACCTAAATTTGGGCACATGAGAGATCTCCAGCACCCGAAACACCTAAGTGGTTCCATGGGATATTGTAAAGTATTCACCGTTACATCCCTGTTCAATGTGTTAAGCTTTCTCCTGGTAGTTCTCAGTGGAATACTCCTGGGGGATAGGCTTAGCTTCTGCAGCTCCTTCAGATTTTACATTAAGACATAGAATAATATTGATGCTAACTTACTATTTGATTGTCAGTGTGCTTGCCTTCCTTGCCTGCTTAAAATAGGTTAGGATTTATATATAAAAATGGAAAAGAGACCCCATAGATATATATCTATGATTGCTATGTTTCATTCTATTATGATTTGCCTGTCTGAAAAGTTAAGTCCTCATCAACCTGTAAAATTTACTTGGATGATAATTAATCCCTCAACTGGTAAAATAATAAGTTCGGTGTCTAAATGGACTCCCCCAACCATTTGGTGGCCATCTCTTGAATTTGATTTGTGTGATATGGCCCTAGGAAACACATGGGATGTAGCTGATTGGGAATATGATTCAGAGGGTGTACCCAGGTGAAGAGGGCACTGTAATTGGGACTATAATGAAGGACCAGGATGTGCTCATAAATATTCCAGATCAAAGCTTTTAGATCAACCCATATATGTTTGCCCAAAACATATAGAAGATAAAACAGACTGTGGGGGACAAAGTGATTTTTATTGTAAGACATGGGGTTGCGAATCATCCAGCACCATACCGGGACACTCGGCTGGTGTAAAAACAGATTTTATATCAGTCACTCAAAAGCCTCAAACACTCAATAAAATAGGATCTGCCCATTATTCACAACATTATCATTATTCACAATGCAACAAGTTCCGATGCAACTCCATATTAATATCCTTCACCAACTTGGGAAAACAGGTATCCTTAGAAGAATGGAAAATAGGAAAACAATGGGGACTAAGAATATACACAAAAGGCTATGACCAAGGACTCCTGTTTGGCATTCACCAAACTATCGAGATTGATACACCACCGACTCTTAAGCTGGTCTCTAAGTCAAAACCAACCCAAAAACATGAGTTAAAAATTGGCCATAGACCTACCCAGAGATGGGTCACTACTTCCAGCCTAGTGACAGATAATAGACAGACTCAACCCAGATCCCAATTCCTCTGATCCCTTGTTTAAAATTATGGAACAAGCTTTTTCAGTACTTAATGATACTAGGCCTGAAATCACTACAAACTGCTGGCTATGTTATGATATAAAACCTCCATATTATGAGGGAATTGGATCTCAAGCCACCTTCACCCTGTCTCCCGATTATACCGGTTGCAGAAGGGGAAAAGGAACAATGGGACAAGTCACTTTCACATCTATTCGGGGCTCTGGTACCTGCATAGGTATTATTCCTAGTTCATATGAATATCTCTGTAATAAAACCTATCCTGTTAATGCCACTGCATATTATGTCCCCTCCAATAATGGATGGTGGGCATGCTCCTCTGGTTTGACCCCTTGTGTGAATGGACAAATATTAGCACAATCTAAAGATTACTGTGTCTTGATTGACCTAATGCCCTGGATACTCTATCATGAATATAACAACTTCCTAGATGAATGGAATGATATAAAAAGGGTTAAAAGAGATCCAGTAACAGCCATAACCCTAACAATATTACTGGGGATGGGCATTGCAGGAGCCAGTACTGAAACAGCTGCCCTCATCACACAACATCAGCAATACAAGGGTTTGTGGATAGCAATTGATCAAGATATAGAGAGAATAGAGCTGTCAATCACTAAGCTGCAAGAATCCCTGAGTTCTTTGGCAGAAGTAACTCTTCAGATCAAAAGAGGGATGGATTTAATATTCTAACAGCAAGTGGGAATGTGTGCTGCTCTAGGAGAAGAATATTGTTATTATACTGATCATTCTGGAATTGTAAGAGACTCCATGGCCAAGGTCAGAGAAGGCCTAGAAAAACGGAAAAAAGAAAGGACACAATCTCAGGGATGGTATGAAAACTGGTTTGCTTCATCTCCTTGGCTCACATCACTACTGTCGGCTTTGAATAGTCCTTTAATTCTGATCTTAATTCTATTGATAGTGGGACCCTGCATAATTAACAGACTGACTGCTTTCATTCAACAGAGAATAAGTGCAGTCAGACTCATGGTACTCCATCAACAGTACCAACACGTCCCTGCTGAAGACAGGGACACTAACCAGCTCTCCACCCAGGTCACCACACAAATGGCTCATCACCTGATACCAAGAACACAAAATCCAAACACTGTCAAAACTTCCTTCATATGGAAGCCACTCTCCAGAACCAACTGTCCATCTGGATCTTCACCAGGTTCAGAGAGTTCCTAGAAAATCTGCTCCCCGATCTATGTTGGATGACTCCACACCCTTTTCCGGTCCTACAGGTAACCAGTTGGGTCTCTGAGGCCTGGCTCCAGGGATCCCTTTGTCAGTTCATGCCAGCCAAAATTGAGATTTTCACTTTTTCTTTTACTTTTCATTATTTCTGAAAATGATTCACCACAGTTTCTGGACTCTCCCTTGATTAAGATCCTGCCTCAGTTCCCTTCCCCACTGACCAACCTGTGTGTTTAAGATTTTATCTTACAGGTAAAATTTCAATCACCTTCAGTTCATCTCACACAATGACAGCGCAGCCAACTAGACATCAGGCTAACCCCTGCCCTTGGATCGACTAGTCGCCCCAACTCCGCAGGAAGTAGTTACAGAAGACAGACACTCCGCCCCTTTTCCACCTGCCGATGGACATGTTGGCTGCCGGTCGTCATCCAAAATCAAAGAGTGGGGAATGCTAGGAAATTGTACATGTTACTTTAAACTCCTCCATTTTATACCTGACTTCCAGGTTCTTCCTAATTTAAGTTTCGTTTTCCCAACTTAAGTTTTGTTTTCCTCCCCGAGTTGAATTCTTCCCAGAAATGACGCCAACATCTGATAAGGGACTCCTGCAGGACTAAGACCTTACAAGGCAATGTGGCCTGCAATAGGTTAAAAATCAGCTAATTCCCCTAAAATTGCAAAACTCCCACCCAAGACCCTATAAATGAGCCAACACTCCTTCCCTTGGTACTCGCCTCCCTTTCTTTGCCTCCTCCCGGCCTTTGTGCCTCACCTGACTCCCTTCAATAAAGATCTCCTGCCGTACCTCTCGGTGCGTGAGTGACCTGATTGGGAGGCGGTGCCCAAAGGGGCACGTGCGAACCCTTTCAATGCCACTCTAGACAAATATAAGTTTTAAAGTTCTGTATTTGTCCACTGCAGAAAGAAATCAATTAATTATACTAAGTTTTATAACACACAAGGTACTTCTTGTATACTTTTCATTTTCTGGAATGTAAATTTCACATGGCAGGGAGTATGTCTTATCCATATTTTCAACCACAGGATGGCACAGATCTTGGAATCTGGTAGGGTCAAACAATATTTATTTAGTGAATGAGTTCAGTTCCTCCAGGTCAGACTTTTGCAATTAATAGAAAGCTAATTTCTTTAAGCTTGTAAGATTTGATCAGAAATTTACTGGTGTACCAGACCTAGAGGTGATGATAAATTCCTCACAAAGCTGTAAATAACTTTTTGTGCCCAAAGCCAAGATCATAAGAAAAAGTACCTCTACTAACACTCTGTTCAGCTCATAATCAATAAAATTTGCCCACCACCTGTGGAGCTTGATTTAAGGAAAACCTTTATGGTGAGTTCTCTGAATAGCCTCCCTCTTTATGTAATTCTCTTCTCAGCTAAGAGCCCAGATCTAGGTTTAATTTATCTTTCTCCAGACAAAGACAATAATCAGTGTTTTTAAGTAACCCATCTCTTACATGATTTCTTCATCTAATAAAAAGATCTAAAATATTCACCACATTCTCTCATAGTAAGGGATCAGAACCCAATGCTTCATCTCATAAGTTACATTTCATTGAATTTAAGTATACATGATAAGTAAAGAAACAAAATGCAGAAATATAAAAATGTAAATAAGCATTCAACCACATATCAAAAATGATTAAATACCCAAATTAAAGGCTCATCCTTCCTAAAATGAACACTGTTTTTATTTTGATGATATAATGAAGCTGTAAGTGTAAGCATGTACATATGACTTAGTTAATTATCAGTCTCTGAAATTTGATATAATTAGTTATTTGTGAAAAAAATGGAAGAAAGTGAAAAATATCCCTGAATTATAAAGAATTTCCCTCCAAGAAAAACAAACAGAGGGTTCTATTAAATTTATTCATGTGTTTTGTTCTGGTAAACAAAGAAGGTAACAAAAATATCAAAGAGTAGACCTGATAAATTATTTCTTTTACTTTTTAAAGAGTAATATTTTAATTAATGTTTTTTTCATGTTAATGTTGACCTAAGGGAAAAAGATATCATTCTACTGTTTTTGTGTGCTTTTCTCTTTTGAATTCTCATTTGGAACCCTCCAAAGACAGTAAATCTTTCACTTGGTATGAAATTTTCTGTTGGGTTTCAAATAGTAAACTTATTAATTTATTTAAAATATAATTACTGAGTATAAAACAAATAGGTACTTTGCTATGTATTAAAAATATAAGAAAAATATACAGACCCTACACTTGTCTTCCTTGAGCTTCAAATTTATTACAAATTAACAAATTCTTTAGTTTAATAATTAATTTTTCCAAACTTTTACATTTTCTAGATTCTTTTTTTGAATAAATTTTTTGTGTTAAAGTATTAAAACTCAAACGCTTTATCTCTGAATTGTGAATTTAAATTGTTAATATTTGGGGTCAATATTACATGTGCTTTTATATTTTCCTGATAAATAATGTTTCAATATAAAAATTACATAAATATTTGAGTAGATAAATCCAGCAAAATATTAACCTAAAATAACAGTACTTTGTTTAGTCAATATGTTTTTTTCTTCTTTATATATATTTTAGTTTTCCTGAATACCAAGTCAAGGTTTTAATGTGAGCTTGAATGGACCAATAATATCTTTCCTATCACAGTATTTTTTAAATCTTTTGTTAAACATATCTGTAGTTCTTGAGACACTATATGCATACATATTTTAAGTATTTTAGTTATTCCAACTTTCAAACATAAAAACTGAAATAGAATGTTATATATGTTCTCTATATATTTCAGTTGTACTTAAGCCATCATCACTCAAAAGTGATCTTCAGAATTATTTACAGGCATTTAACCTTACTATCAGATTAAAAATTTTGTGAATTTCTGAATTCATTGCCTTTTCTATTATTCTGCACATTTTTGCCTTAGATGTTGAGAAACAGAGTATTATATGTAATGCTTATACTATGCTGCATTCTAGAAGGTCTTATAAATACCCCAGCATCTATGATTTAGTATCAATATGAAGACTTTGTCTTTTCTGGTATGCCAAGTATCCCACTGATATTCATTCAACAAAGCTTTCAAATAACAGAATTTTAGAGCTAAAAGAAGCTGTGAATACTATCAATACTTTTGTTGTACAAATAAAGCATGATGATTTTAAGTGATGTTCTTTTTAAAAAAATGTTTTTTTAAAAAGCTATCTCTAGTGTCCCTAATTAATCTCTCCAATTTCTACTAATTTCTTGTTATGATTTTATTCTTCAGGAGATTTATACATAATTACTATCATTGTTCCTATAGTTCCCTCAGGACTGCTCCTGTATAGATGGCAATCACATTCAGTTAAAGAATATGAAGACATACAATCAATCCAACTACTGCATGTCAGATGGGAAAGTACCCTGTGATTATACAGGAACCATATCCTGGGTAGCAAATGGGCAAGGGCAGTGAGACGAGCAACAGAACATTCAGTATTCAAAAAAAGTCAGTTGATACAAAATTTTATCCTTTTTCATAAGTAATTTAGGAAAACCTAGTCAACTACTATAGGCTTCAATTGCCTCATCATTTCACCTTTTGAGTAGTGAGGCATAAAAAATATTTGAGGGTCTGGGAATTTAGCTCAATGGTTCTGGTGCCTGCCTCTCAAGCGCAGGGATCCGAGTTTGATACTCAGTATCAAAATGATAATAATAATATTATTATTATTATATTTTCACTTTAATCATAATAATATATTATTATAGTAAGCATCATAATAATATAATATTATTATAATCAATATTATTATGATTAAAGTGAAAAATATAATAATAATCTTAAGAATTATATGTAAGGATAACAAAATTACACTAAAAACAGGATGAAATTAATTCCTTTAAAGGTACCACCAAATGATCACTTTGATCTTTATAATTTCATAATACAGCTGCCAACAATCTGCTGCCCAATTTTTGGTTGTCATTGCTAAACACAGTAAAGGGGTAAATCTTGTGTTACTTAACTGTCTCTTTAGTAATGTGATTTATCAAACACAAACATTAAATATGTGTAAATTAATATACTTTGTTAGAAATACCCCATCTTGGTCTACCTCCTCTATCATTAAAAATAAATGAAATATAGCAAGTTTTCCAATACTGCACCTAGCATATTCAGGCTGTGACTAAGACAAGCACATCTCATGTGTACCACATCTTTCAGCTTCCTGTTTTCTCAGCTCAGGTTTTTGACACAGTCTATTAAGTGCACTATTGAGGCAATTTATTCCATTAAAATCATTCACAATTGAAATGGCTCTAATATGACTGTATCTGTTTATGAAAGGCACATAATATCTTTTTTACAGTTACTACATTATTTTGGAATTGTACGTCTACAAAAAAATTAAAAGTTAAATAGAACCTTTCCTACATATATACATTGGTGGCTTGTGTACAATACACAATTCTTAATTATTAAATTCCACTTTCATAGCAAGATTTTCTCACTCCAACTCTCCTGTTGCTGTTGTTTGATTCTGATATGAAATATTTATGTCAAGATAGAAGAGAAGTCAGTAGTTGAAGAGGTATAATTCTAAATTTTAGTGCAGCATGGAGTCATGAGTTCCCAAGAACAAGTGCACATGATAAGAGGTAACTGAATCTGAAGTTTCTAAGCAGAGATTTAACTATTAGGGCTGAGGCAAGGGAGCTTCAGAAGCAGTTTTCATATGGCATATTTTCTGAAGCAGGAACTGAGGAGGAAGACTTAAAGAAAATAGGCAAAGAGTCACTGCACTGTATTAGAAATCAAATTATAAATGTTTCCAAAATGCTCTTCATTAAAATTCAAAATATGGAGACATGCCACATTAGAGAGTATTGTAACAAAGAGGTATTAGCCCAAAATTAGGCTGCACCACTTATTTGAAAATGAGACTTTTCTAACAACTTCAAATGGCTTGAAAACTGCATCTAAATCATTCAAAGCCTGGTAAGAGAAATCTGGCAAGTTAAGACATTATGGAAGAAAGTCATTTCTAACACTTCTACCTAAACAAAAACATTTATTTCCCCCTTAGTTTTCCAACTTTAAATTGGAAATAATTAAATTTACATGTTAAGCCTAATTAGAGAAGAAGTTTCAAGTAAGAGGATTTTTGAAGCATCCAAATAATGACTGGCAACCAATAGCTCCTCAGTAAATGGAAGCTAAAAAAGAACAATCAACTTTAACAGTCACTCTTAACAATCACTAAATTTTAAGTTCTTCGAATTTGATCTGATCTTTGACAGAGCACATTGCAATCCCCAACATTAAACTATGTTTAATCCCTACATTTTTTTCTATTCTGCTACAGGCTAAACTGTCCTGCTCAAGGAAAAATATTCACTTATAACAATACAGGCATACATCTCTTTTATCATGTCAGTATTCCTCTGAAGATCCACCAAATTTCATTTGATTACAAAATCAAAGTCAAATTATCTACCTTTCGTATCCTCTATACTATCAGAATATATATTATCATTCATTAATAAGTCCACTGAAAATAGTTATTTTAATTACACAGAGAACTCTTCTAGAAACAAGAAATTACAGCATTAAAAAAATAGAAAGATTTTGTATTCAATGACCTTTATCTAGTAAGAAATAAAGTGGTTAAGTAAGTTAAAAGACTCGCACTATCACAGGCAGTCAGTAAGAGAAAAAAGTCAGCGGAGGCGGAGAAAGAAAGTTGAAAAGGTCAGGCAGTGATGTAATTTCATACAATGTGGCCAAATAAGAGTTTAGAGGGATGATACTAAGTAAGGAGCTTGAAGGTCAGGGAACAGAGAATGTAGATGGTTAAGAAATAAATGTCCCTGGCAGAGGAAATACAAAGTACAGTAGTCTGGAAAATGTAGTGTTCTTGGTGTGTTCCAGCGTGAATGTAATAACAAACATTAAAACAAACAGACTCATAATTCAAGAACATTTTTGCAAGATCACTCTTACTTTCATGTTGATCATAGGCAGTTTGTCAAAGGTGAGAGAGCAAGAGAGAGTGAGTTGGAGGGAGGAAGAAAAGGAGGGAAGAATGGAGAGAGGGAGAAAGAGGGAGAGAGGCAAAGAAATCAAGAGAGGAGGGAGGGAGGGAGGAAGGGAGGGAGGAAGAATATTTAACAGCTTACTAAAAAATATTAGTAGTTTGGACTAAAATAGTAGCACCAGAGATAATAAGAACTGCACTGGGGATCAAACTCAGGACCTTGTATTTATGAGGCAAGTATGGTGCTACTGAGCTAAATCCCCAGTCAGGAACTGATATTTTGAATTAGCTGATGATTCAAATGTTGGTTATGAGAAAGTAGTCAAATGAGACTCCAAGGTTTGCCCTTTGCAACTGAAAGAACAAAAATTCCAGTTCAGAAGATGATAAACTTCCTGAAAAGGACAGGTTTTATAGGAACTATCTGAAGGTGAGTTTTGAATATGTTGCATTTTAAATGTGTGTTAGTCATTCAAGTGAAGACATCAATAATATTGTTAGAATTCCAATTCTGGAGGTCAGCAGAGAGGCTTAGGTTAAAGATTTAGATGATACTTAAAATAGAGGCTCCAGGAAATTACCAAAGTAGTGAATGCCAACAGAATTTTGGCTAGCAATAAGGTCTTATTCTCTGGTCATACCTACCTGTGGAATTCGGGGTGAAAGAAAAGTACTAGTGTATAACAAAGTGTAAGAGTGGCAAGAGAAGTATGAGGGAATTAGGGTACTATGGTGACTTGAGAACCAAGTGAAAAGTTTGTTCCAAAACGGAGATAGTAATAGACTCTGTAAACTTAGGTGGACGGCTCAAGAAATACAAGAACTGTGAACCCTCCATTAAGTACGCAAATAAGAATCATTAGTAACATTGGTAAGGGCAATTTTACAGATACTGTGTGGCTAAAAGTTTATGACATGATGGGAGTAGTTTATGGCAATGAGGACTGACAACTCTTTCAAGAACATTTTTAAACAAAAGAAGAGAAATTGACATACCTGTGAGAAGTGTTAAGTGATGTGATTCAAGTGTTGGTTTTTAAGGATGAATGAACAGGATGTATGCATGCTGTTCTGAATAAACTATGAGACAAAGGAGTCGATGGAATAGGCAGGACTTGAAAAAAGCCCATTGAGTGACTAAGAGAGGATGAGTTTGTTATGTTTAGAAATATGAACAATGGATTCAGAGTGATAAAAAAGGATACAGTATGGGCTTAAATTTCAGGTGAACTGGTATATGCCAGAATGAGACCAGTGTTCTGTTCTACTTACTTTTTTTTTTTTTTTTACATTTTTTCTCAATGAAATTGAAAATAAGGTCCAAAATTAAAAATGAGAACTGGAGAGGAAGTGTCACAGGTACAGGGGATGCTAAAATTATGAGGGGGTGAGATAATACTTTAAAAGAAATAGAAAAGGAAATAGATAAGAAAAACATCATATGACTGATGAATAGATTTAAGATCTGGTTGAGAGGAGTGGTTAAATATTTAAGGTAAGAAAAGTCAATATCACAATATAAAAAGTATCAAAAATAAACTATCATATTAGGTCAGTGTCTTCATCAAATTATATAATCATTCTACTTTCACACCTTTTCATGTTTTCTTTCCTATTTAGAATCTCTATATTCTCCCTTGTATATTTATGTAAGTCCCACCGATTATTTTCAATGGCTAATTCATGATTGATTTTTTTTTTTCTGTGAGTCCTACAGTATAAATTTCCATCTTGTCTTTTCTTCTTTCACATTCTTTTGTGTTCTGGAGTGGTTTAGAGTGTATACTTGGAATTCACTGCCTAGATTCCGATGTCACATGCATGACCTTGGGGAAAATTCATTAACCTGAGTATGTTTCCTAACCTATAAAACAAACACAATAAAGCATAAGATATATTTCATGGGGTTTTGATTGAAAATTACGTAAGCTATGTGCCAGGGATTTAGCTCAGCAGTTCAGTGGCCTGCCTTGCAAGTGCAAGGACCCGAGTTCAATCCCTGGTACCAAAAAAAAAAAAAAAACAACAAAGAAAATTACATAAACTAGTACTTAAAATATGTCTGACACATAGAAGTTTAATACTGACTACTAGCTATCTTTACCAATATCAAAGGATTTATTAAACTATATGTTTAAATAATATCATGGGTGGAAATCTTTCCCTAACATCTATGCTATGTAAGCTCATTACAAATAAGAAGTATTTTCTATATTAGTTTTTGATCATCTTGCAAAATATTGGGTAAAAGATACTCGGTAAATATTTGTGAAATTATACTTTTACTTAATATAAAGTTTAACTGCATCCCACTTATGATGATAAAATAATAATACTGCATCTTTTTATTTAGATTTGAAAATAAAACACCACCTGAGCAAATTGCCTTCTATGACATTTTCGTGAGAATGTTTCCATATACATCTATACTTCTCAACCATCACAGACAAAAATCAAAAGGACAGAAAGAATGCCTTTTCTCAGGGGAAAATTGAAATAACAGTATAAATACAATACAAAAGTATATAGTAGAAAATAAGTTTGAGCGTGTCTCTTTTCATCCTAAAATTCCTGCCATTGCATATGTTCCATTTATTTCAAGTTGAATAGGGAATGAACAAAATGAAATTTATTTTGATAAGTATATCTTACAACAAAAGTACATAGTAATATTATAATATTAAATATTAAAATCCAAAGCCCACATAAAAAGTTTCTCATTTACATAGCAATTGCCATTCAGAAAGTATACTGGCTTCCTCACAGAGACATTGAAAGCTTATGAGAATATTAATTATGATGCATAACAAGAATTTATAGATAAGCCAAGATTTCCTACATGAATGAAAGTACATCTCATTCTGTAGGGTTAAATACCTAATTATGAAATCCAATTCTTCCTAAGTTAATCGATATTATAAACTGATATTAGGATAATTTAGCCCTTCCTTATTACACTGGCACATGCACAGAAAACATCTGTCTGTGGAAAAAATAGTGAGGAAGAATTTCTTACAAAAGTCAAATGTTCTTTTCACACAGAATTTTTCTAATAATAAAGCATAACTATCTGCCTCAATCTCCAAATGTTTGTTATGAAACTATCTGTAGTGAAAAATTAAATGTTTGTATAAATAAAAAAATTATATATTTCAACCACAAATACAAACTTTGAAAGATTGCAGTTTATAAATATCAGAAACTGAAAGTTGTTTAAAGCTGTAATTGCACAATCATGCTAATACTATACAGAAAAACATATCACTGATTTTGCAAATGAGAAATATAAAATGAGAATATTAATTAGATTTATGAGCTCTGTTACATATCTGTTTTTAAATTCGGGAATCACTATAATTTTCATATGCTGGCAAAAAGTTTGCCAGTAAAGATAACAATAATTTTTTATAGTATTTTGATTTATCATATATTTATACATATTGAATTAATTCCACTACTCATATTAAAAGCAGATGTGTAAATACTTATAAACACATGTGAATATATATCCATACTCATACCCAATTTTCATTACCCTAAATCTCCTAGTCACTCAATTTTGAAATATTAAGAGTCATATTTTGGTTCCTTTTATCCAGTCATTAATTCTGAAATTACTTTACAATTGGCTTGAGATTGTGAGTATTTATAGTTCTTTTCCCTCCTCCTTACATGTTTTAAATATAAAATACATCAATAAAACTGAAAATTCAATCATATGCCTACCTGCTCCTGCAGCTATCTTGGAATTAGTGTTTTTCTTTCTTTCATTTTACTGCATTACTACTTATTGCTTCATGTTTCTAAGGCCAATATCCTGATAGTTTTCTTATTTAATCATATTTTTGTGAAGGCAATGGACCAAAAGAGAATCTTATTACATTCAGGCTTTTCTTAGCTGTATCTTTTATATAATATTCTGAGACTATCTCTTCCTAAATACCCTTTCGGTCCCAAAACCACCCAAGTGTCTATCATGGCATGTGTAAGTTAATGAAGAGGCAGTGCTTCTGAGATTCCTCAGCACTATAAAACTCCGAGCTGAAGGGCTAGTTCTGATTCTCTGCTCTAGTTGGGTATTTCCTCTAAAGATGCAAAATCTTTCTGCCTAAACTCATCACCTTACCCCCAATCCTCAATTACCCAAACCCTTTGCATCTGAAAAATTACTTTTATTTTTTCTGTTTTAAAATTTCCTCATTTATTAGAAAAACTGTTGTTTTGACAATATGAACTGTTAGTAAATAGACTAATATTTCTGTACTAATCACACAGAATGAAAATACGGAGAACAAACCAAAATATTAGAACTATAATATAGAACCTTTAGCATACATCACAGTTGGCAGACATAAATAAACCTCTTTTAGTACAAAATGGAAAAGTATAAACAAAGATATGATTACTATGGAAAATTGAGAACAAAAAATTGAATTCTCTTTTTCAATTAGAATTTTCAAGAAGACAAACAAATGAAAGCTATTTTGGAAATGTGGATGATTCTACTTACACCAAAAGTGGCTTACTCCTCTAAATTTCTTTTTCTTCCCTGAAAGGTATCTCTCCTCTTGTATCCTGGTTCCATACACATCCATTTTAATAAAGTTTCCCTTTATCTCACCTCCAGAAAAAAGAAATTTTAAATCCATATTGTCAAGTACTAGATTTTCAGTATTGCACTCTGCAATGAAGAATTGCATCTTGATTTTCATGGCCTTATAATTAGTTTTTGATAAATGCTAAAAATGTAAAATAAAAGATTTTTAAATTAAAAACTGAGAGTGTGAATGAAAGTTAAATTTTCTTCCTTTCTTTTTTTTGAAAGTTAAATTTTCAACCATGGGAAAAAAACATCTATAATTAAAAATCATCACAGGGGCTGGGGATTTAACTCAGTGGTTCTGGCTCCTGCTTCTCAAGCCCAAGGACCCTAGTTCAATCCCCAGTAAAAAAAAAAAAAAAAAAATCCTCACAAAACAAAGCTGGGTATCTCATATTTCCTAATTTCAAAATGTATTTCAAAGGAACACCAATCAAAACAGTGTGGTATTAGCATGAAGGCACACACATACATCAATAGAATAGAACAGATATTCTAGGAATAAAGATTTTTGTATACAGCTGAATAATTTTCAAAAAGGATTCTAAAAGTACATAATAGGAAAGAGAAGTATTTTTCAGTAGTGTTGTTAAAACTGGATATCTATATGCAAAACAATGAATTTTTGTTCTTACATATGTAAGACCTTACTGAACTAAAGCGACTCCATGTTGACCAGCAAATGACCCAGAGACTGTTGTTCCCCCACCCCTTATAGGATAAGTAATGATTAACTGTGAATTACTAGGTAACTGCTTGGGAGCAGCTGGGAAACTAGATAGAAACTGTAGCAAACATAGAGACCCAAAGTAAATCACTCCACTCCTTTTTTGCCCATAACTGAATGTTCTGAACACCGCAATCTATAAAACAATGGGTAATCAATCTGCTGACAATTAGTACATAATGGTCAAGTACATGATTGATGACCACCAGCTTGGATCAACTAACCACTTGCTTTTGTCCCCCTCCTGTAAGTTTCGAGTGTAAACTTCCCCCATAGCCCTTTATGAAGGGCTCTTACTAGCTCTGACTCTGAGCTAGTTGCCTCTCTGAGCTACTTGGCTCCGGGAGTGCCCTCTGGCCAGACTAATAAAGATCTATTTGCCAACCAGCCTGGTGTGTTCCTTCCTGAGTGAGTCTTGCTGTTGGACAAGCTCCTGGAGCCTCGCCAAGCTTTAGGGCTCAGCATCATGGTGGCCTTTTGGCTGTTCACGCTCCATGGAGTAAAAGTGAAACTTTTAAGTCTTACACATTATATAATATAGAAAACCGGTCATAACACAAATTAGATCAAAGGGGATTTAGCTAAGTGGCACCATGCTGCCTCACAAGCATAAGGTCTTGAGTTTGATCCCTGGAATCACCAAAACAAAACAAAACCATAAACAAAGGCTCATTATGACAGGTTTTTCAATAACCTCTTAGACACGATGCCAAAGACATAGGCAAAAAAGTAAAAATAATTCAATACACAAACTAAAAAAAAAATGTGCATCTAAAGACACAATCAACAGAGTAAAATGGCAAATTACAGACTAGAAGAATATATTTTCAAATTATAAATCTGATGGTATCAATATCCAAATCAAATAAAAACACTTATAACTTAAGGACAAAAAATAACTTAGTTTTAAAATAGGCAAAAAAAAAATTGTATCAGCTGTCCTCAAAAAAAAAAAAATATATATATATGGATAAAGGTAAATTCAAAATATCTAATATCATCAACTATCAAAGGTGCAAATAAAAGAATTACAGTAGGACATTAGCTCACATTCACTAGGATGGCTACTGTCAAAAATATGGAGAGCGAAATATGTTTGTGAGGATATAAAAAATTGGAACCTTTAAAATAGTATAACCATTATGCAAACAATATGGTGTTTTCTTGAATATTAAAAAGAGAATCATAATTAAGCAATTCTTTTAGTTACATAACCCAAAGAATTAACAAAAGGGTCTCAAAGGGACACACATACATTCAAATTCATAGCAACATTTTTCACAAAAACCAAAGATGAAAATAATCCACTGGTCCATCTATTGAAGAATGGAGAAACAAAATGTGTTATACACATACAGTATTTGTCAGATTATTATTTGGAGTTTCAAAAATTAAGAAATTCTAACACTTCATACAATATTGAAACTTGAGGATGTAATGCTAATGTCACAAAAAAGACAAACTATATGACTCCAGTTATAGACAGTGGTTTCACTAGACAAATTCACAGAGACAGGAAGTGAAATAGGTTGCCAAGGACCTGGAAAATGCAGGGTTGCTGTTTGATGAAAACAGGTTCAATGTTGCACAATGAAAATAATTGTGAACCTAAATTGCACACTGTGCACTATGTACAAAGGAAGGAAAACTTTTATTATCATTTTGGTTTTGTACTGTAGCCGATAAATTAATCTTATAAAGCACAGATTAATAGAAAAACAATCATACAATTTTGTAATTTTCAAAAATTTGGTTTTTACATGTATGAAACCCTTTGTAGAAAAGAAGTGAATACCCAAAGAAACAGTTAAATTCAGTAAGCTTATGTACCATTTGAAGGGATCCAGCTTGAAATAATTATGGCCATCTTTGTTGTAACCACCATTTTGTTTGTCACATGACCATGGCATATGGCCAAACCCTACTGGGCAGGCAAAGTCATTAAGACAGCTGACATTTTGTACCAACCAATATTCCCATATTGATTCTTAAATGATGTTGGATATGTTATTGTTTTTCAGAAAGACTAGGAATATTTTGATTGGTCACAACCCAACTTTGTCTACCCTAGGGTATAAACTCCTTTATACTTTAGAGAGTGGGAACTCTCTTGTCTTACTAATCCTGAGAGATGTTTCTTTATCTAAATTTCCCCCAAAATTATATTTTGCACAGTACCAAATCTGTCTACTTCTTTCTTTGATCTCACTTAACCTTCCACCATAGGCAGCACATTCTTACACAGAGTACAAAGTTTTTTGGAAACAGTGATTTAGCACACAGTGATAAATTGCGAGGTGCCAATACAAAGGAATCAAGCTAGAGGCCCACAAAGGTGGTAAACTGTGATAAAATATGGGAAAACTAATGGAAGAAGGAGGTTATTTAGTGAGATTTATTTTACACTGACTTATCTTGGCACTGTTACCAACTCTGCTGAGAGAAGTGGTTCTTTCCTCCTACTATAAGAAAAAGGAATGCCTCAAATAGGAAATGTACATGCTGCCTTTAGATAGTGGATGGATAGCAGAAATCTTTTCCTTTGCTTGTTATTTCTCAATTGACTTTAGCTCAAAGTGATTCCGTTTATACTTAACACTACTGAACTGTGCATTTAAAGATAGTTACAATATTCTACACTGTGTATATTATATTACAATTTTAAAAAGTGATCACAGAAGTAGTTTCAGAAAATTAACTCAATAAAACTTTGGAGAAGTAGTTCTAGTGTAAATGGTGTTATTCAGTATGATTTCTGCCTACAGCGATACTTAAATGTGTCCATAAGAAAGAGCCTAGACATTTTATTCTATTTCATACTTGAAAGAAAATGTGTAGTGGATCAGTATGACCCCAAAGAAAATAAAAGATGCAATTTTTATATTCTTCAAATACAAATACTCACAGACAGCCTTATACGCTATTTGTAAAATGGGTAGTGAAATGAATTCTACATATGAACACACAAACCACAATATTTTTAAAAATATCATTATTTTCACAGGAAAATTTTTTACAAGCATATGAAAATGATAGTAATTCTCAAATTAGAAAGAAAAGATGTGGAACAGAGATAAAATATCCAATATTCTCATTTTCTAATTCTTTGTGCAATCAATGCTATACTTATCATATTTTAATTTATGGGAAAGGAAATTCATATAAATGAGCAGGTACTCATGAGATTGAGCATAGAAATTAATATACCAGAGTTTGTTTTTATTTCATATAGTAAATAAACTCTGACCTTTGAGAGAAACTAGCTCAAAATTTGTATGCTATAGCTCTTCTTCCACTAATAACATAAGATTGATAGAATCTTTTTATTAGCTTGCAAGTGTACAGCTGTATAAAGCAGTTATTTGGTCTAGGATATAAATAGCTAAAATAAATTTCCTATTTTCTCAATGTTTTCCTGATGAAATATATTTAAATGCCAGCTACATTATAACTCTGAAATAACTCAATAGCAGTACTTGAAGTCCCATGAAATGTTTGAATACAAGTAAATATAAAGAACTTTAGAATTGTTTTAATTGCCTATAACTTTTTGAAGAAATATTTATCCAATAATTACCGTTAACTTCTTACTCAAAAAGAATTGCAAGGAGCAGAAGGAGAAGTTGGTAGTTTAAAAAGCTTCCCATAATCCAAAAGAGGAACAAAGAGCATAAGAGAATTCCACAAGATAGTAATATTTATAGATAGTAGAAAATATTTCACATATATATTTTGTTAAGAACTCAAAGCACCATATTTTCATTATTTTTTCAATCAAATATGTCACAAAATATCATAATTAGTTCTAATATTTGTATATATACAAGTATCTTTTATAACATCTCTAAATTTCTATATTTCAGGGCCTATTACACCAGTTGTGTGTTTACAAGACTAAACAAGGTTTGGTAGCATAGTTTGACACTGACTACTAAGATTATCACAACAATATGTTCATTATCACTTAATAGATTTCTTAAGGCTAATAATTATAATTTTTTTTCTCTTATCCTTCTCTATTTCTTTCTCTCCAAATATTGACAA
This sequence comes from Fukomys damarensis, assembly GCF_012274545.1. Lineage (NCBI taxonomy): Eukaryota > Metazoa > Chordata > Mammalia > Rodentia > Bathyergidae > Fukomys > Fukomys damarensis. The sequence goes on along the minus strand of NW_022900941.1, from coordinate 34,884,370 downwards.
AAAAAAAATCTTTGGTAAAAAGATCAAAACAGATGATATGCATTTATTTACTTTTTAAGAAACAGAGCTTTTAAGCTCTATTTTTTAAAAACTTAAACAATATAAACTTATAAAAACTTAAACACACAATTGATAAGAAATGTGCTAACAAATTCCCCATACTGAATCTCTACTAGCCAAGTTAATACTCACTTTTTTCAACATTCTTGACAAGATAAAATATTATGGCATTTCCTTTTCCTTTTTTTTTTTTTTGTAAATTTGTGAGAGATGATAAATGGAGAGAGGAGGTTTGTTATAGATGTTTAGATTTTATTCATAAGCATATTCACATTACAAGCATCCCATGGTTCTTCAAAAAATAGGTTAGCAGAGGCCTCCAATCTTACTTATACTTAAAACATATAAATATTATTTTGTGATACCTATGTTAAACCCAAAATAATTTAGGATTACCTATAAATCTATTATGTATAAAAATGTTTGTTTGCTTTTGGTCCCGGGGATCAAACGTGGGACCTTGTGCTTATGAGGCAGGCAGCAGAACCACTGAGCTAAATCCCCAGCCCTATTATGTATAATAATGAAAAACTTAATATATTAAATACCCCTAGGGGAACATTCCAGACTTTACTCCAGGTTTTTCTTATATTTAACCATGACTGTCTGCAAAGAAAGTACTTTTTTGCCAGGTGTGGTGGCACAAGCCTGTAATCCCAGCACTCAGGAAGCTGAGGCAGGAGGATCACTGTGAGTTCGAGAACAGCCTGTGCTAGCTACAAAGTGAGTTCCAGGTCAGTCTCAACTGCATAGTGAGACCCTGTCTCAAAAAAAGAAAGAGAGAAACAGAAAAATAAAGTACTTTTTTACCTAGTCTATATCCTGCGAAAACATTAAATATTTAGTTAGGCTTACTAATCTGAATGCATTTTCAGATAATTTTAGATTGTTATGAAGGAAAATGTAACATTAAGCTGTTTGAACTATTTTCTGCATTTAGTCAAAACAGTTTAAAGATATGTTGTTGTACAGGAGCCCAGAAAAAAACAGGGGTAGCAATCTTATTTGCAGACAAAGTAAATTTCAAACCAAAACTGAAACTAGTATTATTGATGTAGGACAGTACTGTATCATACCTCTATGAATGTAAAATATCTAGTACCTGCTTTATGAGACATAGTAGGAACCGTACTTTATCAGAGCTACATTTAATGATATTACTCTAGAATGTTCTCTTTCCAGATGATGATTAAGAGGCTAATAGAAAAAATGGTGCCAGGTACCACAGCAGCAACGGAACTTGGCTGTTGTCTGGATATTATTATTATTTTTTTTAATGGAATGTGCTGAATGTCTATAATTTTGTTCAGATGACTGCAGAACCTGGAAAAGCTGTTGCTGCTATCGATGCATAACATACTATTATTAGTCTTTATATATATATACACACACACACACACACACACACACACACACACATATATAAACTGAATTTTGGGAAACTTTAACGGTGCTGCCAACTTTGGAAAAAGTCATCCCAATTTACTGTGTTGACGTGGCATTGTACAGAAATGGACAACCATATTGGTCTAGAAATGTTAATTTTATTTATTTATTTTTTTCCCATTTGTACAGGCATAATGCACTGTATTAAATATGTAAGGTCATATCTACGTGGGTTTGATTACAGAAACTAATAAAGTATTCTCTAAATAACGAAAAAAGAATAAGATAAGACTATAAGAGAGAGAAGCAATTTAAATATGTTCAGGGACCATTTTCATCTCCAGAATTAAGGATTATTTTGATGTTACATCATTGCCTTTTCTCTTTTACTTTCCTTTTTAGTTTTATTTTAGGATTCCCTATTTTTAATGTTCATACAGAGATTTCTTTAACTGAAATACCGAATAGTTTCTTTGTTGTGAAAAACTATAATAGTACACAGGATCCTAATGAGACAATTAATAATGTGAAATAGGAAGTAAAGGGCTAAAGGTGTAAGGAAAGTGGAAAGGGTGGGGGAGAGGTAATAAGGGAGAGGAAAAAAATATGAGAAACTGAAAAAATGGAAATAAAGTGTTTGTAAATGGGGAGGGAAGGAGGGGGTGAAGGGAGGGCAGGGACAAGGGGAAAAATGAGATTCAAGACCTATTATGTAAAGATACAGAATCCCAATGATGAATGTAACTGTATTTGTATACCTAGATTGTACCAATAACCTCAATAAAAAAGAAAGAAAGAAAAAAAAGATATATTGTTGTAAAATGTGTCTGGATATTTGAAATAATTCATTGTGGGATTCAGACAATTTTTGAATATCAATTCAGGTTTTTCTATGAAAACATAGTAAGCTTTTATAAAACTAGGGATAGAGTTTTAACATCTTTACATAATTGATACTACATTATTTCATTGTGGCTAGTTTAATGTTCCAATATCTTTTTCCTTCCCTCTGGGGATCAGATCCAGGCCCTCACTATACAACTGAACTACCTTCCAGTCTCTATAGCACTTTTCAAGGCCTAACTATCTAAATATTGAACTATAACAAATTATTAAACGTTTAAAAACCTCAGGTAAAATGATTAGTAAAATATCTTTGTAACCATTAAATAATAGTCTGAATATGTGATTCACAAGGAGTTTTTCAACATTAGACATCAAAGGTGGTTACCAGTTGTCCCCAATAAACTTTATACACTATGATTCATCAAACAATTCTAAATAGTATTTTTTTTATTTTTTATGACATCAATTGTGGTGTCAACAGGAAAATAAATAGAAAATTATTTATTTGAATAATGTTATTTCATACATTATTTGTAAAAATCTCAGAATTTAGGTAATAATAACCATAGTAAATATGGGATTTGTGTAATTTTTATGCTAAGCAATTTAACTATTTCATCAGCAAATGTTGAATGGTTCCACAGTGTTAAGACTTGATCATTTAAGCATTTAATTGCTAAGTGACTCTTAAATTCCTGAAAGAAGAAATACCACTGTCCACAAATGAAATGTTTGCATAATGCAGACTTTACTGTCTTTCCTTTTCCAATCTACAGCTCTGTATTAAATCAATTCTTACTTTGACAATTCCAGATTACTCTTTGTTATGACAACTGAACTATTATTTAAAAATTTAAAACAGCATTTATATAGTTTTTCTGAATATATTGGCATCATAGGTATGCATTTTATCATACCAGGAATATAAAACAAAGTAATGAATCAAAATAATACATATTAAACAAAGCACCTAAAATGTTCAGAATTATTTGGTAGAATATGCACATTGTATCTTTTAAGGACACATGTGTAAATACCATATTGTTCTATCATGTGAAAAACTGAAAGTGTAAATGAGTACCAACATATACAGTAGTTACTATGAAATAGGAAGCAAATGTTCAAAGGAGAAGGGGACATGGCAGGGGGAAGAAGAGAGAGAAAAATTATAAAAAATGAAGGAAAAAATGGAAACAAAGCTTTTGTAAATAGAATGGGGTGGAGGAGTGGAAAAGGGCAAATGAAGGGAAAAAAATAAGAACTAAGATATATCATGTCCAGATACAAATTCTCAATGATGAATACGATCATAACGTATAAATAAAATGTACCAATAAAATTAATTTTTAAAGAAATAACATTAAATATATACAAAACACATACCCATTCTAGGTAACTTCTCCAAACAGTTAAAGACATTATACCACAATGATGCATGCATACTCATGTTCATAGCAGTGCAATTCATTTCTTTTTTTTTTTTTTTTTCCTGGCACTGGGGATAGAACTCAGGACCTTGTGCTTGTGAGGCAGCTGTGGCACTACTGAGCTAAATCTCTGGCCCAGCAATTAAATTCATAATAGCTAAATCTTGAAAACAGCCTAAATGCTCATCAATACAGGAATGGATTAAAAATGTGCTATCTTACATTAAAAACTCAATGTATATATAAAGTACAAAGTAAAAGATAGATAATAGGAAGAAATGAGAAAGAAAAAAGATATTGACATATATTGGAGATAATTTACAGTACCTAAAAGTGTAACTTGACAATTCTAGTCTTACACATTTTATATTTTTTAGTCTGTTAGTTTAGTTTTCAGGCTGTATATATAATAATTAACTTTATAAAATCTGATAGGATAAATGAAGCTGATACAATTCTGATTCAACTAAACCTGATACTTCTCTGAATTATGTACTACAAACACATACTAATAAAAAAGTTGAATTTCCCTTTGTACCAACTGTAACAGCTTACTGGTTTCCTCCTTAATTAATGAACCGAATAAAAATCTTTGTATATGTTAAAATAAATAAATACTTAAACATACATATCAACATAAGCCCAGGGTTCTATGTAAAATATTTAGACCTTTATAAAACACATATTTAATATGTTACTTAACTACTAAGAGAATCCCCTGACAATAATTGGCCTCAGCATTTCAATAAGGGGTTGGTCTTATTTGAAGAAATTTAGAAAGTAAACATTTCCGATGTAATAAATATATTAATATCATGATATAGTAAAATGAGAAATATATGATAGGTAGCAAACTTGCATTAATTACAATTTTACTTTTCATAAAGAAAAGCACTGTATGCATTCTAGGGAAGTGTGAACTGGAACACATTAGTAACCTCAAGACTTTTCTAAAATATCAGGATACATCTTTTTTTAATAGTACAAATTGGCTTTACAAAGAGTGTATATACCAGGATGGCAATATTAACACATATTCTGATTTTATTACATCCAATTAAAATATATTCAACTGTCTAGAACATAAATTGCCATTAAGGATATAAAAGTTGAGTTTTTTCATCATTTTTCATTCAGTATTATTTCTGGGTAGTTTTTAAAATTTCTGATAAATATGGCAATTACAAATAGTAGTATACATTGCTAGGAGCCCTATTGAGTAATTTTTAAAAGGTCAAGGAAACATGCAAGTAATTGGGTATTTTTATGCTGCAATAGCAAAGCACATATTTTTTCAAAACAAAGTATATGGTGAATTCTTTGCAGGCAAGCAAATAATCTACTAAAAAGTATGTTTATTCTGTACTTGTTAAGATAAAGCAAAGCAAAAAAACTTCATAAACAACAATCTGTTAGGCCTGCGAATTCTATTGCCTTTGTCAGTAACATGTTTAAGAGTTAGTTCATATTTCCCAAAAAAATGCATACATGACAAATTTCTGCTACACAGTTATGTGTTTAGTAGTCAGGACCATGTAGTTATAAAATTAATATAATCAGGGTTAACTGATGTTCTGAGATTCTGAAACATGGAAATTACGAATAAACAGGACTATAGTGTATGTAAAAACTCACCCTTCCAATCTTACATCCGGCAGACTTCTGTTAAGGGCAATCAGATCACTGGCCATAAGATTAAATTGATTGATTTTGAACAGTTCTTTCATTTTCTCTTGATCATCTTTAGGAATTAGCACAGCTTTTCCCATTTCTCCTGGACCTTCTTGGTTTCTTGAAATAACGGCTGTAAGACATACACAGGTACACACACATATGAACACAGAATAAACTGAATAAATAAACTTCTGAAGTGTATTGTTTGTATACACATTTAACAATATAATCATCCAGACAATTGCTCATAATACACATGCTACATGAAAGAAACAATCTCTTTTAGTTCAATTCTATATTTTATCTTTCAACTATAGTGATCATTTGACTAAGATTAAAACTTCAGTAATGAAAATGTCAAGTCCTATAACAGTGTGGTTGTGTTTCAAAATACTTCTTAGAGAAGATATTGAGCACTAAAGCATATGTGAAAAGAGAAATTTGAAAATATACTAATACTAATTTATTTTCACAACTAATTAAATACAAACTGTAAAATCCTATAAGAATATACTTAAAACCTAGGATAGAACATAATTGTGAACTTTACTCAGGTTTGAGCTTCATAGTTTTAAAACACAAACAATACCATTACTAGACTGAGTACGAAACTGACCATCAAATGAGTTATTGTCTCTAAGTTTATCCTGACCTTGAAATGGCATGAGTCAAACTATGAAAGAGGGTAAGTATCTCAGTATAACTTTAGATATCAGTGCCAGGAAGGTGATTAACTTGAAATCATCTCACATTCAGAAATACAGTTAAGCTGGAAATTTTTCAATGGAAAACACATATGCACCCAACTTCAAGCTATTTAAAAATTACCATTTGTTATACTTTGCATCTTAATTTGTTCCCAAGTGTCTATGGGGCAAAATCTTGCTCCCTGGATAGCAATATGGGAAATGTTAAAAACTTTGATAAGTGGAAACAGAGAGAGATCTCCAAGTCCTTGGAGGCATGTCTTTGAAAGGGGTTGCAGGACCCCAGTCCCTTTCTTCCTGTCTTGCTTCGTGGACACATGAGGTGTTTTCCTCCGCCACACACACCTGCTGTGACCTGCTGCCTGACCTGAGGCAGTGGACCCCACTGATCATACACTAAGCCCTCCAAATCTCTGGGGAAAAAATTAAGTTATGTGTTATAGTGCTAGAAAATCATTTAAAGGAAGTTTACAAAGATTATCATTCAGTCGAAGAAGCAAAACAAAAAAAATATGTCATTAATTTTATGAGAAAGCATATTTTTTCAATTTAAGAAATTAAATTCTAAATATTAATTTTTCCAGAGTATGAATTGCCCTTCAGATTTAGTAAGCTGAGAATTCCCACAATCAGTTGGAGTTGCTGGTATTATTGATAATATTTGTATTGCTAGTTATATATTTACCTTAAGGAATATTTCACCTCTAGGATTTTGGGGGGAAAATAATTCCACACAACATGTTGAAAGAATCTCTATGGTTCCCTCCAGAGTCCTTCTAATTCTGAGATAAGAAAATAATCAAACTATGTGATAATTCCCATCAACCTATATATTTAATTTTCATTCTAACATATTCTGGACTATAGATTTAATTCCATAAAATGATAACTTTCCTGATAGAAGATATTGATTATTATTTTGAAGCACTGATGAATGATTACAAAATTCGGGGTAAATTTATTTTAAAATTTTTTATAAATTAAGAAAGTAGCTCCCCATTCACAGTTATTTACAATCTCCTTCTAAGTAGGAGAGCCTCCTTCATCTTCTTAGGTTCTATTAATTGTGTAAAAATCTAATTTACATTAAGAAGTTTGACAAAAGAAAGACATAAGGATGTCTTTTTTTTTTTTTTTACAAATACATAGGAGTCTTCAAAAGAAAAATGAAAACCTGAAGCATTTGACACAAAAGCAGATAGAAGTTTTTGTATAAAGAAAAATAAATTATAGGGCTGATGTGAGACAAACCGGCATAGATTAGAGGCAGAAATTTTGGGGAAAGTAATTAGGAAATTTAATGAATATTGAGGTTATTTTAGCAACTTTGCATAGATCCATTCCAGGTCTGACTCCCATTTTCTGAAGAAATAATGCTGTTCTCTCTCTGAACATTTGGAAGGGTACATTTCTATTTGGAAATTTTATGACCTTTTAAATAAAAAAAGACAAAAGAGGTCAGAGTTTTCTGTATAGGTTGCATCTTCCTGCAGCTTGAATCATTAACATGCCAAAACTCCCTATGTGGGAGTAGCAAAATCTGAAAACTTCCTCCTCTATAACAGAAAGACACTATCATACAGAGAAAGGCACTATGCTAAGTGTAATAGTCCCAAGGCTGGCAAGTAGATAGGGTTAAAATTGTATACTCTATGAGGAAGACAAGTGGCTTCACTACGACATTTTAGGCCATTAAGATCAAGTTAAAGGCCAGAGATTTAGCTCAGTGTTGCTGAACCTGCTTGGAAAGCCCAAGGTCATTAGTTTGATACCTGATGGTGAGGGGAGAAGAGATCAAGTTAAAGCTCACAGACATTCAAAATAATAAGTTTCCTTTTAGCATTATTATTTAGATTATCATTTTGTCACTGGTAGTAGGAGTTAAGTGGATCATGTTGCATAGTATTAAAAATCAGAACCTAAATTATCACAAGCTTACAGCTAGAACTATTTGCAAACACATGTATTTATTGTTCTTATTCATTCACAATTTCTTAGTGGGGAATAAATAATAGCTTAGTGCTTATCTACATATGTGTTTTCTCTGCAGAGTTAAATACATTTTTACATAATTGTCTCTAGTCAACGAATGTTTGACATAAACTGTTTTCTTGTGTACGGGTAGACGTATCAGTTTTTTACCCTGTTCAGGCAAAACGAATGGTAAACAATTAAATAAATAAGTATAGAACCAGCCTTTTCTTTTTCTGGTTCTTACCTGGAAGAATTCATTCTAATAGAAAAAAAAACGCTTGTTTTTTTAATTCCTTTAAATAGCATAAATAGGAAATGAGAAAGAAAAAGCAATTGCACTAGATGGTTTATCTCTGCTCCACATAACTTTAAAAAACATTTCCTATTTTTTCCTCACCTGATGATTCTTTTTCTCATCACAGCTTAAAAACCTTACTCAAAAAGTCACAAAACATACTTCCCTACAGCCAAACAAAAAAGTCACAATGAATTGTTATCAAATATATGTGATGCTTATCTATTCTCATAGGCAACAAAACCTGCATTCTAGTTTTTTCATTGATGTGAATATAGATAGAAAATTCCTGATTCCAACTGTTTTACATTAAGAAAGGAGTAAACAATATAAAATTCTGTAAGTTATTAACTTATTTGTTATGCTCTAAATCAAGAACTGACAATTTACTACTTTTAAAATAATATTATAAAACTGGAAAGATGAAGAGAACAAAAATGTTTTACAAATAATTTTCATTCTCTTTAACATCATCCCTACTTAAAAGACATAAAGAAGATTTTATCCAATCTTAGAACTCCCACTGATAGAAGATAACCATATAGAACTCATCAATCTACTGAAAATAATTTCACATGTTGATTTCATATTTACTTATGGGCATTGCATTACAAATAGTTTTGCAGAATTACTCCATTAATGAGCATTCACTACTTATAAAATGAGAAATGGACCAGCCTATATTCATGGAAAAGTTTGACATTAAAAATAATTAATTTTAATGTACTGATTTGATTCTGTTTAAAAAGCATAGTTTTTTTAACTTACTACGTATTGGTAAAAATGCAATAATGAAAAAAATCTAAATGTTATCTCATGTGACATGCTTTCTAAATATTTTCAAAACTGTATTCCTATCTAACATCTACCTAATTGTTGATTTTTTATTTGCCTTTAAACACTTTCTTCTTTTTGACATTACTGCTCTTTCACTTTCATCACTTCCAGTTTGACAACTCTAATGAATTAGGAACCCTACTTGACTTTCCTTCCTCAACGTATGTTGATATTTTGTGACAAGTAAATTCATGCTTTTGTTCTTGTGCATCATAAATATGTTTGTGGTGGGTGAAAGGATGAGGAAATCATAACAGCTTCTAAACCGTACCTCTAGCAAAAATAGAGCTTACCATTCTCTGGTTACCATTCTCTAGGCCATGGTTTTTTACCAATTGAAATGCCCCCAGTTTAATAAGATTAATTCTGATTAAAATAAAGTAAAATAAGTATCCATTCATGTCGGCCCACTTAGAAACAATAATAGGCTTTTAATTACAGATAACCTGAAAATTCGGAGGAACTCTGAAAATGACAGAACCAACAATGATACCTTGGCATGCTGAATAATTTTAACTAAAGGAAAACCAAGGATTGTCTCACATGCTCAGGCCTAATCCCCCAAGTCTATCCCCACGTCCTCCTGGAAAAGCCAACAAGTACTTCCTCCGAAGTCCTGACATACCTAAATAGTGGGTCCCTTAGAAGGTTAATTCATGGCGAGGAAGTCTAGAGTGAATACTACATATAGAGCTCACGGGAACATTTTCCTAGGCTAGTCTCTGTTCTTTGGGCTCATTCTTCCCTAAAAATCACGGATTCTTCCTTTAAAAGTACCCAGAGCCTATTTGTGGCTCAGACATGACTCAGAATTCATTCTAAAATATATCTAAGAAAACACTTTAGATCTGTTCAGGCATTTACTTGAACAGATAATTAAAGTAGTATGTGCATGGGAATGTCTGTTTGTACATGTATGAAAATTACACATTTATAATGGGCTAGGAATGTAACTCAGTGGCGCTATGCCTGTTTGGCAAGCACAAGGTCCTGAGTTCAATATATGGCACCTAAAAATAATAATAATAAATATATGAATCATATATAAGGAATTGATAAATAGCTGCATTAATTGGTATATTCCTAAATGAAATTATACAGTAATTAAAAGCATGCTATAAAAGAGATTTTAATGAAGTGGAAGACATTCATTTTATACTAAATGAACTAAAGGTTTTTAAAACTGTGTTTATAAAGTAGTTCCATTTTTCTTTTCAAAAGTTAATGTATATACATATGGTGCAAATGAAAATCTTTAGCAATTCACTAATTCCTAGGAATGTTTGTCCTGTTTCCTTTGTACTATCTGTATTTTCTTAATGAACTCAAAATTACCTAATAAGGAAATTTCAGCTACCTACTAACAAAAAAATCTAGTATCCATGACAATATATATAGATTTGATTAGATAGACAGAACTTTAAACTTAACTCAATGATACTAGGGCTAAAAAGAAGGAATTAGTGTCTGATGGAGTTGATGACAGAAAGAAAATACCCTAATGTGCATGAAATGACATGCAATCAGAAAAACATCCATAGGAATTATGGTAAAGAACTAAATGTTAATGGAGAAACATCTAACCTGCTGGAAGATAAAACAGGGAAAACTTTTAAAGTTATAGGCTTAGGTAAAAATTTTCTGAGTAGAACCCTAAGTGCACAGGAAATACTAATACGATAGAACAAATGGGATTATACTACAGCAAAAGAAAGAACCACAGAATGAAAATACAAACTACAGAATTGAAAAAAAAATCTGCCAACTATTCCTCAAACAGAAGACTAATATCTAAAATATATTTAAAAACTAAAAAAAAAGCACCATACACCAAAAAATAAAAGACAATAAAACATGCACAAGTAAAACATATAGCCTTCTTTTCAGAAGTACAAGTGGTCAACAAATAGATGAATAAAAGTTCAACATTGTTGGCCAATAGAACAATTTAAATTAAAACAAAACTGAGAATCTATCTTCCCACAGAAAGAATAATTGTAATGGAGAAATCAAATAATAAAAAATGCTGGGGAGGCTGAGAGAAAAAGGCATCTTTTTATATTATTGGAGGGAATATAAACTAGTACAACCCCTATGGAAATCAGAATGGAGATTCCTCAAAAACTGAAACTAGAAAGTTCATTTTACTTAGTTTTTTACTTTCTAGGTATCTTCCCTAAAGAGTAAGGACATCATATTCCAGTGATGCATGCATACTTATGTTTATTACAGCACAATTAAATAATAGCCATGTCTTGGAAGCAACTTATATGTTCACAATAAACAGATGAAGAAAATGTGGTATTTATAAATAATGGAGTACAGTTCTACTCTGCCAAAGATAAACTTGAGTCATTTGTAGGAAAATGGATGTACTTTGAGATCATAATATTAAGTGAAATAAATCAGACACTAGTTTAAATATCTCATGCTTTCTAATATATGAGAAATCCAAAATATAAATAAAGAACAAAATAAAAGGAAGTAGGAAGATAGATATTTCTCAAATGCAAAGTGGATTCATAAATGGAGGAAGGGAAAGGGAATGAAGAAAGGAAATAGGATGTGTTGTGTATGTGTACCAACTCCACGTAAGGAATGTAAAAACTATGTAATTATGCAGACCTATAGCAGTAAAAATATGTCATTAAAATTATGTAATTATGCAAACCTGTAGCAGTAAAAACATGGTTTTTATAACAAGAAATTATTTTAAAATTTACAGATAACAGAAAGATTTAGTTGTGAGCAAGGAGAAATAGCAAGGTCCTTGGTTCTCTTATAGGAAGAAGAAAATTCCTGTACTACTATAAATATTTTTATCTTTTCTTTCACAATTACCTGTAAAAGTTCCTCACATCCATTAAGGTGTTCTACTCTTATATACAGTAAGAGGTTGTTTGGCACATGTTAGAGTCACAAATGTTTCCTGGAAACAATTGGTCCAGCTTTTAAGTGTTTCGTAAGGTAATATAATATACTGAAATATGAAATTATTTCCTTCAACATTAAGAATGTTCTTCCTCATTAAAAGTATTTGAAAGACCCTCATCTTATAATCATTCTACTAATAAGACAAAAGCAGAAAAGAAAAAGAAATCATCTTGAGAAAAATTCTGAATTCTTTCAAAACAAAGCACTAAACTGGGTTGAGGAACGTTAGAGAAGCTTCTTTGGAAAGGGCATCTCAAGTGGAACATTGGCCATTATAAAGACATTCCAAACTTCTTTAAATCATGAATTATTCCTAAGACAGACAATAATAAGCTCTCAGCATTCAATACATCACCATAGATATACATAATTACCAAGTTTGCAAAAATATTCTCATTTTAGCAAAAAAGAAAAGGGCATTGCATTCATGAACTGCACATCCAGTTGAAGAACTGGATATATACTTTTAAATATTTTATGAATCTAACATTTCCTTTCTTATAAAGCTGAACAAAATGTCTAGTGCTTCTAATATATTAACTAATATTTGTCAGAGGAAAGGTTAAAAAGGTGATGCAATTATTACTTCGTGATTTATTAGTTCATGTCTGTAGTAAAATATCCTTCACAAAATGCCACAATTAAAATAATCAGTAAAATAATATTAGATTGAGTAAGAAGAAAAATGTATCTTCTCAAGTGTTCTAGAGAAATTTAAGTTGCACAAGTAAATGTATCGATGGACCATGAGACACGGTTAATGGCAGTTACACTGAGTGTCACTTTGCAGTCCGAGGACTTGACTCCACACCATCTCCAGCCCTCTGTGTCCCAGGTTGCGGACATCTGTGTGCACCTCAGGCTCTCTTCTCCATTGATCCTTGGTTGGGAAAGCGCTGACTCGTATTTATCCCCATGGCTCCCCCTCAGTAGAGTGGCTGAGACTGGCTACATCACCCAAAATTTACATGGAGATTGCCTCATGACCACTTGAAGGAAGAAAAAAATGAAAGCCTAAGTTCAATAAGAATCCACTTTAAATTCTAACACCTTCTGGAAGTTTCCTATTTTAAGGCCCTACGCACAGGTCCTGAAGTCAGTGGGACGAAAGGAAATTCTTCCATTGGGCAGAAATTCAGAAGGGAAATTTGTCTAAAGATTGTCTTAAGGGTGAGATAGCTTGAAGTAGAGACTGATGATAATGCAGGAATAGGAGCAAATAGGTGGACAGCTGGTAAGGAACTTACACAGAATAAGACTGGAAAATTGATGACAATGAGAAAGACTTGTAGTAAGGCCTGAGGGAAGAGTATATGAGTGATGCTCTTAAAATGCACGGAAGACAGATTTTAATATTCGTAATTTACCAAACAGAGATCATATAGCAAAGTAGTCTTACAATCATTAGATAGACAAAATTATTCTCCCTATATCATCAGTCCTTCTCTTTTACCCACTAACCTAGTGCACGTACAATAGAACAGAAACTGAGAGGCCAAGATAGAACAGAAGACTATAGATTTAACAGCAGGAAATTCTCATCATAGTTGTTACAATTAGGGCCACTCAGGCTATCAATACTAGGAGACAACAGAAAACAATTCATGCTAAACCATTCTTGATTTACAGTGGGAGATTCCTCCAGTTGGGTCCTTTTTCCTCTGTGTGAGGGAAATATCTTCTTACAGGTAGTGAAAGATATCTAAAATGTGTTTATCTGATCACAGTTCTGTCAGTATCACCACATGTAGGTTTACAAATTATGTTTTGGCACTGGATTTTTGACATACTCTTGCTTCAGCCAAGAGTAAATAGTTTATGGAAAAAGAAATCTTGGCAATAGTTTCCACCAGAGCTTCCACTAGTTAAATAGTTGAAACACAAATAGTTGAAATGATGGAATAGAGTCGTCTGCAAAGACTGTTACAGAACAGACTGATAAACTGAAGCTTAAGAATCCGAGGTGTTTCCCCACAGAAAGTTGTATATCTTAAATTAATGTCCAACACATGGTACCATCTCTCCTATAAACCAGAATGCACTGTACAGGAACCAAGAAAGGAAGAGTAGTCTCTCTTATGAAAACCTATGAAGGGATATTTGTTTTCTACGTCATAACTTCGAACTTTTTGGCTTAGAAGAGTGCTAGTTTGCATGGGGAAAATTCTACTACAGAACACAATCAAGACTGTTATATTGGAAATTGGGTCTTCCCTGGCTACTATGAGCTCCTCAGTCTAACACATTGACTGACAGTGAAAATATCCATAATACTGGTTGAGATGACTAATGTTATATACTATAGGAATTAAATTGTGGTCACACACGGGGTTATGAAGAACTATTTCTGGGAATCAGAGGTTTCACCAGAACATTCCACTTTTCTAATAGACTGAGTAATAGAAAAATAAGCCAATCCAGTAAAGACAGGTCAAATCTAAGGCATATTTCCCAAGATCATAGAACCAGACAAAGACAAATATAAAGATTAGGTGTGGGCAGAGAGTAGGGATACATACATTTAGTATGGCTAAAAGAATTTATAATCATCACTGAAAACTTCAGGATCAACCACATAAATAGCAACTACAGCAGTTGTATTTTATGTTAAGTAGCAACTCTTTTCCTTACCTATTTTAAAATGTATTATACAAATAACACTCAGGTTTCCTGATCTTTTAGATTCTATCTGAGAATATGAGTAAACTGATACTTTTTAATGGGAATACAGTAAGTGATTGGATTCCAGTAATCTCTATATTAGGAAAACAGTTTTCTTCAAGAGCAGACTCTAAGAAATAAAGAGAGCTTATTGTAAAACTTCCATCTACACCCCCAGTCTCCACACTTATCTGTCTCAAACCATTCCTCTAAAATTGACTTCCTTGGTCTACATCTGTGAACTTTGTTTTCTCTTTTCTGATTGGGTTTAGCCAATGGGAGAAACCACTAGACAGGACAGAATAGGACATTTGCTCTGTTGTAGAATAGTCACAAACATTCTGTCCTGAAACAAATGCCACAGTCCCTATCTGATGGACCTCTTCATAGAAATATTTCTAGGAACTCAAGTAATCACTCTCTTCCCATTGCACTTAGGTTCTGGAGTGGTAACGACAAACCTCTGATTACTGGCCCTAATGTATAACCAACCCTCATTACCTTCTCTGCACTCTGTTTACTCCTTTAGAAGTAGCCATTGTGTTATAGTCCCCTCAAATACTGCTTGAAGCATACCATCTGCTTCATGTTGGGAAAAAAAATAGTTTAAAAAGGTATGGGGGAACTATAGTGGACAATGTATTTATGGTAAAATCTGCAGTTAAATCACTTTAGTACTTATACCATAATTTTCTTGAGATTGAACACTGTTTTGAGATTCTAATTACCTTCCTAAATGTCTTCAACATTTTGTATTTTCATATTCTTCAAGTACAAATGTATGAATATGAACCTGCAATAAATTATGACTATTTAGTAATAATATCTTTAAACCAAAATTAGAAAAAGTAAAGTAAGGTTAAAATTAGATATTTTATTTTTCTACTTCAAAAAAGCATCTTACACATTCCTGGAGTATGTATGTTGCACTTTGGGAATCACTGAAGGCAAAGTGATAGTAATGTATATTTCTTTTTCTAGCAAAAATTTTGGGGTCACATTGCATTGGTTGTTATATAGGTACTATGTCACTTGAGTACTCAAGTCATGATACTAGGTATGTTGTATGCTTTCTTTTGCACTTGCAAGGCAGGCCACCAAACCTCTGAGCTAAATCCCCGGCCCTGTTGTATGCTTTCTTATTAGTTGCTCTTAATGGCACAATGTAAAAACTAAGAGAAAAACTACTTGCATTTGAGCCAGAATATGGATAAGGTCCACATGGCAGGTGTATTTCTTTATATTTCCTGAATATCACATTGTTCCTTTTCATTGAATTTAGTAAGTTGGAGGAATATGAAAAAATGGGGAAAAAGTAATTTAAGATAGTGATCCACACAGAGTGGAATCGTAAATGCTCAAATGTACTATATATTTTAAATATCAATCAAAATATATTACTTAAAGTAGGGTGAAAGTACTGCTGGGATCGGTGAGGATGAAAAGTATCCTGAGACTGATAAAGACTTTCTAAGATTTGCATTTCAGAATGATCAGATGTAACTCTGAGAGGAAGCTTCTGTAAAGAGTAAATAAATTAAAAATATGAAGTTATATCAATTCTTCTATTAGGTGTCAGCTAAAGGATCTAAATGGTCATTGGGTTCTTCATTTTTACTATTTTTCAGAGTTCTAGTAATAATTTAAGGCTATCAAAAAACTGATCTAAACATTCTATAAGAAACACTGCAATACAAAATGTAATGTTTTGATAATTATTTTTCTATGGAGTAAAATTACTGATGGAAGGAAAAAGAGCTCAATGTTCCACTAAAGCTAACTGCTAACCTCAGCAGTCAGATATCTACTCACTACCTGTCTCCTACAGGCATGCCTTATGTTTATATTTTGGGAATTTCAACAATTTTATTGGCCATCTGTGTAAACCAGCTGCTAATATTTGTATTTGCTCACTGTTATATATCTTATTGCTCATCATTAACTTATATTGAGTTTTGATGTTTTTCTTGCCTCTGGATAATTTTTATTAGTTCATACTAATGAATGAACTGGGATATAATAATATGCTATAATAAAGTAAACTTTATTTAATAGCCAAAGGAATTCAATTAAATGTTTGAGCCAAATAATACTAACATACCCTGAAATTTTCAGAAATTGGTCATATACCCTTTTGAAGTCATATGCCCTTTTGAAGTATGCAACTATTCTAGGATTTCAACCATTTCCAATACAGCCCTAAATCAACATTGGTTTGTTAAGAATTTACTGAGTGTGCCTAAAGAAATGTGCTAATTCTCTTTTTTAAACATCATCATAAAAATTAGCACAATACATAACCACTAGTAAGATAAACATTCAACTATTTTGTGCAACTCTTAAGATCTATATAGAATATTGTCAAATGTACCATGAATTTTATTATCTAAACCTTGCTTTTGTAATGCAACTTTTGTTTTGCCACAAGGCCAAGAGCATACTATGGGGATTTACTCACATATATAAAGTAGAGATTAAAACAGTAAGTCAAAAGAAAACAACACAGTACGCTGAGCTTAAGGATAAGCCACAATCTTTCTTTTATTTCTATAAAGTTTTATTTTAATACCCTTAATTACTTTAATTGCCTGATTATATAATATAAATGATATACATGTACATATTTATCTTTATCTCAAAAAAGTATAGGACTATACATGTGTATATGAATGTGTATTTCCTCAACAGTTTTTAAAAATATTTTTATTTGATTTTTTTTTTCTTCTACCAGGGATCAAACTCAGGTCCTTGTGCTTATGAGGCAGGTGGCAGAACCACTAAGCTAAATCTCCAGCCCTTGACCTTTTTATTTTTTTAAATACCTCATAATTTTACCTTCATCTTTTCACAGATACATAAAGAGGTGCTTAATTTTATTATATATACATTATTATTTTAAATCATACACTATTAAAAAAACCTGTTGTGGTTTTAAATCTCTATTTGGATATTCTACAATTGAACTTGATTTTCAAGGCAACTATGAACTTTGTGAAGAATGTTTCCCATAAATTTATTTTAACCAGGTAAAAAAATCAGTTTTTTCTAACACTGTATTCCAATGTTTAGTATTAGTTTCAGATTTCAATAGGAATAAATAACAAAAGTAACTTTAACAAATAGCTTTAAAACTCTATTACAGATTGGTTTTATTTATGTAATATTTAATCCCATCTACCACTAAAATTATTTAAAATTTTCCTTTTTATTTTATACTTTAAGTAGTTATTATTGTTGTGGTTTGTTTGTCTATGTGGTGCCGAGAATTGAACACAGTTTTCACTATGAGCTGTACCTCCAACTCTGTTTTTATGTTTTCTCTTGAGGTAGGGTTTCACTCAGTTGATAAGTTGCCCAAGGTGGTCTAGTACGTGATCCTCGTGCGTCAGCCTCTCAGAGTATCGGTAGAAGTAGCTTTTAAGATTGTTTATTGCTACAATTTTAATTCATAGTTCACTGTGCTATGGCAAAAGCATTTCGCTATATCATAGATACTGTTTCTTTGGCTTCGAGCTCTATTTTTCACTTTCCTATATACTATGCTTTTCTGTAGATTTTCATATAGGAGACCAAATGGATGAAGATCAACACGGATAGGTATTTGCACTGTATGTTGAGTCCATATTGCCTGACATTCTTCAAAACTCATGTACCTTCATAACTTATATAATCATAATGTCTTTAAGATTAAAATAAATGCACAAAAATATTTTAAATAGAAAAGTGTTTGAAACCAACACTTCGTTTGTGCATTAGGTATTTTCAATGTTATATGTTTCAGTTTAGCTGGAAGTCAGTGTTCTAAATTTATCTTCACAACGCTATTTATTATCCTTTATGAGAATAAGATATAAAAACATGTAATCTCTGGCAAACACAGATTTTGAAATGAAAAGAGGAAAGTAAAGTGGAGCAGTAAAGTTTCTTTGTGTCTTGAGTATTAACAACTCAACAGAACAAAGCAACTGTTGCAACTTGTTACTGCCTTGTCTATTAACTGACTTTATGAGCTCCCTTCCAAGCAAATGTTCACTCTCTGAAAAATAGTCTCAGATTTAGCAGTTTGAGATGTCACAGAAAGAAGCTGACCAGTGGTCATTATGAAAAGGCATTCTGCTCTTAGGAAAAGATGTCCCTGGGACTCTAAAACTAAGCTATGTGTGATGGTACATAGCAGTTATAATTTTAGCTATCACTGTAATTGTTCAGAAACTTTCTTTATTATTGATAATTTTTTAACTATACTGACCAGAAAAAAGAAATTGGGAACATGAAACCAAACTCTATCAGGATCAACTGGATAAAGTTTAGTGTGCTACATTTCACCCACAGATTACAAATTCATTAGAATTAATGAAATTTTTCCTCCTTAGAGTTTTTCCATTACCATCTCTTTCTGATCTGATGTGAATTATTGTCACTTTCTATCCTCTCATATCCCAATGACTTATGAAAAATTTTCTTGCATGTTTGCATCTGAAAATTATCTAATTCATAAATGTCTCCTTTATTAAATTTTATTTATTTATTTATTTATTTATTTTTGAGACAGGGTCTCACTGTAGTTGAGTAATGTCTCCTTTATTAAATTTTATTTATTTATTTATTTATTTATTTTTGAGACAGGGTCTCACTATGTAGTTGAGACTGACCTGGAACTCACTATGTAGCCCAGGCTGGTCTCGAACTCACAGCGATCCTCCTGCCTCAGTCTCCTGAATACTGGGATTACAGGCATACGCCACCACACCCGGCTATATAAGTTTCCTTTTTAAAGCTTGTTGATGTCTTTCGCAAAAGAGATCCAATATGTAACATGTACATTACATATTAATTATGACTATTTTGCTGTGACATTTAATTTAATTTAATTCTTGTAAGTTTTGGACATTATGGGGTCTCTTAATTCAATTTAATAAACATTTATTGAATTTGTGCCTGAATCTATTTAGAATTTTGGCGGTATAAGTGAACATTTAAGTCACAAAATAAAACTGACTATAACCAAAAGAATTAGTATGTTTGTTTCTCTTGAATCTTAGCATAACATATATTCCATAGATGGCTCACTCAGTAAAATTTTTCCCTTTATTATATTTTATTCTCTCTCATTAGTATCACTAGGAAATTTTCAATAGATGTTACTGTCTGATAAAACCTGAAAATAAAAAGATAATAATTGTGCATGCTTATGTGCTAGGCTCTATTCTAAGCCTGTTATCTATACTAATTCATTTAAGGGGCATAGAATTCCTCTGTGACATGGATATTATTGGAGTTGTCCAATTTAACGGAAGATGAAGCAGACAAGTATGGAGTATTTAAATGTCAAGCTTGCCCAATAGCAAGAGAAGTCCTAATCAAACCTAAGCAACTCACTCTCAAAATTTAGATCACTCTATATTCTGTAACTTCTAAAAAACTCCACACTAAGAATTACGATTATTTTCATTATTATAGCTACCTTAATATCCTTCAGTAGCAAAGTGAAATTCAACACAATTATCTCTTGCTTAACTGAATCAATGGTTTATATTTAATATCAACTTAAAGTCTTCAAATTCCACTATGTAATTCTGAGTCCAGTATTTCTCCATTTTTTCATCAATTTACTCTCATGATCACAGACTTAAAATCTCTTTTTAATACTAAACTAATCATCCTTCATATTATATTAGAGAATTACCTGAGATAAAAATAATTCAATTTTATGGTCAAATGAAAGATAGAAAATATTGAGAGCATAATATTTACATTTTATTACTCTATAATTCTATAGCTTTCCTAGGCTGTGACACATCACAACATATGTACTTAAATATTTCCTCATAAATAAGTGATTTAATAATTATACAATGATTTCTGAAGAAAACATAACGTTCCATGAAATATTGCCATTATTTGCATATCATCCCTTGCACAGAAAAATAAAAGAACAAACTTTACTATACCAGTGTAAATAAATAAAATGCCTAGTGAAAAATGTATTGAATGTATTAATCCTTATTGTATATCTATTGTTTCAAAACCATGAACACATCCATCTCTCTCCTTCTTTCATTTAATGACACCAATATAACAGATGTACAGCTTCTGTATATTTCGTATAAACTAAATTAGTCTAACCTGTAAGACTAACCATTGTTTAAGATAATGAAATAGATTTTAGCTATAGCCAAATGTGGGAAGAAGATGACACCTAGCTGTACGACCAATTTTATTTTACCTGTGATCAAGCCAGCAATCATTGAACCTGGGAAACTCTAGGCCATCTGCAAGGTGGAAAACTGTGCTGCCAATGAAGCACTTCCCCATTTCATTTTCACGCTGATTTCTACCCCTGAGTAAGTTATTTCTTAAAAGTACATCGGAGGTATTACTTCAATGAATCAAATGTACCAAGTGTATATGTTCGGTTCAATAATTTTGAAAATTGTACTTGCACCACTCAGAAACAGAAAATATCTACCATTCTCCAAAAATACCCCATGCTCCTTCTGCATAAAACTCAAACAAATGTTCAGACCTGCTGATATGCCTTCTGTCACTATAGTTTAGATTTGTTTCTTCTAAATAAATAGAATCAGACCATATGTAGTCAGTCTTCCATGCCCAACATTCTTCTGCCAGAGTATTGTTTTCAAGATGCAGCCACGTAGTTTAGTATATCAGTAGTTATTGCTCTTGGATAAACATGAAGGAGTGAAACTTCTGGGATTATATGGTAAATATACTTTTAACTGTGTAAGAAATTGCACTGTTTTCTCCAAGTCACATTCCCTCATATTATATATGCTACAAAAATTTCAGTTTCTGAATATTTTTGCCAGGACTAGATATTATAATTACTTATAATTTTGGCCTTTTTAATACAAGATATCCCATTGCAGTTGTTTTTCCAAAGAGAAAATATACTTTATTTAACAGCTTGCTATTTATTTTATAAATTGTAGGTATTTAGACAAAATATTTTGCATATCTTTTTGTCATCTTGATTCTCATCCTGTCAATATTTGAGCATGAGCTTAGATAAAAGTATAAAAGGGTCATCAACAAGGAAATAATTACCTCTATTCCTTTAAGCAATTTTAGAGAAAATTTATAGAAATATACATTATGTTTACATGTCATGAATTATCTTCTGTATAATGACTTCATACAATCTGATCTTGATACCTCTACTTCAGTTCATAATCATCCTATTTCCAAATTCCTCAGACTCTGAAGTTTTATAGAGATGCCCCTCTATTTCTCTTGGTCACAAATTTATACAAATAAATTTCTTTCTCATCAGGTACTTTCGATATAGTGATCTTCACTGATTTGTTTTCTCATGTTTTTATGTAGATCTAAGTTAACAATTTATATTATTATTTACATTATTTTGCTTTTGCTCAAAGAATTTATTTTAAAATTTATCATACAAGTCTGCTAGCAAAAAAGTGTCCCTGTCTTTATTTGTATAAGAAAAAGTGTATGTATTCTTATCTTCAATTGTGAAGAAATATATATAT
>NW_022900941.1:34849230-34861737 GCF_012274545.1 Fukomys damarensis | reverse complement strand
GGTGCCAGGGACCGAACTCAGGACTTTGAGCTTGTGAGGCAGGTGACAAAACCATTGAGCTAAATCCCCAGCCCCCTAACTTCTATCCATTCTTGTCTGCATGTTTTCTAATGAGGAGTCTGCTGTATTTATCATCCTTACTCCTCTGAAGGTAATGCTTCTCCATATCCCAACATCTTGACAAAATACTCACTGTATTCTATTTATCATTGGTTTTGTACTTTTTGAATATGACATATCTAGATAGTGCTTTAGGAATTTATTCTGTCAGTGTCCTCTACATTTCTTGAATCTACAGTTACAAGAAGTCATTACTTCTTCAAATATTTTGTCTGTTATTTTTCTTCTTCCTTTCTTTCTGTTATTCCATTCACACAAATGTTGTAGTCTCTGTTTCAGTCTTAGATGTTCTTGTACATCTACCTCAATCCTTTTTTTCTGTGTGTGTCTTATAGCTTTTGTCTAGATGCCCTTTCAAAGCCTCAGGCAGTCAAAGTGGGGCTTTTTGGAGATGGCTGGATCATGAGTGTGTGGTAATGGGACTGACTTATAGTGGGATGCTAGGATTAATGGTGCTCATGTTAAGGATGGGTAGCCTGGATAGGATATAAGGGACAGAAAGGGGCTGCTATTATCACTGCTTTATGCTTGCTGCTGGCTCTCTACTTCACTGTCTGAATAATGATCTAGGTAAGAGTTGAGCTGTTTCATCTTTATCTGATAGAAGCATTTTTTACAATCAGATCTATTAATATATTTTATAGACATCACTAATTTTATCCTTTTAAGGATTAGTTGTGGTAAAAGAATATAATACTATAATGTGGAGTATATTTTGACTCAGTAAATTTTATTCTTTATTCTCTCTTGCTTTTTTCTATATGATTTTACTGATATCTTTAGGGTATGCTTTGTTTCCCTCTCAGCTTTGTTTTATAGTTCTTGTACAATGTTGGTGGAATTTTGAATTTATGATTACCATGAGATTTATGTGGAACATTTGTATTTACAACATTCTGTTTCAAAGTTTTAACAATTTGACTCTGTTTGCCTTAACAACTCCACATATTTACTCCCCGTTATGTTTTTATACCAAAATTTGTATTACTTTGCAATGTAATTTCCTTAAAATTATTTTCAGCTGTAGTTGCTATTGACTGTTTTATCTTTGACCCTTTTATTAGGGGTTAAATTGTTTATCCATCATCAGTATAGTTCTAGAGTATTTTGAATATGGCTCTGTTTCATTTATATCACTGAATATTGAGCCTTTATATATTTAATATTATTAAACCCTAACCCCAACCCTAAAATGATCTTGACAGTTGTGTCAAAAATAGACAATGGGAAAAGAACAGCCTTTGAAAAATTATGTTAGAAATTAGGGTATCTATAGGAAGAAGAATGAAACAGGACTCATCTCACAGCAAATACAAAAAAAAACCCTCAAAATGAATTAAAGATTTAAGTAGATGAGAAACTAAACAAACAAAAGTTATTATATGAACGCATAGAGGGAAAAGTACACAGCATTGTTTCGAGCAATGATTTTTATTTTGCATTTTATCCCAAACAACCAGCAACAAAAACTAAAAATCTGACAAATAAGATTATATCAAACTAAAAAGTGTTTGCCTATTAAAGGAAACAGTTAACAAGGTGCAGAGACAAACTTGGACTGGGAGACAAAATTTTCAAACTATTCATTGAATAAGTTGCTCAAACACCTCATTAGTATAAAACATAAAATAAAAATCCAATTAAAATTGCAAAAGGAACTGAATAGATGTATCTAATGGAAAATATACAAATGGCCATCAGATACTTTGAAAAATGTTTAATATTGCTAGTCATCTGCAAAATACAAGTGAAAATCACAATGAGACTTTTCCTGTCAGAATGGTTATTATTAAAAGATGAAATATATGTGCCATTGGGATGGAGAAACTTTTTTGTACAATGTTGGTGAAATATAAATTAATATAGGCATTGTAGAAAACATGAGACTTTTCAAATGCTCTAAAAACAAATACCATATGATCCAGCAATTCTACTTTCAGTTATTTAGGCAAAATATCTGAAATCAGTTTAAAAGATCCCTACATTTTCATGTTGTTTATAGCACTCTTCACATTACCCCAGATAGTCCAACAACCCAATAATTATTGGAAAAAAATGTCATATATTAAACAATGGAGTACTACTTTGTCTTCAAAAGGAAGATGATTCTCTCATTCACAACAACATAGATGGAACTTGATAACACTAATCCTAAGAGATATATCTCCTGCTACAGCTAATTTCCAGAAATACACCACAGAGCTGTGTTTTACAATATTGTAGGCAGTAGCTAGGTGTGATTATGTTCATTTAAATTGAAATAAATAAAAATTCTGTCTCTCAGTTGGACTGGACACTCAGTATTAACTTGGAGACAGTGGTCACAATACTATAGAGTGCAAATTTTAGAATGTGCACATCATTCCAGAATGACCCTTATCTTACAGGGGAAGCACTGTATACATTCTCTAAATTGATCCAAACTTTTGCTCTTCTGTCAAAACTTACTGTAAGAATTAAAATTTTATGTTAAACTGCTTATGTTTTTCTAGCAAAGGCCTTGTTAAAAGGAAATTTTACAAAAGAGTAGTTATTATAGCAGGCCTTAATGATAATTGAGAGTTCATTAAATAAAATATTGCATTATTTGATGAAGGGTCATAATGGAAGCAAAATTAAAATTTTAATTCTCAGAATAATTCTGGAGAAATGTTTTAATAGTTTTGTTATTTTATCAAATGATGTACATGGTCTTAGGTTTGTCAAGATACAGAAAGAGGCTTTATATACTTTTTCTTCATTTTTTGGTAATGATGATCAAACCCAGGGTTGTAGCCCTACTAAAAACATGCTGTAATACTGAGCTACACTCTCAGTCCAAATTTGTTTTTAATTTTTTTTAATAAATAGAATCTGATACTGAACAGAAAGTTAACTTTTTATCCTCCATTCTATTGTCATAAAACACCCTTTACTGCTAATGGCATTTCTCATATTTAGTATCATATCAAGAGGTTTGTGCCATTTTTTAGTTTTTACATAAATTTCCATCTTGCTCACTAGATTATGAACCAAGGGAGAACAGAGACTCTTTCTCTGATTTCCCTTAAAATCTAATAATGCTTTGAAAAGAGCAAGTGATCAGAAAAACCTCACTGAAGCCATAATCAAGCATTGATTTGAAATATATAACACTTTAAAGCAAAATACTACAAACATAAAGCCTTTAAAAAAGATTGATGAATTTGCTTTTTTTTCTTCCTCTTTAGTTTATATTGATAATGTGGGATTTGTCTTCCTAAAGTACCCTGTATCATGTTAAGAACCATATGTCTTTCATACTAGTCATGTCTTACAACCTAATTGTATCACTAGTAAAAGTGACATTTTAACCTGAAATACATTTTCATATTTCTCAGTTTTATAGAAAACATGCACAGAAGTGGGGCACTATTCAGTGGTACTTTTCATCATCATTGTCCCTGAGGGATTGATAATTATAGGATTAATGTTGAATTTATCTGGAGTCATTGAGAAGTTATTAATAGTATTTGAAGAACACAATGTACTTGTGATATTTTTAATTAATCAATGGTAATACAACTAAGACAAATATCAATTGAAAATACATCATAAGAGATGATAAACTTTCAAGTTCCTGAATTTATGTATTCATTAGATGAGAATCATTAAGAATTACATCAATGTTGAGACATATTTTTATTATTTTTAACTGAGTTTGAGATTACTATAATCTACCCCAACATCTAAACTGGGGCCAGTTGGAAAGATTGCATACATTTTACAAACTTCTTGCCATTTTCAATGTAACTAATGTTTTCTCCACACTAGCAATTAGTCTATCTTTATATGCTTCAGAGCAGAAAATAGCGAGGAATTGAGTCCCCAATACCAAACAGCAGGAATGAGGTTAAGGACAAGGATGAAAAAACACTTTCCATAATTGTGATTTTACATTCTCTGAATATGTTATATAAATTCCACTGGAAGACTTCAAATTCTGCTTCAATTTGTTTGTCTAAAAACACTTCACTAAAAGTGTTATATAATGAATAACTATAAAGATTCTTCCTTGTTATATATACATCAGCAATATACAGAATACAAATCCCATTCAGGACTTGAAAGAAACCTCAAGTCACTACTTAATCTACACATTGCTAATAGGAAGATACAATATTTCGATCACTTATTTTTGTGCTGTTTGGAAAGAATACAAGTTATTTTATTCTATATCATAGTTTGCTGGAACTGATTATCTCCCTTTGCAAAGGACAATATTGAACTTGGGGATTTATTATTCAACCTCAAATCCTATATAAAGCAGAAAACCAAAACCATTGCCAGATTTAGTAAGTCATGGATATTTGCAATGGGAATCCCATCTTTAAAAGCTTTTCTGATGCCAATGAGAAACCAAGATAATACAGATCAAATCATTCATTTTCTACACATATTTTCCCTATTGAAAATTTAAAATGTTCAATTTTAAAACAGTACATGGATACAATACCTAACAGATAAAGGTATTAGAAAATTAATCAACAAGAGTCATTACATGATTGAAATATAATGAAAATAGGAACATATTATTTTGATAACAAAATCAACTTACCCCAACAAAAATTTAGTAATTTATATGTAGCCAATTACATGTGATTGTGAGATCTGAAAATAAAAATACTGAAGATGCCAGGGAAGAGAATAACTAAAAGGAGATAAGCAGCTAAAGTGTCAATATGTTAAAGAATATGTTAAGAAAATGTTAAAGAATATTTTCCTTCCAAATTGAAAGTTTTCTACCAATTAAATATTGTTTAATCTACATTAGAGGAAAGACAAAGACAAAGAAAAACTGTTTGATTATAATATTAAATATATCTCAATTAAATTGAAAACTTCATATGTCAGATATATTTTTCCAAGAAAACATTACTAAAGAGTTTATTAGAAGTGGCAATTTTAAGGCACGGATCACTGCTGGTAAGTAACTTTTATTCTTTAATATCATATTGTGTTATAAATTGAGTGCTTCATTATTTATAAGAGTGTAGGGTAGATAAGAATATGTGTTAAATCTGTGCCGCTTATGCCAAGACTTTAAGCACAACAAACACCCCCAGAGGTGATCAGGCTGTATCCTCTTGTGATCTGCAATTTGCTTTTCTCACTGGAAGGCAACTATATTTGCTACCTTGGAAACTGCTGGGTGGCCTAGTTTTGCAGGACTTCATCCAGCTGGCTTTAACAGGCTGCTCAACAGCATTGAGCTTTAAACAGTAGAAACAGACTCCAGAAAAACAATAATAATTTATCTACATAGAGTATGTTCTCAATTTCAAAGGTGCTTTATACTTATGAACCCTAACATGATGCTGTATGCAATACCTTGAGAAAATGTAATGCCAAACTCTAAAAATTGTCAGGCTCCACTGATAGGAAACAGCTATAAAGCCACCATAACAAAAGATCTCAAATATGACAAGCCGATGAGTAGTTCATGTATTGCCTCATGTGGTCATAGTCACGGTTAGCTTTTATTAAATTTAACAAACATTATGATGGGGAAAGGGAAAAATGTATTTGGAACAAGAGTACCTGAGTATGAATTTTTTATTGTGATACATCAGTTGTGTGCTGAAATATACATATTATATATCATATAATATATATTATGCGTGATAAAGTTATTATCAGATTATCATCATTTTTCTTATTTGCCTAAAGAGGAAAATAACTATTTTGAAAATTATCTGGAACTCTTATCAAGAAGAAATGAAGTTATGTTATATCTTTCAAAATGCTTAAAACATGTTAGGACTTGCTTCACTCATTCATTCATTCAGTGCTGAGTATTAAACCTGGAGACTCATATGCTAGGCTATCCACTTAGCCCTATTTGCTTTTATTGTACTATTTTTCTTTAATGTGGAAATGGTTTCAAGAATTCTCTCCTAAACTATCATTTGAATTATTTTCCTTCTTTGTGGTCTCAACATATCCTGTGCTGCTCAATCAACACATGCATCTGTTACCTAATCATTTTTGTAAGTTTAGTATACTATAATGAGATATAAATAAATACTATTGGACTGTACTAAGCTAACATTATAAACTGAAAAGTACATATGGGCATCAGTGCTTGCTAAAAAACTTAATCATATATTGGAGTTTTTGTTAACATTCTGCAATCATTAATATTTTGGTTCCAGATATCACTAAAAATAAGCATGAAAGTAAAAGAAAAAGAAACTTCTACTCTCAAATAGTTTTACAAAGACATACAATGTAAAAGAAATATTCACCACTTACTCCGTATTTTACATTTCATTTTCTTTATTCATATCATTTTATTTCTTCTACAATTGAGATTCCATTGAGATATAAGTAGGGCTATATTATTTATATTTCATGAATACATGGTACATGAAATCTTTTCAGTCTTTAGGCTTAAGTATTTGAATTTATATTTAAAATTTTGCTACTTAGTGCTTTAAAAGTAGATGTGCTGTGCATTCCACTTTATTTTTCTGAACAAGTACCGGTACACGATCCGGCTATTTTCTTAGGCACTGCACAGAAACTCGAGTCATTTTTCTCTATATGAAGTCCTTTGAAGCAGAGAAGTACCTTCAGCTGCCTGTACTCACAATATTCCCTGTAGTCATACTTCATGCCTCTTACTTCACAAGCACACTTGATACATTTTTCTCACTGAGGATCAGGTGCCTGTTCACCTGATCTTACTTCAGTTACCTCCGAGCTTATTGATTATGGAGTGAAAACTGTATCTCTGCAACTATAAATATCTGCTGGTCTTGATGCTGTTAACTAGCCTCTTCACACATTCTCCAGTACCCTATGAACCACTTCTGATGCTAGGAAGAATAACTCCATATTTCTAAGTATTTGGTTTTGCCAGGGCAATTCCATCAGTGACAGTTTTCAGTTAATTGAGTTAATTGGAAAGATATTTCCAGCACTAAAAGAGGTAGTCTACATGGAGCATGAATTTCAAATTGGATATTTGCTTTTAAACTCCAGAAATCCATATTATTTAAAACAGTTATTTCGTGTATCTTGTGTAGCCTAGATAAACACCTTTAAAAACTGACAGATTTCTAATGCATACAGAATGTCGAATATTTGCCTCAGATTTTTCTTCAGAATAACTGAATTAGTTCTTATTTCAAAACCAAATTAAGCTGGGCATGGTGGTGCACACCTGTAATCCCAGCTCTTGGGAGGCTGAGGCAGTAGGATCGCTGTGAGTTCGAGACCAGCTTGGGATACATAGTGAGTTCTAGGTCACTCTCAACTACATAGTGAGACACTGTCTAAAAAACAAAACAACAACAAAAAAAGCAAAAACAAAACAAATTAGTGTTAAAGATAGCAACGTAAAGAAATTCTTACTGAAAGAGATGAAAGCTGTCAAGAAATGGCTGCAGTTAACTTGACTGGGACTTTTTACTTTTCACAGGAGGAATCACAGACCTGAACAGCTGGAATTTGGACTGCCAAAAGCACCAACCTGAAACCATTTGAACAACCATACACAACAGAATTACAGCACTTTTTGCAGATGTGATGCATGAAATTCCTCCACTGGCAGCAAGACTCACTATATTTAGCTTGTAGTAACAAGTTTGCCAGATGGGGTTTCTGCCTATCTACATTTTCATAATGAGCTCTTATGGTACAATTAAATATTTGATTAATTCAAAGTAGTTTTTTAATCTAAATAATCCATTTAGTTACCACCTACTGAGCCTTACACTGGTCAGTTGGTTTATCTTATCAGTGATTACCTACTATCATATATCAATGGATATTTTTAATTGCCTCAGTACAAGGAAGAAACTTTTTACTTAAGTATGTCTGTTGCTTTTAACAAAAATGAAAAATCCTGAATAAAATTTAAAATAAACTACATATGTTCAAGTAATTTAATCCTACAATCTAAAACAAAAGACAGCAAAAATGGCATTTTATAAAAGCCTTCAATTTCATATTTTTAAACATTGTCAAAAGCATATGTTTAATAATAACACATATGACATATGCTGTCATGGTTTATATCTAGACATCCCCCAAAAGCACCACGTGATCACAGATGCTGCTTTTAGACTTACGGAAGCATGGTAGCTGGCTTGCTGCTACTGCACGGCATCTGGTCAGAAGAGGTGAGTCACTGAGGTGCCCGGAAAGATTGATCTCCCTTCCAGGATCTTCCCTTGACTCTCAGTGCTTCCTGTCTTCCAGGCCATGCGCAACTCTCCTCTGCCATGCCCATTTCAAAACTGTGCTGATTTTGAGACAGCTGATTATGGATGGAAATCTCTACAAACACTGACCTGAAGTACTGTAAATTTCTCCTTTATCTTATGGATGTTCTGTATTGTGTCTTATCAAGGAAAAAATGATGAACATGCACTCTATAAAAATGATCATTGATAATAATTCATCCTTTTTAAAGTATATTTTGTAATGTTCAACACCAATTATTTATATTGATGTGAATTTTCTTTGGCTTGTGAATATAGTTTTCAAAGTCTTGAGTTTACCCAGTTGAGTATGAAGAGAAGTTCCACTTAAGGTGGATACAGCCAAGAGCACAGGCTCCCTCTTCACTCCTAGTAAGAGGCTACTCACTGGCCTGAAGATAGAGCTGATCACCCGCTTTTCTCAGCCCTGCTCTCAGGTCAGCATGGCAACAATGGCTGAGAGGCCTGGGCTCTATGTGTTCTACAGTGGTAGGCTGGACATCTCACTGCACAAGTGACAGGCCAAAACTAGGGAGACATTATATGTAAATATATGTATGTGTGTGTGTGTATGTGTTTGTGTGTATAATATATATATATATATATACACATATATATATATATAAAACAGAGAGAGACTTTATATATATTTTTATATTCTCCAAATTGATCTTTCACATATGTAATAAGGATGTCATTTTGTCTTCATAAGAGTACAAATAGAAATTTTAACTTCAAATAAAATTCAAATTTATTATTAAGGCTATAAAATATATAAAATTATATAAATTTCATGTATATATATTGTTCAGCTTGTATTGTATTATTTCCATCCTCAAATAGATATTGTCCACAAAATATTATGACTTTACCAAATGTCTAAGCATTAGATTTCAAATACAGCCTAAGCAGTAAAAGAGGTAAAGTGTCTGCATGCCGTTACAATACTCTATATATTCAGGCTAAGCTAATTTAAGCAACTGGTACAATTACAACAAACAGGTGTCTCTCTCTCTGAATTAACTCCTAAAATCTGTTGGGTTTTTTTCCTAAAATTCAATTCAAAACATGTTTTCTAGTATTGTGGATTATGATTTTTAACATTGCATTTTAGATTTTAAATTTTAAAATAGTAAAGATGTGAAGACATTTCTATTTGATAACTGTGACACACTTTTTTAGTTAAAAGAGAAAAAATACAGGCAAAGTGGTTAGGATAAATCCAAAATATCCTAATGTCAAAAAGTTATTTTTATAAAGGTAAAGGAAATCTAAATTGAATATCCAGATCACTTTCCTGACTATGAACAATAAATGAATTATGGAACAGTTTCCTGAGACAGTGGAAGAAGCTCAATCACAGAAGTTATTTTTAAGTAGTCTGGGAAAAGTGCTGAATGAACATTTTTAAGATAGGAAATCTAGGCTTTCAAAAAGATGGAATGAGGACCACGTCTGGCTTTTTTAAAGTAGTTATATTTTGGGCTTGTATAGATAAAATTAATTTTAATGGTAGAAAAATAACTTCCATTAAAATGCTATCTAAAGCTATTGTACAATTTAGATTTTCCTCTATTCCTAGAAATAATTTCACCTTTTAAAATGTAATTAAATACTTCAGATCATATAATATTTCCATATTCTCTATACCTCAAATGAATACTTCACAACAAAATTACTGTTCAATGTATATGTGTTTATGTGCATATATATCTTTCACAACCATGTTTGTTATACATTTATATCATCTCCCATTTTACACAAATGATAATCTTGTTTCTGTTTCTCTTATTTTGAGCTTGTTAGAAGAACATCTATAAAAATTCATCAGTTTTCTCAATATCCAGCAGTATAATTGGCATTTAAGCAAGTTACATATTTGTCTACATAAATAGTGTTAATAAGATATGCAGAGTGATGGCTTCGGGAGTAGTTACGGAATACAGAAACTGTGGACCATCTCCCCAGAGAACAACAATTACTAGTGGAAGTTATACCAAAAAAATTAATCTCTGGAAATCATCCTGAGATCTTATGACAATTGGAGAAATATTTATTTGAGAAAATCAAATCTTGGTAAAAACAGCAAAACTCCATGGCATTTGAGCTATAATACACATCCCTTCCTCTCACCTACAGCTGAGTGTGAGAGAAACTCCACTCTAGGTGGATACAGCCAGGAATACAAGGCTTCCTCTCTACCCATTCCTACTCAAGAGGTGTACTATGTCACTTGGAGAGGCAGCAGACCACCAGTGTTTCTCATCTCTACTCCTAGGCCTGTGTGGTAAGAGTAGCTGAGAAGTCTTGGCTTTTCCCCTTACCTGTTCTCTTATTTATTTCTCGTTCCTATGGTAGAAATTCTACCACACATATGGAATACTGAAAATAGGTCTGCTCTGATCACTCCTGCCCCAACTTATCTATAGGGCAAAAGTGTTATGCTATGAGAGGCAAACAGACATCAGAAGCCACTACTCCACTGAGTGTCCTACATGTGAGTCAGCAGCAGCATTCTAAGAAAAGCAGAACCCTGTGCACGACCAGCTACAGGACAGTGATGTGTAGGTATTTTTTTTTCCAGTGATGAGGCAGGCCTTGGTAAGAGAGAAATCCAAAGCTAGCCCCAAAGGAACTTTCTGTGGAGTAAGTGTAGGGAAGATTAAACCAAAGATATTCCCAATCACTTTGAGGATTTGGAAGTGAGAGTAAAAAGAGGCTGGTACCTCTACGACAACATCAAGCTTACCTTTAGATCAGCTATAAGTTTGCCACAGAGAGCTTGTTAAAGACAGGAAGAAAAAAAAAGCCAAGAATAGCCCTGGTAAGAGCAGAGAAAACCTCAGACCAGACCTTGAAACTACACCTGCAATGGTGGCTGAATCTAATTGGATCAGACTCTGGAACAATTTATACCCTAGAGTGGCTTTTTAAAAAATAGAGCAATCAACTACAAATTAGTGTTGAAGAACAAAGGGGCAGATCTTAGATAATTTCATGCAAAATCATTTCCCAAAATTATACTGATACTACATTTCAAAACAAGCACTGTTACACTACTCTTTAATTGTATACAAAAATGATTAACAGTATATAGAATATTTCTTTAGAAATCTGTACAAATATCTTTAAAAATATATAGGACATAGGGCTCAAATAGGACTAATTAGAAAAAGAAAATATTGTCTGGATCTACTTAAAATTAAAGGATAAAATAAGTTTTTCTTCATTCCTACTAGAGACAAAACAAGAAAAAGAATATTAAAATGAAACAGAAGAGAATAAGATCTTGGTTACTTTTACAAAATCAATTAGAGATGCAAGGCTACTGCAAAGAATTATACTATATTGGCCATCCCCTGTGACCACTTCTATTTAGCACATTTTCACCATTATTATAGTACATTTCATACTGTATTTGTTAGATTTATGCAATGATTATCTACTGCCTTAAAAAAAGCATATCATGCAATTTACAGAAGCACATATAATGTTATCAGATAAGCTAAGAATTTCTATAAAAACGCTTTAAGATTCCACACAAATATGAAATCCAGGATTCAGATTTAGGGTTTCTTTTTGTTTTGTTTTGTTTTTTAAAAAAGAGAAAAACATAAATATTTGTAAACTTCACATTTTTATCCCAGGAAAGTTACACTAGTCCTCAGATGATTAGCCTATGCTAGTACTGTTAAGCCCTTTTGCACTCTTCCACACCTAACAGTATGGGCAGCCATTGTAAGTCAGTCTGGTGAATCTTTATAAATGTTTATATCTTGCATAAATCTCTTTCTTTAGTGAGCACTAATTAATACACTGGGGCTGCACCTTTGAAGGGGACTGGAGGACCCTGGTCTCTTGTTCTCATTCCTTTTCATATCCTGACCACAGGGAGGTAGCAGCTTGCTCCATCACATGTTCCCACCATGATTCACTGCCTTGCCACAGGTCCAAAAGTAAGAGTATCCACTAATTGTAGCCTGAAACTTCCAAAACTATGAACTGAACAAATCTTTCCTCCTTCAAAATTAACTGTCTCAGGGCCAGAAATTTAGCTCAGTGGTGCCACCACCTGCCTCAGAAGCACAAGGTCCTGAGCTTGATCAACAGTACAAAAAAAAAAAAAAAAAAAAAAAAA
This sequence comes from Fukomys damarensis, assembly GCF_012274545.1. Lineage (NCBI taxonomy): Eukaryota > Metazoa > Chordata > Mammalia > Rodentia > Bathyergidae > Fukomys > Fukomys damarensis. The sequence continues at coordinate 34,849,251 of NW_022900941.1, read as the reverse complement.
AAATTGTCTCAAATTTTTTTA
>NW_022900941.1:34815085-34849188 GCF_012274545.1 Fukomys damarensis | reverse complement strand
AAAAAAAAAAAAAAAAAAAAATAGAATTAATTGTCTCAGGCATTTTTATAGTAATAGAAACTAGACTAATAAAGATGCAACAACACTGAATTACTTTTCTTGTGTGATGAGCACAATGTGAATTAATATAATCATTCTTTTGCACTTGTGAAGCTGTTATTTCAGAAAAGCATAACCTACAAATTTATAAAGGATGAGAAAAGATTGTATTTTTCCATCCTTCAAAAAACCACGCAGTGAAATAAATGTTTTCACAAATTGCACTTGTTTTCTTCTCTTCAGTCAGAAAGCTTTGTGTAATTGAATATTTATAAATTTGTTTCATTTTCTTTAAGAAATATAAGTTACTTTTGAAAGTATCAATCTGATGGAACCCTGTATGTTGTTTTTATAAAATATAAAACTACAACTGTGCTTAACATATAATAATAAAGAGCACTGAGTTCCTAAGTTGTAGTGCAATTACTACTTTTTCCAGAAGTTAACCCATGCTTTAATATGTCACCAAAACAAATCCAAAAATAAATCTTGTGGATAGAAGTTACATTTACTTCATGAAAATAATGTCAGTGATTTGAATAAAGATACATACAGCCAAAAACTTGTGCAAATGAATATGAAGAATACTGATAATATATGAATGTTCATCATTATTCATATGTATATATAAATATATATACATATATATATAGCTAAGGAAAATTGTAATAATAAAAGAGAGAGTTCTATATATTTGAGATATACACACACACATATATAAAATCACTGTAGAAAAAGATTCAGTCAGTTTCACATGATAGCTCATTGAAATGTGTACTGCCATAATATAATACTTTTCCAGTGTTATTTCTAAAGACACTGCATTATAAGTGGGCCAATGACAAAGTACTTAAAAACACACATTTTTTATGAATGTATTATTCACAAGAAGAGATTCAGAATGTGGGGCATGGACCTCATCTATGTCTAAAATTTAAGATACATTATCACATATCGTCCTCATTAAAGCACTGTTGTAGAACAATGTGTTAAAATGATGACAGATTAGGTAACTTGCTTGAAACTTACTTCAATTAAAAGGCAGAATTAGAAATTGAACATAAGCCTCTGAGACTGAATACTTTACTTTTTTTAGAGAACACTGACTTTTCCCCACCATACTCTTTTGTAATTTCAATGTATTTTGAATAAAGACTCTTATCTGGGATCTTCCCAATTTGTATATTTAGGTATAAGGTTTTTTTTCTATTTTTAGCTACAATGAAGCTAAGCTGTACCTGAAAATAACAAAAGGTTGTAAAAACAGGTTATTTACATGCTACTCTTACTGTACAGTTTGTTTTAGTCAGCAATGAAATATGTTCCAATCCAATAATTTCAATCGCTGCTATTTCAAATTTAGGCCAGAAAATAAATGCCTTTTCCTTCACTCATTTTTTTTTTAATTTATGCCTTTTTTCCATTTAGAGTGTTCTGTTTGAAAATTAGTCCTGACAAATATTTAAATTTCCTGGACAGGCAACCTGGCAAAAGGGAATTAATACAACTCAGTAAGAATATGGATCAGTAGTATAGCAATGGGTTCTCCAGCATTTTCACATTAAAAATCTTCTATAAAACAGATACAGGATCAACAACAAAGCATAACCCTGAAATTGTTTGAAAGCAATTAAAATGTCATACTGAAAACAAAAAGTCAAAAAGAAATAGAAACTTCACCTTAGCAAGAATTTTTGCAGAATTGATGATCATATTGAATTACTCAAAACGTAAAATGATTTCTAGACAGTTCAAATGTTACTATCAATTTGTATTGAGTTAGGAAAAAAGTCAGAAATGTAAAGTTTTTCTTCAGCAATACTGTTAGCATGAAATCTTATTTGAGCATTAACAATGAGTTTCCTTACCATTTTAGCTAAAGCAAATACCAGTATTACGGTTAATATAAAAGATGGATTTGTTTTAATATTCAGATTTTCAACATCTGGGATAAAGGCAGATGAAGGCATTAGTATTATAGTAAGAAGTTTTAGAGTATAAATACATCCCTAAACACACCTAAATAATTTAGTTTTCACATTATACTCAACCTAAAATTGATTTCAGAAATTTAGTGGTCATTCCTTAGAATTGGAATACCGTTCCAGAGATTACAATTTAGTCTGAAAGAGTCCTTTTCATATTTAAAATATATTAACCTGATTGTTTAAAATTCAGACAGAATTGATATAATAGAAACTTTGTAAACCAAGAATCTTAACACCTTAACAAATTTCTATAATAAATTCATTATTAGGATAGACTTAGAGAGAACTGGTAGGAAAGTAAATTTAAGGAAATTAATAAAATCTGATTTTGTCAAATTTTACACAGTTGAAGTGACATTTTCAGTTAAAATATTTCTTTTGAATCATTACTCCTTAAGATACACACACACACACACACACACACTCACTCATTCACAAAAGGTAATCAATGCTTGTTATTGAAACCAAATCTCTCACCTAGAAAACTTGAAATAAACTGTTTTTAAATGGGGAGGGGAGGAGGGGGTGAAGGGAGGGCAGGGGTAAGGGGAAAAATGAGAATCAAGACCTATTATGTAAAGGTACAGAATCCCAATGATGAATGTAACTGTATTGTATACCTAGATTGTACCAATAACCTCAATAAAAAAGAAAAAAATTTCAGTAATAAACAATTAAAACTGGTTTGCAAAAAAACAAAAAAAAAAAAGAAAAGAAAACTTGAAATGCATTTTTCAGTACTCCACACAGTACTTGAATATCCCAGGCTATCTCCACACCAAGTAGCTCTCTCAGATGTGTCAACTTGTCTTCCCTCCCACCAGATGGCCACTTCCAAAACAACACCCTTCAGTACTAAGATTCAGAATGTGCTCTCCTTCCTCAGTGAAAACGTCAAATCTGAGCGTCTTCACGACACAGAACACTCCGTGTCCCCAACACTGTCCATCTCCTTGTAATACAGAAGCCCTTCCCTGTCGGTACTTCTCCCAGCCCTTCACTTACATTGTCTCTCCACTTGATCAGGAACTAAACTGCAATATCTCTTCCTGTCACATTAAGAAAAATGTTGGGCAGAGCAGGGCTTGTCTTGTCGGAGAATCTGAAAGTCCTGCTGAATGGCTAGTGATCTATGTTACTAGTGCAAGGTGAGTCTGCAACAGCTCTGGTCACAGAAAATTGAAAGATGTCTTTCCTATCTTTGAAGTCCTCACTCAAAACTACTTCTTCCAAGGAAAGCTACTCTTCCTCTAAAACTAATATTTAGCAAGACCCTATCTCAAAAAGCAAGCAAACAAAAAATAAAATAATAGTGCTTATGTCTTCAACCAACTGTTTCATATGTATCATTCATTCTTTTGTGGAAAGGACTAAGTAGCTATATTTCATCACATCCATTAAAATAGAGTTGCACAAAGGTATGTCCAGAATGAAAGCAACCCACTTACTCAGAAGGTTGGAAGCACTGAGGAATTTCTGGCACATTTATGTTCAACATCTTCAGTTAAAATGTGAGGGAAGAAAGCTACAAAAATATATATGTTGGTACTGGGGATAGAACTTGGGTCCTTGCACTTGCAAGTAAGGCAGTGGAACTACTGAACTAAATTCCTGGCCCCGATAACAACACTTTTAATGAAATACAGAAATCTTAATTCCTCTGGCACATAATATAGAGCAGTTCTTTATTTGAAGACACATAGCACCAAGCCAAATTTCATGTCAGTTGTATGTCTGTTTTATGATGTTGGTAAGTTATATTATTTGTTTCTTCTTGTATAAGATGCAAATCCATGTAGTTTACATGATAGTTTATTTTAAAGAACATCACAAAACCATGATAAAGCTCTTTCTGTTTTTACTTGCTAGCCCCTATATGCAGGGAGCTATTAAAAGTTAAGCAACTAGTAAGTCTATTTGTTCTAGTAAACTACTATGCATTTTAACCAGAAAGCTAGGTACTAATAACAATGCTATTTTAGAAAAAATATTTAATGTTCATAAAATGCTTGAAGAAGCTTTGTTTGTATGAGCAGGAAATGGTTTGAATTAGAGCCTGGAGACTAACAAACCCCAAAGTTCAATTATTCTTTTATTGTGGTTTGACAAGGGTCCATTACAGTTTGAGGGTACTTCATACTATTAAACACCACATATATTATCAAAGGACAAATAAGATAAAGCAGTGGTCATTTGAAAATGGTCCACCATCAGACCAAACTACATTTAAATCTCTGGTAGCATTCAGACCCCTAATAGGTTAATGTGGAGCAAACTGTTGCAGTGTAGTAAAGGAGAATACTTTGGATGTGGGAAATCAGTATGAAGTTTTTCAGGACATGCCCTGAGATTTGTGTAGGAGTGTCAAAGGCATGCATAACCCTTGTTCCATCATAGCCCATTGATTTACTATCAACTTGTTACAAACAACACTGAAATTGGAAGTCCTGCCCCTGGAACACTAAGTGAAAGAAATAGCAGTCAGTGAATGGGATTATCTGGTAAGGGCATTAAGGGAAATGATCAATGTCATAAAAAGAAGGTGAGTTTTAAACAGAGGTATCCATGAAACAGAGGGCAGAAGGTGGAAGGATACAACAATACCTGCTTCTCCCACAAGAAGATAGGGTTAGATGCCAATGTTGTGGCAGTTTTAAATATGGAAAGGGTCCAGAAGAGAAACACAAGAGAAAAAGTTTAGGGAAGGATACATGAGTTGTAATTAGTAATCAGAAATGAGGCAAATGTTTACATGGAGCATGATCTTTTCTTTTTTCTCTCTCTGGAATTTATCCTGAACTCAGCTGAATTTTAGTTATTCTGCAGGTAAATTCAACAATGACGACATAAAGTTCAGTGTACATGTGAGAATTTTAGAGGAATTAGGATGCACAGAAACACATCAAATGCTTTGATATGACTACACAGCATAGGACAACCATACTAGAGACCAGGGGATATATGGAAAACTAAATGTACTTCAAAATTCAGCATTTCCTGTCATTTTAAAATGTGATAATCTGATTAGGGATCTTTAACACTGGACCTCTGTTTATCCAAAGAATCATAATACTGATAGGATGACTGATATCGTTTACCTAACACAGGTTTCCAATTCATGATGAAAAACAGCTAAAGTCACAGTACTTTGATACTCAGTACTTTGATCTAGAAAGTAAATACACAGCTGCCTTCATTATTTGAAATGTGCATTGGAATCTGTGTATCCTGATATTCAGCCACAGTGAATATACAGAATTGAATGAGCATAACAAGTTAGAAATCAAGTAAATGCTCCTTTTCTTGCTACTTCCTAAAAGGGAAATCATTTTTAAAAGATCTCTAAGACGAAAATTCTAAAAGTTCCTTTCATGATTATTGAGTTTATAATTTAATCATACTTACAGACTGATATCTTAGGCCAAGTGCATTTTAAATTTTCCTTTTTGCTTCTTGATCCTGTTTCCTTCGTTCATTTCATTAAATGTTAAAAGAATTACAATGCTTTGATAACACAGATAGTGTTGCATTCTCCCCTCTGCCTTTGTCTCCTCTTTCTCCTTCACAACTTCACTCACTAATAGAGAGGATCAGAAGAGAATAGGCGTATTCCAGAGTAGGGCACCACACAATTTTTATGAAGTAAATGATGCAATTAGAGCAGCTCACTACAGCTCCTTCCGCACAATCTTGTGAATATAATAAATGCAGAGAACATCAACTGTATTAACTAAAGATTTGCACACAATGAAAGGATGGAAGGAGCATGAAGTATTTGAGTATATTATACCCAAGTGTACTCAACTCCAATATATTGATTACCACAACAATATTGTAAAATATTGATAAAGAATAACATGCAATGTTTATTGTGCTCAATATTATTTCACAGAAGAGGATAGTAATTTAATTTTACATAAATGTTTTATAATGATCATTGTTACTAATAAAAAATACTAATCATGATGACTTAAATTTTATATTATGTTAAAGTCATATTATGTATTTTTAAAGTACCCTTTTTATCAATGATGTGAAGTTTTAAATAAAAAATTCAATTATGGAAAACTATTTGCATAATGTCTTTGTAAGATCTTTCAAGATTGACTTTTTATTCTTATCCAAAAATATTTATAATCATACTATTTGTAAATACCACAATAGTCTTCTCTTCTAAAAGCTCTTACATGATATCCAATAACATTTATAAAATTTATCTTACTAAACATTCCTCGGTAAACATTCCATCATTATGCATTTCTTTATATCCACTTATCTTGATGATTAGCTCTATATATTTTTATTATCTTCTATAGCCCTTCCTGTAACAGTAGGGCTAGCAACAAATTATTCTCCTGTTGGAATATGTTTATGTATTCCTCAAAGATATAGGTATGTATTGTAGTCTTTGTAGTAACTTAGCAAAGTAATTACCTTGAAACAATTACTAAATGCGCCCTGTGCCAACCTACTCCAAATGTTTTACACACATTAACTCATATAACTTTCACAACACCAATGACAGCCTTATTTCTCTTTATTACTACAGTTAATAAAACTTAAGCACAAAGCAGCCATGTAATTTTTATTAAGACACATAAAAAAGCTGAGATTTAGACTCAAGTAATATGATTTGGAGCTGTTCCCTTAACCTCTGTATTCACTGACTTTTTCTATAACAACAAATAAAAGCCTGGTGACATTTATTGAACTCTCATGTATACAATATATTTAATAGTTTAGGAAGACAGAAAAGAGACAGAAATTATGATACCCTATCCTAGAATATCCATCTTATGTAATATAATGAACTATAAGGAAGATACATTCAAATGATTATGGATCAGATTTCGTTTTCTCCATGAAGATGCCAGCAATCCTGGACAGAGATACCTATACAAATTTGACATTATTCAGGAATAAAGCAGAAGGAAAGAAGAGCCTCTTTGAACCTACATTCATTCTACTTGTTTGCTCTATCTATACATATTTCGATCATTGATCTCAATTACAATCTGAATCATAATTATCTCAAACTTTGTTGTTTAATTTTTCTGCTCTATGATTACTTCATTGACAATAATAAAAAAATTTCAGAGTGTTTTGAAAACAGTTCAAAAGCAAATGTGTGCAGCTGCAGTGAGAAAATCATTAATTTTCTCTACCTACAGAATAAACTCTACACATTAAATACAAATTATATTATTAACATAAATAAAAAGATCGTATCTATAGTATGTGAAGTATACAAGCAAATAATTTGTTACTAAAAGGTATTTGGCAACTCTGATGGTAGCCAACAAATTAAAACATATCCCTGCAAAGAAGCAGAATTCTACTGGTAAATTTAAACTTCAATTTGTTTAATTTTTCTCAATAATTGTTTTCTGATTATTTCTAAATAATTTACATAGCATTTTGAAGTTTTGAAAAGCGAATACAAATGACCAATTCCCAATAACTGTTTAAAACTACTAACAATGTTACATATTTGTGAATTTTTAAAAACTGCGATCATCCTCTTTAACAATTCAATGACTTCATATGGTATATTTAAAATTTCTGTGATGCACTGTTTGAAAGTTACCTTTATTTGACATGAAAATTTCTTCCACATGAACATAGTTTAACTTTTCCTTATTTGTTTTATTAACATTAGAAATCACATTTGTAAATAATTAAATGTAAATTCAATTATGCATATTTCCAAAAGATAAATTCCTTGATATCATCATCTAGGAGAATTTAAATATTCTTACGCTATTTTCCAAATCATTTTCCAAAAATTTTGTCTGATTATATTCAAATTCTATGATCATTTATGTATGGGTAATTTATGTTTCAGTTCTAAGTTTTCCAATTTGAAAGATTAGATATAAACGAATGAAGACATTTTGAAGCAACAATGGATCAACTCCTATGGTAAATTTATAAAATCTTGCAAATGAAGTCTCCTAAAGATTTCTAGTAAATGAATAAGACATATTAAAATTAATGAGGCTTTATAATTTGTAAACTGAGCTGCATTTGTAATTTTTTTACTACAGACACAAGAAAACATGCACATAACCTCATGTATAGAAGTCTTGTTCATTTTCATTTTTGCACTAATTCCTAGTGTAAATTTTATTATTCAAGGTAGTCTAGCTATCAAAACTTTGTAACTATTATTTAGTCTCCTTTAGAAATATTTATAATCTCAATTTGTTGTTGAAGTTTACTACAACAAGAGATTTTAGGGACTATCTCAGAAAATGCAACAGCATCAATGGTTTTCACTTATAGTACATAGAATATGCTTTGAAAGGTATTATTTCACATATTTTGCAGTAGAATTTCTGTATTTGATTAGTATTCATTACACAAATTTGCCAAAATGCTTAATTATTATTCAATGATAATACAATGTTTTATAAAATTTCCCTCTAGGTTTACCACATATATTGGTTTACTTGCAACAGTTCCAGATTAAAAGAAGGTGATGCATTCCACCCATTTTAGCATTTATCAGAAAAATAAAAATAAGAGTAGAGGTTTGAAAAACAGATTAAATTACTGTAATAGTTATACAATGCTGTGAGATTCTTGATACTTTTTCCTGGATATAATTTATATCCTATCATTGGATCACAGCACAGATTTTGAAACCAGTGTGCATAGGCTCGCAGTTTATTTCCACCATTTATTAATCCTCTAGATTCGGGTAAGTAACTTGAACTCTGTATCTCATTCTTCTCATCTATAAAATGCAACCTGGGGCAGTGTTCCACCACCTGCCTCACAAGTGAAAGGACCCAAGTTTGATCCCGGGTAGCAAAAAAAACCGAAAAACAAAAAACAAACAAACAAACAAAAAAACACCAACCTAGTTTGCTAGATTATTTTTTCTCAAATATTTGACATTTCCCTTTAAGAGAGCAACCCTTTCTTTGCCTCACTGATAGCATGTTTAATGCTACTTTAAATTGGTCCTACTCCATATGGAAGGACTATACAACGTCTTCCCATAAAGACCTATTCTGTTATTTGAATTATTTTCTTCAAAGCAGTGTACACATATGTGTTTAATACCACTTGCACACAGGAGCTTCAAGAGCTATTTTACAGATAAGTCTGTCCCATTTTCCTGTATCGTAAGATTGACAAAGCCCCAAAAGGCACTACACTAATTCTTCAGCTTGGAGGTAAAGACTAGATAAAGACTAGGGAGGGCAGAGGTAAGGGGAAAAAAATGAGAATCAAGACTTGCCATGTAAAGGTACATGATCCCAACAATGAATGTAACTGTACTGTATCCCTAAATGTACCAATAAACTCAATAAAAAAAAAAAAGACTAGATACCCAAAGCTATAGTTGGCCTATAATACAAATACAACATAATCAAGAATAAAATTTTGTTATTGCTCTATGCCTCTGGGATTTCAGTGCTGTTTGTTATAGAAGTATAACATTGCTTAATCTGACTGGCATACTATCTGGAAAAGTTACTTTCAGAGGCGTATGTGTGTGTTTGTGTGTGTGTATTATGCAATTTAGAACAGTGGCTGGACTACAGTAACATTACTTCTAGTAATATTTCAATGGTAAATAATAACTTTTAAAATTGTAAATAGCCTGTGATTTTATGAAATATATAAAAATCACTAGTAATAAATTAACATTACAATAAAAAAATTCATTGCAATACTAATAATGAATATTAAATAGATCTCTAATAATAGTCACATTTCCATAATACAATGTAGAAATATGTCAATAATGCCAGTTTTAATATTTGGTGAAGTACACAAATTAAAGACAAATTTTAAATTATGACTGAAGAGTATACATTGCTACTTTATTAACAACAGAAAAATGTTAGAAAAATGTTGCTCCCTAATAAGAGAATTTAGTCAAATTATGATATAGCCAAAAATTAAATTTAAATAAATAAAATTGTTTAATGATCGCTTAAATGCTAATAAAAATTATGTATTTATGTAAATATGTATTTATCAGAAATATGTAATTATGTAGCACAAATATATAAATTAATATATTAATTGGTATATACAGTAACTTCATTTTAGAAAAAGTAAGTACATAGGTAATTTTCTTGCCTTTTATATTTACTTCCTATTTTTGCATAATAGAATTCATGATAAAAATAATTTAGAAATCAAACACATTAGGTTTTTATTATGTGAATGTGATGGGAAACCTCAAAAGGAAAAAAATTTTTTCTTATAGCTAAGTAGTACAAGAGAAATATCAAGGACTGTAGTACTGAAAATAAAGTCTCAACTCTTTCTGTGAGATTTTACAAGCTACCAAAAGTCATTGAGTCATTTCCTATGTCTACAAAATGATAAAATAAAATAAATCTTGAACAGCTGTAGGAAAAGCAAACAAAATTATGCATGCAAAAAGGCTTATTGCGGCTGAGGCTATAGCTCAGTGGTAGAGCACTTGCCTGACATACTAGTCCCTGGGTTTCATACTGTGTCAAATAAAAATTAAATTTCTCAATGAGCATGTGAATCTTCACCCATCCATGAGGTCTAGCATTATTTTACAATGACTGATTGCTCAGAGGTGAAGCAAGCAAAATAGTCCTTTTCTTTGACATCCTTTGAATTTAATGTAACAACTAGTCCAATAGGATAACCACTTTAGTGGATGATTAAATAGCCAAGTCGTAAGACTTATCCGGTGTTTTTTGTTTATTTGTTTGGTACCCAGGATCGAACTCAGGACCTTGTGCTTGCAAGGAAGGCATGATGTCACTGAGCTAAATCCCCAGTCCCTAAATCCTTTTGACTATCTTATCAGGCTACCATTTTACTTTTAAGAATAATTTACAATAATCAACTATAATATTTTCAAAATATAGTGCAACAAATCTCAAACTTTTAGTCTTAAGACTCTTCTACTGTCTTAAAAATAATTAACCTAAAAAGCATCTATTAAAACTTACTGTATTAAATTTTAAATTATACATTTTTTAAATTATTTATTTTAATGTAAAATAACACATCTAATACATATTAACTTTTGCATAAAACATTTTAATGCAAAACAATTGCATTTTCTAATCATTGGGGATGACTTTTCTAAAAATTAAGAAAAGGATTCTACGATATCAACATTAATCAAAACCAGCTGCATTCTCATAGCTGCCTTTGAATCACATCTGTTACAATATGTTGCTTTGGTACTGTGGTTATGCAGGTAGTTAGATATTAGCAGGCTTGAGGGGCAAAGGCAGAGTCCAAAATAATAGGCTTTGTCAGCTAGTAGGGGATAAAGATCACAATGTGTAATACATGTATTATCATATACAATGGTACCTCGGGCCGGCAATTTGGCTCAGTGGTTTGGCTGCCTGCTTTATAAGCGCAAGACCCTAAGTTCAATCCCTGGTACCATAAAAAAATACAATGGTACTTAGGTTCACAAATCTTAATTTGTTCTTCGATTCTGAGGAAGATGGACGCGTTCACGTTTGTGAGAGGAAGATGACTGCGATGGTGTTTGCCACAAGATGCAGAGTCGGCGAACTAAAGCAGTTTTGCCCAATGCTTTTGTTCACAAAATGAATTGTTTATGAACAGAACCATTTGTGAACGAGGTACAGTATTATTGTATTAGTGGTCTGACCCAAAGACATAGGGCTTCTATTTCTAGAAAAAGGCAGATGGCATTCCTGGCTGTGATAGTCTATGGCCCACTGGTATCAGGGAAAGAAATACTCTTTCTTTTTTTCCTTTTCCTTTATTACCTTTCCCCTACCCTTCCCATTTCCCCTACATCTTTAGCCCTTTTGAGAAAATGAAAAAATGGAAATAAATTATTTATAAATAGGGAAGGGAAAAGGGGGTGAAGGGTTTGCAGGGATAAGGGGAAAAAAATGAGAACCAAGACCTGCCATGTAAAGGTACAAGATCACAATGATGAGTGCAACTGTACTGTATAACTGAAATGTACCAATAAGCTCAATGAGAAAAAAAAAAAGATATATTCTTTCAAGAACTTTCTGCCTTGGACTGGGACCTGGCTTAAATTATGAATTTATCTTTCATAACTTTCTTAATCATTAAAGCCCCCAAGGGAAAAAAAACAACTACCAAAAAGGACAAGAAGACTTTTTGCAATTTCCTTTGAATTTCTAAGTAAAATGTCAATAACCATCATAATTTTCCTCATTCCCCAAACTTCAAAGTAACTCTTGTCCATATAAAAAGACACTAGTCTTACACTTTAAGCAGTGTCCTAGTGACACTGTCCACCTTCTCCCTTGCAGGCCCAACTCTCCCTACATCTTTTTTTCAGTAAATTCTACCAATACTTCTTACTTACACACCTGCATATCCTGACTGCATATTTTCATCAAGGGCACAAACAACTAAGGACCAACAAGTGAGGGACTGACTCTGTACTGATAGGGACCTGCCTTCCTGGGGACAGTAACTTTGTTTCATACATACATTCATTTGGAAAATGGAGTACTATTTTATAGTATTTTCATATAATTAAAAATACTCTGCTTCTGATACTACATTAGAACTCAGTAATCATTTCTTAAAGGTTATTACTTTTAAGGTAGAACCTGAAGCCATAACCATGAATATTTCATATGCTACTAGGATAAATCTATTGGTTTAACTTGTATTTTAAATAATTGTAAAATATATGCATGACTGTATATCATGCCCTGATTATTTGGAAAATATTGGTGTTTTTTAGCTATGCAACATTTTGCAATGTTAATACCAAGTACAATATTTTTAAATTCCATTATTAGATTTTTTTCCGGGAAGGATTTTAAGTGTTGAGAATCTATCAAGCTAATGGTGAAGGATATGAGTTTTCTAAATTTCTGGTTTTCACCTGAAAAATCCAACTGTTATCTTTGGCAGTAAGTACTGTTAATTGTTTTCCTTGAAGTGAATGACTTCATACATTTCTGAAGTAAAATATCTGCCAAATACTCATCTAAATTTGCATACTTTGTCAGACATTGCTTCAGTTAAAATGACGTTTCGGGAACATAGTAGCTAGTTTAGCTTGCAACTTAAACAGATGCACAATTGGGTGTATACTAACTAGCCACTGCACGTTAGTATGAAGCTAAGGTGCTTTATCTTTAATTCCCATTTTATCACAAATGATGTATACTAACAGCCTTCATTCGTACTAAGGCAACAATAGTTTGACTCACTACTTCTTATCTTAAAAAAGTGCAGATGTCAACAAAATGAACAAAGCAATATTACTTTATTATCATTTTTTAAAATTGACCTCCTGAACACACTGAAAGTGTTTGGGAGCTCTACAGAGATCCAAAGATTACAACTGAGAATCACAGAAACAGAGTGAGCATATTTGGTCCTAAAGTCGTGCAAGAGTTTGCATATCTTTGCTTTGTTGAGAAAAGTGGAAAACTGTTACATTGCTATGTTTTCCTAGAAGGAATGTTTTTCTATTTTCATTTAATTGTCTTCCTAAAAATCAGCAAACTTTTCCAATAGAAAATTTCATAACTAATTGTAATCTCATCATTCAGCTTGATTTTAATTCTTTTTTTGTTTTGTTTTGTTTTGTTTTGTTCCAGGGATCGAACCAGAATCCTTGCACTTGTGAGGCAAGTGGAGCCACTGAGCCAAATCCCTGGCCCCATTCAGCTTGATTTTAAAACTGAAGTTGCAGTGCCAGCTCTAGCCAGTTGAAGTTTTCTCAGGCATAAACATATGGGGCACCTCAGTGCTCTATTATTTATGAGCAGGCAACAATGGCCTGTGGCTCTTGGAAAGCATTTTCCAATTTTTTCTGTGACACGCTGTAAAGAAAAAGCATCAAATAATAAAGTAAACTTGAAAGCTAATAACAGTTATGAGTTATAGATCAAGGTAGATAGTGTTTGAAGTGGGTCTTAAGTATATGGTAAAAAATAGAAAAAGTTGTAATCATTTGGAGGCTTTTCAATTGCAACAAAAGATGTTTTCCATCATAGACAAGAATAGAAGTATCACACAGAGCTCTTACATTCAAACATGATGACTATGCATGTGTACAGGAAATTCAGTTGATTCTCATTATTTGTGGTAACTAAATCCTGTAAGGTCTATGAAAACACTTCATTAGCAAATATTTAGCTATTGTTCCTAGGAGAAATATAAGGTCACAACACTTCAGTCATTCAAAATACTGTGTGGATTAGGTAGCTCTGTTTGTCAAAGTTCTTATAAAATAGGTCAGTCACACTAGGTGTTTGACTTGGTCTTTCACACAGTCATTTTCCTTTATAACACTTAGTAGGTTCTTTTTAAAACTCTTTCATGGTTTCCTACCTGCAGAACCTCTCTCATTCATGCTATAACAGGGTTTGAAATGTATGGGTCACATAAAGTCTAATATTTGCCGGATGTTGGATAACAAGGCAGAATATGTTTTAACTATTAGTCCACAATAATGCTATCCATCATAATTTTTTATTAGTCACCATCTCATGAATTTACAAATGTAACCACTTTCCCATCTTTCCTAAAATTTCAGCACCTGCTACAGATGTTAGTCAGTACTTCACAGAGTAACTTTCATATACAGATCAGCAAACTTCCTCTCCATTCTTCTGAATGTCCTGTATTGTTGATTCATGAACACTGAACTCACAGCCTAAAGCACTACAACCTATTCTGAACAAAACTCTTCTTATGTATACATTTCCTCTTTGGAAAATACACCACTGCCTTTTTGTGCTTGTCTATCACAGCATATGGAACACTGCAACACTATACCTGTGTGCCATTTTAAACAGTAAAATCGCCTACAAAAATCCAGAAAGATAAAGAATTGGGCAGAAAGTAGACTGCAAACAGGACTCCTTCACAGCATGAGAGCTGAAAAAGGTTAAAATTTACTTCGCCTTGTTCTCCCCTAGGCTGGAACATGTATTTTGAACAAGGCAAAATTGTCTTTACACAGTGAATGTCTGTGTTTCATAGCAAAAAAAGAAGATAAAATGGGGGCTTGTTGATAAAACTTTATAGCAAGTAAGTAAATCTGTACGTACAAATTCTACAAATAAGATCAGGTATGGCAAATTTAAAGTTCAAAAGTATGTGGAATTATAAAAATAATACACGACAGAACAGAAAGATGAAACTACAGTGCATTTTTCCTGTGTATGTGTTTTTCATTAATTTCCCAATCTTTTTGCTAACTGTTTATTAGTACATATTTTTGGTACATGAAGCTTATATCATCTTAGACAGTAGATACATACACATATATTATTTTTAAATCACCTTCCCTTTCTCACCAGTCCTCTACATTCTCCCTTATAAATCTCATCTCCATTACTATTACGAGTTTTAGCACTATTTTCGTGTTACTATTTTCATATAAGTAGTATTTACATTTATTGTGGGTATTTTGTACATATGCCAAATCATGTACATGACACATGTTAAATACATCGCTTCCCCCCACCATGCTTCTGGATCCCATCCCATTTGCAAAAGATCTATCTCCTCATTTCCTTCTATCAGACTTCTAGTTTGCTCTTTATTTGTATTTTGTCTTAGTTAAACGATATGCTATACTGTATTTAAGCTCGTATGCCTGATTTATTTCCCTTAATATTATATATTCTTTGTAGTCCTGTAGTATTCCATTATGTATGGACAATACCATATTTTCCTTATCCATTTGTCTGTTGATGGTCATACAGGTTGCTTCCAAGATTTATTGATTATGAATTGTGTTGCTATAAACACTGGTATGCACGTATCACTGCAATCTGATGTTTCTAGCTGTTTTAGGAAGACAACTAGAAGAATACTTGAGTCTAATGGAATTTCTAATTTTAGTTCTTTCAGAAATCTTCATAGTGATTTCCCTAATGGTTGTACTAGTTTGCATTCCCACCAACAACGTGAAAGGATTTCTTTCTCATCATAGCCACCCCAGCATTAGTTACTGTTTGATTTCTTAATAAGTGCCATTTTTTTTTCTGGTGCAAAATGAAAGCTTAGCATTGTTTTAATGTGCATTTTCCTAATGGCCAGCAATGTTGAACTTTTTTTTTTCATTTCTGTTGTCCATTTGTGCTTCTTATTCTAAGTGTATATTCATTTCACTTTCTCATTTCTTGATTAGGTCTATTTTGGAAGTTTTAATTTTTTGGAGTTCTTTATATATTCTAGGTATTAGTCCTCTGTATGAGCAGTATCTGGCAAAAAAAAAATGTTGCCATTCTATAGGCCATCTCTTCACTCTACTGATTGTTTCCATTGTTGTGCATAATTTTTAAATTTTATATAAACCCATGTAATTCTTGCTACTATTTCTCCTGCAACCAGAGTCCTGTTCAGAACAACTTTGCCTACACCTGTGACTTCAACTGCTTTGCCTATTTTATCCTCCAGTATATTCACTGTTTCTGTTTTAATATTTGGGTTTTTGATCCATTTTGATTTTAGTTTAGTATAAGGTTAGAGATATGGCTCTAGCTTTG
The DNA here is from genome assembly GCF_012274545.1 of Fukomys damarensis. Classification (NCBI taxonomy): domain Eukaryota; kingdom Metazoa; phylum Chordata; class Mammalia; order Rodentia; family Bathyergidae; genus Fukomys; species Fukomys damarensis. The sequence continues at coordinate 34,832,663 of NW_022900941.1, read as the reverse complement.
ATACTCTGCACATAAAAAGCCAAGTTTCCCAGCACCATTGTTCAATAGGCTTTCTTCCAATGTTTGTTCTTAGACTCTGTCAAAAAAAAAATAGCTGGATAATATATAGGGATGTTTCTGCATCCTCTGTTCTATTTCATTGATCCACATCTATTTTTATGTCCATACCAAGCCATTTTTCTTGCTATTGCTTTGCAGTATAGCTTAACATCAGGTATTGTAAGGGCTTTTACTTTGCTCTTATTACTGAAGATGCTTTTAATAGTCTGGGTCCTTCTAGTTCCACATGAATTTTAGGACTGTTTTTTTCTAGTTCTATAAGGAATGTTATTGGTATTATGATAGGGATTACCTTGAATCCATAAATTTGTTTTGGAAGTATATCTATTTTGACATTATAGGTTCACCTATCCATGAACAGGGAACATTTTTCCATTTTATGATGTCCTTTTTAATCCCTTATTGGAGTTCTGTATTTTCATCAGAGAGGTCTTTTACTTCTTTATTTAACTTCTAGGTATTTAATTTTTCTTCATGCTATTGTGAATAATATTGGTTTCCAGCTGGGGATGTAGTTGAGTGACACCACACCTGCCTGGCCAGTGGTAGGCCCTGGTTTGATTCCCCTGACCAAAAGAAAAAAAATGGTATGTATTCCTAATTTCTTTTCATTGCATTCATTATTGATACCAAGGAATGCTATTAATTTTTCTGTGTTGATTTGTATCTTGGTACCTTGCTAAAATTGGTTATTTATTCTAAGAAATTTTTGGTGGAATTATTTGGGTCTTTTGTATAGATTGACATGTCATTTCTATATAATGCTAATCTGATTTCTTCCTTTTCTGTACACACCCCTTATATTTCTTTCTCTTGCCTATATTTATAGTACTGAAAAGAAGCAGTGATGGTGGGTATCCTTTCTGTGCATGCCAGGATGTACTCAGGTCCTCTGCACTGAGTTCCATTCTCAGCCTATTAAAAAAACTTTTTAAAACAGTGTCTTGCTAACTTGCCCAGGCTGAACTTGAATTTTTAATCTTCCTGTCCCAGCTTCATAGAGTTTCATTCCACCATGCCAGATTTAAATTTCCAATATTTCAGAACATCTCACATCATTAATAGAGTTTATTGTACATGGCACTAACAAAAAGAGCCAGAAATATTGTATAATTTTAATTGTGATTCATCCAAATAGCACTAATCTCCAATAGCAGTCTTAAAATAAATGTCAGTCATTAGGCAATTTTAGTATTGAATGAAATAGTCACACACAAAAACTCTGGATAGTTAATAAAGTGTTACCTTGCAACAAAATGTCATAAGTCAGAAAATTTTCTGTACCTTTCCATTTCATTTTGAAAATGTGTTTTTGCAAATATGCATTATCTTGATGCTGATTCCAAGTTTTAGAAAAAGCACTAAATATAGGAAAAATTTTAATGAAAACCTCACTGTTATTCATTTATTATTGCCATAAATATTTTGAGGTCTCTTTAGTAGTAGTTAAATGCTTTGATTTTTCTAATGATAAACATGAATTTCTATTTATCACAAAATAAAACGGTAGGAAAAGTACTCTTTTTTTCCCTCTTTTTCTTCTTGGTGACTTTTAAGTTTTTCTTTATTTTTTTCCAAGTTCACCAATATTGTTCATTAAAGACACCAGCTTTAGATTATTACATCTATTTTATGTTTATCTACATCTGCTTTTGATGTTTAGTTACATTCTAAACTTCTCAACTCAATTATTTTGATGGGTATTACACACCATTGGTGAGACTATGAGAGTATGACACGTTGATATTATTTTTATCTCAGAGGAGATCTCTCTTTGTTGCTCAGGTTGTCCTTAAATTAAGAGTCTGCCTGCCTCAGTTTCAGGAGAGGAAAGACCTTTCCCACCATATTATGGATTGTCTGCTTCTATACCCTGTTTTCCATTCAAGTTCTTGATGTGTTGTTCCTTGTGTTGATCCCATACTTTATTAACTCTTCTGATTGACAGTAAGTCCTGAAATTTGCTATTATATATTCTTCTTAACAGATATTTTAACTACTCTGCACAATTTGAATTTTCACCTAAATAAACAAGTTTTCTTACTGTCCAACAAAATGAAAGAAATATGGTTGGATATAAACTAGAATAGTAATAAATTTGTAGAATAATATCCTACATTTATTTAGTACTTTAATTCTCTAAGCAGTGTTTTAAGGCTTTCCATACAGACTTCTCCCATATCTATTAAATTCACTACAGAGTACATAACGATTTTATGCTATTGTAAATGGTATTTTAATGCATTTTTTGCAATCGTTTGTTCCTAAACCAGACTACTCGTATTGACTTTTACATAGTGACCTTGCAACTTTAGGTGACTACTGTAAAGTTCTTCTATTCTTTCTGCAGTTATGTGCTTCTGTTTTCAATTATTTTTCTTCAAAATGAAGATATTTCTTTGTATTTCTTGCAGAGTAGGCTGAGGTAAATGCATTCATTTTTGTCTAAATAATATAGATTTTGCCTAAGATTTTGAAGAACATGATTTGTTTCTTTATTTGACTTAATGGTGGCCAAGTTCCACATTTACTGAAGGTACAAAAGAAAACAAATTCTGCAGAAAGAGTGTGAGCCAAGTAAAAGTAGGAAAATGATAAAAAAAATACTACCTAAAGCATAGATAGGCTACTGTGAAGAGACATGATAGCCTGAGTATAGGATTCTATGCTGATTTTTTTGTCTTGTGTCCCTCAAAAGACAATTTTACATTTTTCTTTTGCTTCAAGAGGAAAATGTCAGCTCTCAGTCCTATCCACATGCCAAAATTAAACAAAGATCCATATCTCTCATCATGTACTAAATGAAAATCAAACTGGATCAAATATATAAATATTAAAATTAAAAAACAATCTGATGGAAGACAGAATAATTGAAACTTTTGTAGACAGAGCTGTAGATGATGACTTTCTAAACAGAACACTACTTACTCAAGAAATAATACCAGTAATCAACAAAAGGTAATATCAAATTGGACAACTTTTACATAGCAAAGAAATCAAACAAGAGAACAAAGAGACACATTACAGAATGGAAAAAATAATTTTCTAGCTTTTCTTGAAAGGCCAATATCTGTAATATATAAAGAACTCAAAAATAGATCCCCACCCTGAATCCAAGAGATTCAGGAAAGGAGAGAGGGGAAAGTGATACAAAAAGCTTGAAGATGTTTCATGTACATGAATCAACTCTGCATAATAATAACTTTAATCATTATGCATGATAAACATGTACCAATAAAAATTACTTTGTATGAAATATAAATTGTACCATCAAATGTCAAAATAACAAATATGGGTCAATTTGTGTCACTAAGTGTCTAGAATGGGCTTTATTGTTTTCAGCATTAGTCGTGACAGCTTTCGTGGAGTATTTCTTTCAAAAGAAAATGGAGCTCAGAGTAAGGTTCTAGAATGAAGCAGATTAAGAGGATAAAGAAATGTATTCTCCTGTACAAAGAAAAGACATAAAATATCTCACCTTTTCCTTTTCCTGATCACCATTATCACCACCAATCTTTTAAAACACTAAACAGAGGTGAAGGGAGGGCAGAGGTAAGGGGAAAAAATGAGAATCAAGACTTGCCATGTAGAGGTACATGATTCCAACAATGAATGTAACTGTACTGTATCCCTAAAATGTACCAATAAACTCAATTAAAGCTGAAAAAAAATAAAAAAAAAATAAAACACTAAACAGAGTAAGTTAAAGTTATATAATAGTATTTTTAACAAGGAATCCTCTAACCCAATGCTAGAAAATATGATAACATCAATATCAAATAACAAATAAAATATTGTAACTCAAGTACTCTGCTGCTGAAAACTCCATAAAAAACTAAAAACACTCACGATATAGGAAATTTAATATAATATCCTAAACCATGTTATGTGAAAATATACTTTATGTTAAAAGTTCAAAATCTAATACTCTATATGGATAGAGGGAAAATAGGAGACAATTTAAATAGACTTGGATAAAAAGTAGAAAAGTAATGCACCACAAAATTTTAAAGAATGTATTTTTCTTTTCCCTTTTTGTTCTTCCCCTATGCATCACACCTTCCCTAAAATGTGAGAGAATGGAAAGATGAAAATAAAGTGTTTGTAGATGGGGAGGGGAGGAGGGGGTGAAGGGAGGGCAGAGGTAAGGGGAAAAAATGAGAATCAAGACTTGCCATGTAAAGGTACATGATCCCAACAATGAATGTAACTGTACTGTATCCCTAAAATGTACCAATAAACTCAATAAAATTAAAAAAAAAAAGAAACAGAAGATTGGAAATATCAAACGCGGGCGGAAAAAAAAAATTTTAAAGAATGTGAAATAAAATAGTTTTTGACTCCACATTTCAAAACTGTACATCATTTCAATACAATTTGAACAGTAAACTGGCACACATCTAAAGTTGTTCAACTTTAAATATAAAATCCTTAGATGAAATATCTTTGACATGCAAAAGAATTGGGATTTTCCCAGGCTTCTCCAAAACAACACACAGAACAAGGCACACATAAAATTTCATTTTCCAGACAGTTAAAGAATAGAAGAGTCAGGAAACAATGTCATATTCTATGGAATGCTCTTTGAAGTTTTGACACTATTCAGAGAGGGAATGGAATGTGCAAAGTCTGAGGAAAACTATACATACGTACTCTCCTTGAGAAATCTACTAGACAAAAACATTCTTCCAACCTAGGGAAAAATGAAAAATCTTCCAAGAGGATGAATGACAGGTGTGATGGTTAATCTTCATTTTCAATGTCTTTGAACTGGACAATGTCTAAGAACTGGACACATTCTGGGTGTGTCGGTTCGGGTGCTCCCAGAGAAGATGGGGGTGTGGAAAAGCAAATTGAGGGAAAAGAATGGCAGTTTCATCCTGAATGTGGGCAAAACTATCCAACAAGAAGCCCAAGAGCACATGCCTTCGTTCATTTCTTCCTTCTCCCTCTTCTCCATCTTCTCCTCCTCCTCCTCCCTCTTCCTGTTCCTCTTTTGTCTCTCTCCTCTGTCTCTCCCCTTTCTTTCTTCTTCCCTCCCTGACTTTCCTCTCTCCAGATGCTATGACATAAGCCACATTAGTCCACCATACCTCTCCACCATGATATGATGTTTGTGCCTCACTACAGACCTAAAGGCAATGAACCCAAGTGACCTTGGACTGAAACCTCTGAAACTATGAACCAAAATAAACCTTTCCTCCTTCATTGATTTTCTGAAGTGTTTCATCACAGCAATAAAAGTTAACACAGTAAGCATATCATGTATATATTTTTAGAATTAAGATTAAAACAGAGGTGGAATTCTAGACAGAAAACTAAAATGATAAATTTATAAGCTCTGAATATTACTGAAGCATCTAGCTCCTGGACAAAATTCTGTATAGGATCTTTCAGGACTTGTAATAGGCAATTATAAAGGCTTAGTTGGCAGGTCACATTATTCTTTCAGCAAAATTGGTTCACAGCCAGTGCTTTGCAATTTCTGAAGAAAGCGATTTCTATAGTAAAGAAACTTAACAATTCCCTTCCTAGTTGGCAATACTATGAAAACAGAATAACATAATAAAAATATATTAGAAAAAATGAGATCTAGGGCATGTTAAAAAGTAATGGAGTAAAATATCAACAATAGGTGAAACTGGCTAAAAGATGTATGAGTGCTCTTTTTAATATTATTTTACAACTTTTCTGCAAGCCTGAAAAGATTTTCTAATATAAAATTTGAAAATATAACCTAAGAAGAATTATTTGTAAAATATACCTACTCAGGAGAACAAAGAGTGGCATTAGCTCAAAATGTTTAATATCTTTACCATTCACAACATAAAACAATCTCCTGGTATAAAATATAATTTCATGTTACTAATATTTCTATTATTCTTTCAAACCTGACCTTCAGCTCTTTGCAGCTGGCTGAGTCCTAGAAGCTCATGGTCTTCAGTAATTGGCTCCTTTTTTCCCTAAAGTACTCTTTTGTGTTTAGTCAATGGAAAATATAAGCAGGAAAAGCAAGTGTAAGTCCAGTTAATCAAGATGCTTTGTTCAAATTCTGTTCCTTTAGCAAAGATTGCTATTTTTTGCTTTCTTTTGATCTTTGTTTTTCTGAGATAAGGCTTACTAGGCAACCCAAGGTGGCCTCCTCAAACTCATGCCCCATATATAAGGCCAGAAAATTTTGTTTCTTCTGAAAGACCTGCTTATACAGATATAGCCACACTTAAAATATTTTCTATCTCTAAACACTTATTTCTCCAGATATCTGTAAAACCATTTCTTCACCTTAGTTCAGGGTGTTAACAGTAAATTTGGTCTTATGACCCTGGCTTCTGTCTTCATCAGCTCAGGCTGCTATAATAAAACACCACAGACGGGCAGTAAAAATAATCCACACATAGTTCCTGAAATTCTGGAGAGTGAAAAATCCACGCTCAAGCAGCTTAGCAGATCCAGTCCCCAGTGATAGTCTATTGCTGGCTTGCAGATATGTCCACAAATGGGTGGAGATCTGGGGTAGACTGATCTCTCTTCCTTTTCTCATGACACTAACCTCATCCTAGGGGCCCTCCTCTCATGACTTCATCTAAAGCTAATCACCGCCCTATGAAGCCCTATCTCTAAGTATCACAACTTATGAATTTCGGACCTCTCCAAACTTCATGTCCATTTCTTATTTCCTTCAAGCCTGCCCACATATTTGTGGATGTTCCCTTTATCAGACGGTCCTGCTTGTGTTACGGCTTTCTAGATGGAACCTTTTCTGGTACATACTGCTAAGAGCAGAGGAAATATCTATGAAAAATACAATGAATTAATATAGTGGGAAATGTTGAAATTTTTATGTTATAAAATATGGTTATTAGAAGTGCTTTACTACACTTGATCTTAGCCAAAAGGCCGAGAAGCAATTAGAAGTGCTTTACTGAAAAATATCTAAAATTAATCATTTCACAAGCTGATTCACAGAAAAAAAAGGATGAACTTGATTTAATTGTGTTATACCACCCTATGTTTTCTCAAAAGATTACTATAAAATAACTTAACACAATGGTACATACATAAGTTGATAGGATTTAAAATTTTATACAGAGAGGCTAGAAGCAATGCATTACCAAAAAGATAAAAATAAGTAAATAAAGTCAACAGTGTTTCTTATCAAGTCAAAATTATTACCATATAATTGACAATATGAAATAGGAAGAAAAGGGCTAAAGGTGTAGGGAAAGTGGGAAGGGCAGGGGAAAGGAAATAAAGGAAAGGAGAAAATGAAAAAGTGGAAATAAAATGTTTGTAAATGGGGAGGGGAGGAGGGGGTGAAGGGACGGAAGGGATAAGAGGGAAAAAATGAGAACCAAGACCTGTCATGTAAAGGTACAAGATCCCAATAATGAATGTAACTGTACTGTATTCCTAAAATGTACCAATAAACTCAATGAGGAAAAAAATTATTATCATAATGTTATGACTCTGCATGGATAGTCAAGACACTGAATGAAGAACATTAATGGAAATATAAAGTTAAAAACTGCTAAAGCAACATAAATATCAAAATATGGGAATTTTCCAATATTTCTTTATGTTTGCTCAATTAAAAAAAAATTTTCTGTTCACTTTCTACCAAACTCTACTGAATTCTACTAGTTGACAGCAGTGTCCCCTGGCTAGGCAATAGGGGACATATATCTTCTCTCATCCAGTTAATGGTATCCTTCATTTTCTCACTTGCTTCAGCTCAGAACCTTGAGTCATCCTTGATTTTCATCTTTGTTTTGCATCTGAAATCCTACTGATTAGCAAAAACTATTGGTTCGGAGTCAAAAATGCAGAATCAGATCATTCAACATCTCTTCTACTGCTCTTGCCTCCATCTCAGCCACACAGAGAGAATTTATATTCTCAGTGCTCCGCTGCACCATGGCACTCAAGACTGCGTTTTGGATTATCTATTAATGTGTCTGTCTTTTACACTTGATTACGGAATTTTACCTGGGACCTATTGTACCAACTTTGTTTTCCCACCACTTAAAGTGAGTACTACATGAATATTCAGGGAATAAAAAGAAGAAGAAAAGAATTATGGAAGTACACAGGAATTTCCTGTACATATTTTTAGAACCCTGCCAATATACCTTTTCATTAATACAAAATGTTAAGAAAATATATTTTCTGCATTTTTCTCAATATGTCTTTACTTACAGATAGTCAGATAAATGGACATTGGTAGAAATTCTTGGGACATGGAAAATGTACCTAAGAGAAAAGCAATTATTTCATACCATTCCTCATTTTTTTCTAAAATAAGTACTTTATGGCCAGGCATGGTGGATCATGCCTGTAATCCCAGAACTCGGGAGGCTGAGGCATGAGGATCGCTATGAGTTCGAGACCAGCCTGGACTACATAGTGAGTTCCAGGTCAGTCTCAACTACATAGTGAGACCCTGTCTCAAAAAACCAAAAATAAATAAATAAATAAATAAATAAATAAATAAATAAATAAATAAATAAATAAAATAAGTACTTTACTTCCACTATGTAAATTATTATTTTCAAAACTTTCTATAACCAGACTAATACTTTCATTTTTATGATATTCATTATCACACTTAATGCATCATGGAAAACAGACTGTATTTAGTAACATACTCAGTGAAAGTACATCATGGCATTTTAAGCTAAGAAACATTTAGGAGCTTCACCAATGGAACTGTTACAATCAATATGAACTACAGACTTGATTTCTGGTTTGATTTGTTTAATGATAGCAATACAATCAATAACTTTAGGTGCATAAGAAAGACAAAATTAATTCAAATGAAAGAATAAGAATATTTAAGTGCAGTAAAAAGTGAATTTGATAAATATGTTCTATAAATGTGAAGCTATCAGGATAGTGATTGAGCAGCTAATGTATTAATTACATTCTAGGATGGGATAATGAATATTTTTGTTTAGATTAAAAATATAAAGATGATGCTAAGATATGTATACGATGAAAAAGATAAATTTAGTTGCCCAAAATAATTGAAATGATGGTAGCTAAATAAAACACACTGTGAACTTTTTCTTTTTCGTAAAAATCTGAAGACATATTTGAAGAATGTCACACTCAACACAGTTGTATTGAAATTTGGCCAACATGATTTCTAATGATTTTACGTTCAAGAAAAAACTTATTTTACTTTTAAACTAAATGATATTTTTAGAATCCCCTCCAGGGCCGGGAATTTAGCTCAGTGGTTGTGGCACCTGCTTCGCCAGCTCAAGTACCTGAGTTAATAGCAAGCACCCGCCACAAAAAATCCACACCTCCAAGTAATAGGACAAACACACCTTAACTCATTCCTCTTACCTAAGCTTACATCTTTATGGGAAGTCAATAATTATAACATAATGAAATACCTTCACAGAATGTATAACTACAAAGCTAAAACATCATTTTGGTTGATTTAACAATAAAACAGAGTTCAGCTGACCTCCACTGCCTGAGAAAACAGCCAAGTCTTGAACGAGTCTCAAGACATACCATGAACTAAATTTTCAGAATGATCATATATTTTTGCCGTGGTAAGGCCACAAGCCTCGAAAAGTCCTAGTTGAAGCTGCAATACTATTAAGGAGAATGAATTCTGAACTATGATGAGAAAAGCTATAATTTAATAAGATGTTGTTAAACAAGGACAATAGCTTGCCTTTGAGCTTCCTCTAAAGCCGGACTCCTCACTTTTAAAAGTGAAACTTTTGGGTTCACAAGATTCTGCTTACACAGAATAGCATGGCTCTTTCTAACCATAAAGCTTTCTTCCCTAAAGTGGTAGCTGTAGAACTCTTTCTCCAGTTAGTTACTTTCATTCTTGGAGCTGAAACTCAATGCAGTCATATAACTTCTCTGCTTGCTTCTAAAAATTTTAATGATTACATATTTGTTTTGGCTCTGAAAAAGGATACATGAGGCAGAGGAAGAGATGTTTACATTGCAGTGGACAAGGTGGTACCTAATGAATGCCACATGACTAACGAATTCATCAGAGTCCCATAAAAACAGCACTGAATTTACTTCAATCTGTACACATTTGTAATTCCATGAGCTATACTGATTCAATTGAAAAGAAAAATAAAAGCTACATGCTGGAAAATACGGCACAAGAGGAAGTACCTCTGCTGTAAATAAATACACCAAAGATAGAATCCTACTTTCTCATAGAGACAACTGCTGCTTCAAAGTGATAGGAGTGTCTACAAAAGCACAGTAGTAAAATAAACGATACAGCAAAAAATACTACTTACAAGCCAAATTAAGAGTCAATAAATCATTATGCAGGATTTAGTGAATTAGATTCTGGATCCAACCTCCTCTTAACTTTGCTAATATAATTTACAATACAGAGTTACAAATTATTTCCCTTTTAGGAAAATTATTTTCCACATCCTATTTTACCAATATAACTAAAACCTGAACAAGGGTCTAATTTATAATCTCAAATTTATTATGGGTACAGTTTTCACTTTATAAAGCTTCCTCAAAGAAGCTTTTCCCAGTAATTTTATTGTCAGCTTGATTTTCTTTTTACTACCTCCACAAGCAGTGCTCTGGTGGTGTTACTAGTCATTCCTTATGGCACGTTGTGAAAATACAAAAAGGGGTATAAATTTTGAGAATATTTACTACAGAAAATTTACAGCTTTTTAAGTCTACACATATGCTTGGATACATAATTTATATCTTAATTTTATATAAATGAAAATATGTATTCTCCTACTCAATATTTATCTGAAGTAAAATGCAGAATATATTGTAAATAAATATCTTAAATTCTAGAATAACAATTCAATTGCCAGCAATGTTTCTGGTGGAGTTAATGCTCTTTTTATCAACCTTCTTTGTTCCTTATATGAATAATAGCAGAAGGAAAGAATGTCACTTCAGAGAACGAAAAAAACATAGCTTACTTGGAATTCACATCACACTTGTTCATAAAGCATTCTACAGAAAATAAAAGAAAAAAACAGCAAAGAAATATTCTGAGAAGAAAGAAACTAAGAAAAGTAACTGAATTATAATATAATAATGAAAAAATGATACATGAAAAATCTCCCATTGGCATAATACCTTTTCAAATGATAAAATATTAAAACTAAATGTATTTGCAAAAAAACTCACATAAAAAGTTTAATATTTTTATGCAAACTGCAAAAGCAAAATAAAAAGTATCATAAATATAACACAAAGGTAAAATAAATCCGAGTTCCTCAGGCAAGAAACTGATAAAAGGAAAAAGAAAAGTGTCAAGCACCTAGTGTTTATTTGTGGACACAATAATAAGAAAATCTATCAGTTCTGCTAAATGTCTTTATACTACCCAAAGCACAGTAGGATTGCCATTACTTGCAGTTTTTAAAAGAAAGAAAAATCAGGACAGAAAAAACAAAATGAACATGCAGCAACAGAGATCTATATACAATGAAATGACTGCAGCAGTGACCTTTCTTCCATTATCAACCCAGAAACTATTACTTTCTTTAACTTACATTTTAAAAGATTTAAGGCACAAAATCATCCTTGAATTAGTTTTGAAATAAATACTAACAACATATTTAGATATTGCTAACGAATAACTTATTTTTATTATTTTCCTTTCTTTTGTATTAGTATATACTTATGATACTTAATGCATTTATCATGTATAACATAAGGCACAATAGAAAACACAGACATTAAAAAGAGGTGTGTCTCCATCTGTCCATATAGAGTTTAAGGGCTACAGACTCAGAAATGTGGATTTTTGATCCAGAGACCTGCCATATCATCTGTAAGTGAGAGCAGATCCCAGGGAGTAGCTGTGTAGACCACAGTGGCACAGCTGCAGTTGGATCCCAGCCAGGGTGCTGCCCAGACTTCAGAGGCATGGGCACAGGTGCCCAAACCACAGGCCTACCTAGAGAAGAGCTGCATAGGGGCTTAAGGTTCATCCAGACTTCTGCCATACCATTGGTAAGTGCATGCAGATACCAAGGAGCAGCTGTGTGGACCAGAGTGGTGTGGCTGCATCAGATCTCAGCCAGGACCCTTAATTTTATAAAGATGAAAATATGTGTTTTCCTACTCAACATTTATCTGAAGTAAAATGCAGAATATTTTGTAAATAAATATCCTAAATTCTAGGATAACAATACAATTTCCAGCAATGTTTCTGGTGGAGTTTATGCTCCTTTTATCACTCTTCTTTGTTTCTTATATGAATAATAGCACAAGGAAAAAATGTCACTTTAGAGAATGAAAAAAAAATGGCTTACTTGGAATTCACAGAAGTGTGAGCAAATCTGCTCAAGCCACAGGCCTACCTAGGAAAGAACTGCAAAAGCACACAAGCTCCATCCAGAGTCCTGTCATAGCATCAATAAGTGCGTGCAGATCCCAGGCAGCAGATCTGTGGACCACTGGAACAGATTATAACATGCAGAAACAACTCCAGACACACTCAGCCACCTCATTTAACCAAAGGATCCAGACAACCTCACCGGAGGAAAGGTAGCCTTTTTAATAAATGGTGATGTAAAAACTGGGTTTCAACTTGCCAAAAATTGAAGCTAGACCTATATCTCTCACTATGCACTAAACTAAAATCAAAATGGATTAAAGACCTAAATATTAAAATAGATACACTAAACTGGCTGGAAGAGAGGTTAGGTAGAACTTTTCAAGACGTAGGTGTAGGAAAATATTTATTGAACAAAATCTCAGCACAAACGATCAACAGAAAGGATGACTTATTTAAAAGCTTCTGCACAGCAAGAGAAACAACCAATAGCATAAACAGACAACACACAATATGAGAAAAACTTTTCACCAGCTCTTCCTCAGACATAGGTTTACTATCTAGAATATATAAAGAACTTTAAAAAAATTAGACCTCCCCAATTTAAAGACCCAATCTAAAAATGGGCAACTGAAATGAACAGACATTTCTCAAACAAAGAAGTAGAAATACCAAATAAACATGAAAAAACATTCAACATCACTGGTCATTCGAGAAATGCAAATGAAAACAAAACTGAGATTCTACCTCACACAGAAAGAATGGCTGCTATCATGAAATCAACTAATAACAAATGCTGGTGGGGCTATGGAGAAAGAGGAACCGTGCTCCTCTCCTGTTGGGAGGGTAGACTGCTGCAACCACTATGGAAATCAGTATGAAGATACCTCAAAGAAATAGGATTGGAGGTCCCATTTGACCCAGCTATCCCCCTACTGGGTATCTTTCCCAAAGAATTAAAAGAAGCATACCACAGTGATATATGTGCACCCATGTTCATAGCAGCACAATTCGTGATAGCTAAAACTTGGAAGCAGCCCAGTTGCCCATCAACAGGAAACTGTATAAAGAAAATGGGTTTGTTTGATTTTTTTAAATAAAATGAAGTACTACTCAGCCATAAATAACGAAAAGCCAGACATTTATAGCTAACTGGATGCACGCTGAGGCAATTCTCCTAAGTGAAATAAATAGGACACATATGTGTAAGTACTGAATAGTTTCTATAGTGGGAGAAACTGAAAGTGTAAATAAGAACTAAAAGGTATAATAGATAATGTGAAATAGGAAGAAAAGGTTCAAAGTGGAAGTGGGAGGCATAGGAAAAAGAAAGAGGAGGATAGAATTAATATGAGAAGAAGAAAAAATGGAAATAAAGTCTTTGTAGATAGGGAGGGGTGGAGGGGTTGAAGGGAGGGCAGGGGAATAGGGAAAAAATAAGAACCAAGATGAATTATGTAAAGCAGCAAATTTCCAATGATGAATATCATTATATTATATACCTTAAATGTACCAATAAAATTAGTTACAAAAAAAGTGGATTTTATGCAAGAGACACAGGCTATTAATGGAGATTTTCAAGCAATTGTTTGATTTAGGGAGGTGTGATCATGAACCAGCTGAGTAATATTAGTATAAACACAGACACAAGTCAAAAACATTCACAGCGTTTTCTCTGATTACTTTGTTGACATGTATAGACACTGAAAAATACAGCATTTTACAAAGGAAAATTATTGATAAATAAATAATGGATAGTTTAGAATTAGGAAAGAACAGTATATGCTGAATAAAATGTTCTGCTAAATAATCACCTGTTTATGAGGACCATGTAATTGATGTGCTGGAGTGAAATTTATAATACATTTTTTTTTAGAAAAGAAACTATGAGTTTTAATGATATCCCTCCATCTAATGATGACATACTCTATTGAGTAAAAAAACTAAATGAAATAGAGTCTTTAACTAGACTTAAATCCTAATTAATAATTAAATATTAAAGCTTAAAGAATGGAGTAATTTTTATCATCTGCTTCTTCTAGTAATCGAGATTCAAACAAGAGTGAAATTTCACAAGTTATATGCTACAGAATAGGGCATTCTGCACATTTGATGTCTGCTTGGCTTTATGTTTTGATTTCCACTAAGACAACCACTGATCCACAAGATGATAGGACCGATATTGTTACTGAGGTAGAGCCACTGCTGGCTCTTGTTTGAGTGCTATCCCTCATTCTGAAAAAATGCTTCCAAAGTTTCGGAGAAGTCATCATCTTTAGGAGTCTACAAAGTCATAAAATAGTATTTGTACTACAGTGATGTTAATAACTACATTTGTATTACTGTACTCTTATGAAAATTTCTTTCAATGGCTTCTCTGAGAAACCCAAAGTGTAAACAATTTAAAGAGCAAAAAAAAAGAAATCATACTAAATGGGAAGATAGATCATTTGAAAATGGTAAAGAGATCTAGAGATGGAAGGAAGGAAAAGAGAGGGGAGAGTAAGAAGAAGTAAAAGGAACTAAGATGTGTTAAATATGTGTACAATGTAAAGGTTATGTTCAACAAATGTACTAATAAACATTAAAATTCAATATCAAATTTAAGTACTTCAAAAAAGGAGTCATGTCTGAAAAAGGAATATATATATTACTATAATAAGAAAGGAATGAAAAAATATTCTATCCAATTTTAAATAGTATATTTAAAACAATATAGTGACAAAAAAGTAACCAAATAAATATAGTAAAAATTTAATATAAATGAGGATGGAAGATATGTTTTCTTAGAAATATGTACTCATTTTGGAAAGACTTACTGGCATTGGTCAAAGAAAAGGCACCTATCACAACAGAAAGCAAAATAGTGGAGGCAGGGACTTCACACCCACAAAAACTGTCAGCACACGATATTCAAAGTGGTAACAAATTTTTTTCTTATAGATTGAAAATCAATAAAAGGCAATTTATTCTTCTCCAGCTTATCACCTTGCCAGTAAAGGCATGAAAAGTCTACTGTCAGCATGAAAATATCAGGTTGTAACTATTAAAAGTGTGGAAAAAAAGCATATTAAACTAGCTTACTATAATTTTATATTTTAATGTGGCAAGACTGCTAGATTTTATTCATTACAAATTCTGGATCAATTTGGGCACTTGACTTCTTGTAATATGAAACAGATGCATAGATGGTTACATGTTAAATTATGTGTGTGTGTCTATATATATATATATATATATATGAATATATATGTATTTTAAAAAATTAACAATTAATGACAAATTCCATACATCTACAAGATGTATTTTTCAGCTTAAGCAACATGGACCAGTATATATCCAAACAACAAAAAACAATGGATATGTGACAAACATTTGACTGACAAAAAGGGATGCCAGAGACATGATGCGATGCATCATTATATCTGGTGATTTGTCCAAATACTATAATTTTTTTAAAAAACTTGCTACTGTGTTTTTTAACCACAATAAGTTTCAAATAGTTTAGAAAGATTATACATAGCCACCTGTACTTAAATGCCATGTATTTTATTTCTCTAGAAAAAAGAGAATACATTTATGGTATTTTTAAATTTTTCCACATATTCCATCATTGTATACCTTTGTGAAATACAGCAATGCATCTTGATGAATATTTCAATGTTTTTCTCTTAGCCCCAGTGCTACCTTAGACAGTGCTTTATAGCATATGAGAAATAACAAAGTAAATACTTCTATTGCTGATAACTTTTGAACTAATTATAATATGCTTACCTATAACTTCTTTTATCCAGAGGTTGTTCTAATGAAATACTTGTGATGAATTTTTATCAGTGTTATGTATAACTATTTTATAGAATTAGACATACCATATATTTTTGACATGATATAATAAATGAAGTTAGAAGTTACATGTCAAATGATTTCTTTTAATACTATTGCAAAATCCAAATTCTATCCCTTAAAATACGTCAAGGATCAGCTATAATTCACTTAAGAGAAAAATGTGAGATATGTTTTTCCAGGCAACTTTTTATTTGCAGATCAAATATTTTTCATTATTGCCAACTGAGGAAAATTTTGTCGCTTAAAGTCCCTAGACATTTGGCAGTATCAGGATATATTTGTGGTTATTACAACTGAGAGTGGGGATGGCTTTTCCTACTGGCATATGGTGGGTAGACACAACAGATGCTGCTAAATTTCATGGCTACTGCGAAACATCCTACATACACAGGACCACTCCCATGGCAAATAATTATCCAGTGCAAAGTGTCAATAGTGTATAAGGTGAAAAACTCTGCCTTAATTTGATAAAGTTCCAAAAGTAGCAATATTTACCCAACATGATTTTCCAGAACAGGAAGGAATAGGATTCGGAAAAAAAAGTAATAGTTATAATACTGACCATGAACCAGTGCTGTTTTATTAATTAGCTTACTGTGTCTTCATTACAGAACTATGATTTGAATGTAACTATTTTGAGTTTAACAGATGAGGAAAACAAGACTTCCATCCAATGAATTATTTTATGCATTTTTGCCCAGCTTCCAAGTAGCTGAGCCAGTATTTAAACCATTGCCCACTAACTCTAGATCAAATACTCTTAACTATATCATGTTGTCTTCATGTTGATGAAAAGAGCTGATTTTTTATAGTCTTTTAAAATCATATTTAATAAGGTATTCAAAAGCCTGTAGTGACTAGTCTCTACTGGAAGATTTCATTCTTGAAGATCAATGGAAGTTAAAGCACACAGCAGATATCATTAAATCATTATTTATTCATTCCAGCTCTAGTAAATGTACTCAAAATATCTAGAAAAGTGAAAAAATGAAACTAAGTTAAGTATATAAAACTATGAAAAAAATATAATAAAGGGTATTTAGTTTTAGTATATTGTTACAGGTGTAAAGTCATGTCAGCATATGAGAAATGACTATCGAATCATCAAAAGTTTTATTCTAAGTACAGCAAACTAAGTAACATGCTGCCCAAAATTCACTAAATAGGAAAACTATAAATTTATTAGCTGGAAAGAATTATGCCTTAGTTTCTGTGGAGCTCCTAACAAAGCAGCACAGACTAAGGGGTTTAAACAACTGAATTTCTCCAAGTTTCTCCAAATTTCTGTAGGCTAAATGTTCAAATTCAATGATTGCTTTCTAAGATATGGGGCATTAGGATGTCAACATGTTTTTT
>NW_022900941.1:34745709-34814946 GCF_012274545.1 Fukomys damarensis | reverse complement strand
AAAAAAAAAAAAAAAAAAACAAAAAAACAAAAAAAAAAAACCAGTCTTCCCATAACATATAGTAAAAGAATTCCTTGAAAGGTGTGGTGTTTAATCTGCCCAGAAATTTTTCTTGAAGAAAAAATCTGTCAACTATCAGGCAAAAAAAAAAAAAAAATCTATGGAATGAAGAGTATAGTGAGATCCTAAGGTGATACCACAGGGAGATGGCCTACCAGACACAACTTTAAATTTGCTTGTGTCTACAAATGCAATCAGTGTCTCACTAGCAGTACTGCAATATTTCCCCACTAAACAGAAAAGAAAAAAAGTGAATATTAGACAGAAAAGAACATAGTAAGACAGGTAAATGTCATGACAGTAACAGTGTATTGAATCTTTGTACTCATGAGAAGAGGTGGGTACAAGGCAGAGTTCTTCTGTTGTGTTATGTTTCTTTTTTGTTCGTTTTGCCTGGCTTTTGTGGGGATTTTTTTGTGGGTTTTTTTTTTTTCTTTCTCAAATTTGTAGCAACATCAGTACTGCCACAATGACTCTAAGGAGTTTGATTTTTAGAACTAAAAGGCTGCTTCTCTGTGTCTGCCAAGAAAGCAGCACATGAACTGTAGGACAAGCATTTTTTCATCTACCACACAGCAACAGCACTTCCTTCCAGAGATGTCAGACCACTCCGAGGACCAGTGAAAAAAGGGAGGGAGATGATAGACAGAGAAAAGGAAAGATCACTGAAGCAAGGGTCACAGAGGAATCTTCTCTAAGGAAAACACAGGTAATTGGTGTGAAAGGAACAAAAGGACATTTCATATGTGTAAATAGATAATATAATTATTGATCTGTAGCATAAATATCCATTTCATTCTTATTCTTTATCTCATAAAATGGTCTTCTCCTATATCTGCCAAACAGAACAACCAAAAGTCATATGGTTAATATGTAACAATGGCCTTCACTCTGGACATGTCTGGTTAGTGTCCACTACCCAGTTGTTAAAAAATTATTTATTAGAACATGTCCGCTTTTAAAATGTTGCTCCATATAAAAATATATGTCAATCACTTCTCGGCCTTCTGGCTAAGATGAAATGTAAAAATGCATGTCAACACTTAATTATTCTGTTACTTTCATCCATAACTCGCTTATTCCTACTGATTTACGTATTACTTAAATGTATTATATACATTACTCCTTGTATGTATGACTCCTGCGCACACTGTGTATAATTAAAACCTAGCTCTTCATTATCCTATGAATATTTCACCTATCAGTCCCAAATGCCCTCTCTTCCCTTGCACAGACCATAACACAGCTCACCTTCTAAGAACCACACAAAATCCAATCCATTTCTAAATGATGGTTTCCAAATATTTCCGCCTCTAGATACCTCACCCTGTCATTTCAAGTTACCTCAGATTAAACATGACTCACACACTGAACTCATCACTTCTTCCAAAAAAATTGATCTTGCCTCAAGCAAGGTTCCTTTAGAGTTACGTTTAGTAGACAAGACAGAAAAAACAACCATCTTTCATTCTCCCTCTCCTTCATTAGATTCACATCTAATCATTCATTAAATTTTGTTGAACTGATTTCTTGAATGCCCCTAGTCCTTCTTCTTCCTGTTGAGCTCTTTATTATTCATCATCTCCTATCTTCCCACCCTGTGTCTTATGCCCTACAATGGCCTGGATCTAGATGCAACCCCCAAAGCCTCATGTGCTCATAAATGAGGCTTTTTGAAGTGGCTAAATCATGGGTGTTTGATACTGGATATTCATTGAAACATTTACAAACTGTGAGCTAAAATAAACTTTTCCTCCTGTAACTTTTCCTCTAATGAGAAAGTAACTAACACATGCCTTTCTTTATCATACACTCTTTTTCAAAAGACCAAATTATAGCTCTGGAGCAAGGCAACCAAGGCATATTCCGATAGAGCCTCTAGAATAGAGATCAGCCTCTATCACGTTCACTCTTTTAAGATGGCAACATCATCTTGCCACAAAGCTACTACTGAATGCTCCATTCTTTTGAAGAAGGACCCCTGCCTGAAATGGCCTTTCTTTCTTCATTCTTCAGATACATTTCTGCACACATTTAAGGCAGTTTAGATGCCATCTGCTGAAAGATGCTTTGACTCCACCAGGCAGACTTACTTGCATCTTCCTCATAATTCTAGAGTATTTTGTACAAACTTTCTTTTAAAAGTAATCATGTTATAATATAGTCCTTGTATAACATTCCTACAAATAATATGAGAGCTTTGAAAGCTTTGGTCTTCTGTTTTTTTTTTTTTATCAATATATTCCTAGAAAGTTCCAGGGCAACTGTTACACAGAGATGATCATTAAATACATAGTAATCTCAGACAAGAATTAATTCTCTAGAATATGTGCACTATCATATTCATTGGAAGGATTAAATAAAAGATAATTCACTGATTATTTTATAGATGTAAATGTTAATCAGATGTTTAAAAACCTTAACATTAATGAACTTGTGAGTCTTAACTCAGATAAGCTTTGGAATCTTAAGATTTTTAAATAAATAGGAGCATGTTAATGATCCTGTGAATACTTTACTTTTTAAATTAATGAATTGCTACATGTAGTATTTTCCACATAGATGTAGGACACTAGAATATATACAAGTCTTACATGAAATGGAAAACTGACACTTGGCAAAATATGAGCAATTAAATTAGTTAATAACTACTTTGTAACTAATTCAATATAATGGAAATCAATTATTTTGCTATTCTCAATGTCCTTGTGATAAAGGTTTTGCATACATATTATCACAAATTTTTATTTACGCTAAATCTTGTTTGATGAAAATTTAGGATGCTAGCAATTTGAAAAACAAAGATGCTGTGGTGAATTAACTAATGGCTAGTTTAAGAGGGAATGCCAATTTAACTGAGTCAGCATGGATTTGGGCATGGAAGAGCCACCTAAGGACTATTGCCAAAGGCATTAAAGGAGAAAAAGAGGGAAATACAGCATGCTGCTGATTTTCCTGAAGATGTTGCTTTTTGGTTTTTCTTCAAAGCAGCTTTGGCTCCTGTCTTCCTTCAGGAGAGCTTCAATCCTAATCTTCATCTTGGATGTTGTCTTCTGGCTTCAAGTGCAGATCTCACAGCCTTCAGGCACAGATCTTTCACCCTGCTGGGCTGGCACAGACTTCCTAGCCTCCACCATGAGCCTTTTGGCCTTTCTGGTGCAGATCCTTGATACAGATATGCACAGGACAATGCCACTGGGTCCAAGCCCTTGAATGGATCCTGCATAACTCCAGCACACAGGGTCTCTTCTCCTGACTCTATTAAGCATTGACTAGTATGGATGTGCATTTTTAAACTAGGAAAAATATTTTGAGGTTAATTTTAATTGATATAAATTTGTTATATTTGAAAACATTCAAAGTTGAAATTCTACATAAATATCATGTTTTAGAAAAATTTATATTAGCCAGTTTTCTACAATATTAAATTTTGAATTATTTCCCTTCTCATAATTCACAGTCTCAGATATAATTCATTAAGAACATATTCTATCAAACTATTGTAAGTGCTACAAAGAAACAGCCCATGCAATAGCATAAGGCAACTCCCTAAGATGAGGCATTTGAACTAAAATCTGAGCAATTTTTAATTAACCATGCAGAAGCAACTAATATCATGTAGAAAAGTCTGGAATATTTCTTCAATACAGTTACAATTGTTTGTAATTATATAGCTAGTAACTGTCCTCACAGCAGACTGAGATTAACAGTTTTCTCAAGAGTATTATGTCTCTGAAATACTGCAGACACAAATAAATATCAGTTAAATGAGTGAAGTTTCTTTTTAAGAGTACGAAAAATTTATCGAGAAAGATAGCTTCTAAGAGAGACAAAGGGTACCAGAAAATGGGTTGCCCACTCACCCACCTTCTCAAAGGTGTTTTATTGGACAAAGCCATGAGGTGAGCTAAGTTCAAGGTGGGAAAAAACTATAGTTAACTAGCAAGAAGATTGCAACTACAGTCACTTAGGTAATATTGATCCAAAGAGAAATCACAAGGTGGACAAAACTATGAACAATCAATAAGATTCTCAGCTGTGCCACTATGACCAAGTATTTTTTGACAACCTTGCATTCATTTTTCAAATATTTAATGAAAAACTAGTATATATAAGGCAAGAGAAGTTAACAGGATAAAATGATATCTTCTGTCATAGAATTGACATTTCATTTAAAAAAGACATAAATAATTAATAAATAACAGAATTTAGATAGTGCTTTGAAATTTAAAAATGATCATGATATTGCGTGAGAGATTGCTTTGCATTGGACAGTCAGGAACTCCTCCCTGACAAGATACAACTGAAGCTGTGCCAAAAATACTCAAATGATAATGCCCTAACATATTACCTGTAGAAAGAGTCCTGAAGCTCATCTTCTCCACTCATTGTAAAACATTTCTGATGAAGTAGGACTTAAATGTTTGGTACAAACAGCCCAATAATATGTTTCTGATATATACTAATTTCTAAAGTGGTTAGTAAAATAACACAAAATTTCATAATTACTGGGGCAATAACATCATTTCAGTTTTAAGTTCAAGGTAATAAACTAAGGGGAGAAAAATGACAATAGATATTCAAAGAAGAACCTGAGCTCTGCTTGAGTAAATCTCTAATGCTCTTTTTTTATGCAATAGCGTCTTGATCATACAACTCCTTTTAAGATCTACATAACAAAAAAGTTAAAATGGAATCATGGATTTCATATATTTAGTATACAGATGTAATTACTGTATAAAAATCACTTGTGATTGTTTTATAAATCAAAGATAAAGGCTTTCAGTTTGAATATCAAGTTTGATTCTATTCATTAAATTTAACAAACTGTAGTTCATATGAATCTTTACAAATTCTTGAAAAATATTAAATCATAATGTTGTCATGAGGTTAACAAACTTGTCAGAAAAAAAAAACATAGAAAAATCCTAGTTAAAAACACACTGTAAGGCGTGAGGTTTAAAGAAAGTGCAGAATAGACAGTATTCAAATGATTAAGGACACTCAAAGCAAAGAAACATAAGAAACTACACAGAACTATTCCCTGAAGTTTTACAGAAGTTCACAATCCACAGGGGAAAAAAATGTAAATGTGTTTGACTGACTAAACACACACTTATTAAATGCAAGGTATTTCACATATATGAATTTTTCCATCTCTCTGTATATACTTTTTTAGAAATTTGGATAAAGTAAACTTAGCAATTGATTCTTCTTTTGACACAAAATCTAGTAACATAACATTTTAAACACAGCCTTAGAATGGGGAAAAATTGTACCACAGGTTCAATATTCTTCATTGTTGGTATTATAGATGCAATATAATCAAGAAGAAAAAGCATAAAATTTATATTTGAATTGGATACCCATTTTAAACCTCATCTCCAATATCATGATTTTGAAAAACAGCTTTACTGTGTTAGCAAAACTGTATGCAAATCACATTTTCTAACATAAAACAAAATTTCTGAAAATTATCTAAATAAAATTTTTGTATCACCTTGAAAATATATATTTGCAACAAAATAAGTGAGGCTGAAACAATTGTGAATATCTCATTTGCCAATATATTTTTATGGCAGTCTTCAGTAATTTGTTTACAGTGAATCATGACCTTCATCTCTTAGTGCAAATTTAACAGAGTATACATTCATTTTGGATGATCATAATAACTGCCAAGAAAGAAAACCACATAATATTTTCTAAGATAAGAGTTCAAGTTAAAAACAATGAAAAAATTTCAATTTCTAAATCTGTCAGAAAATTTGTCTTAAATTAAAAAGTAAACGAACAAAAAAGAAAAAAGGCTAGATTTCTCAAAAGCAAGCTCTGAAAGAAATAATGTATTTAATGTGGAAAACAAGTAAAATAACAAAACCTAAAAATGTCAAGACAACTCTCCATTTAAGATAACTTGGGAAATTTTTACTAAACTTTGAAATGAGCAGCTACATTTTTTATTACCATTCATAGGTCTTGAAATCTATAAAATAAAATAAAAAATTTTCACCAAAGAACAAGATAACCACTGAATTTATAATACCACTCTTTCTGAATGTGTGGTCTAGTTTACAACTGTATCCTATTTTTAATGGAGAGTCAAACAACATCAATATAATTCTATGCCTTAGCTGCAGTTCTAAACTTATCACATGGATTTGCTACTTTTCTACTAATGATAAAGTTTCACTTCAGCACTTTTTCTGAAAATGAAAATTACCATGATATTATATAAAATCTGAGCATCTTGGAAATAATACAGAGTTTGAGCCAGAATGTAGAAATGAAAATATTGATAGATTGGTTTAAAATAAGTGTTTCGTGTTTGCCAACTTTTTCCTATACCTTGTTTATGAAATCATTTTTATCTTTTATTCAATAATTTAAGTGAATATGTCTACTTAAACCTTTGATACATAAAAACACAGAAAGAACATTTTCTCAGATTAAGTAATTATAAGTTAACAGAAAATATTGACCAATTTCTTTGCATTGGGCATCATTCAAAAACCAATAGGTGTCACCTCATGAATTATCATAATAGCTCCAAGATATGTCATTATTGCCTTACTTGATAAGTACAATGAAAAGAAGAGATTAAAAATGTGTCCAAGTTCAGCTAATACAATTCTAGAGCCTGTTTTTTTACTCATTAATTTAACCTGTCCCGCAAGAAAAGATATCTTAATTAAAGCATGTTCTACTTAATGCACCAAAATGTCAATGCCTAAAAGGCATCAGAAAAATGCCTTAGATTTGAATATATTTACTACAGGTTTTAAAAGACTATGTAATAACCTATTTGTATTAAAATTATTATATTTTACCAACATGTTTTCTGCACTTCTAGCTTCCCCTACCTCTCAAAATTCCCATCTGCATGTATGTGCACACATGAACATACATGTGTGACTCTTTTTTCTGTATTAGATGACTCACCTGAAACAGCAACCATATCTCATGTGGCTCTATCTCCAAGACCCAAGAAGCTGCTGACAGACATGCAGTAGGCATTGAAAGATCTATTCCACAATGAACAAATACGTTTGTTTAATAATAGATATGTCATTTGCTAAAGTGATCTCAAAAACATACATCAGGCAGGTATGGTGACACATGCCTGTAATCCTAGTTACTGGGGATCCTGAGACAGAAGTACTATAAATTGAAGACAAGTCTGTTCAACACAGGGATACATAAAAAGTTTCAAAATGAAAAGTGAAATAAAAAGGGCTAGAATTGTAACGCAGGAAAGACCAGGCAGGAACAGGCTTTGTATACCAATAAGTAAATACATCTGAAATTTTTATGGTACTTAAAAGTTCTAAAATTTTCTTCCTGTGCATACATACCATTTAATCTACAAAATACCATAAAGACTAAACTACCATCTTCAATGAGAAAGTAAGTTTATAACAGGTCCAACCAAGAGAGTATATTTAGGAACTGGAAGAATCAACACTGAAATCCACATATTCTGATTTGTAAACTGAGTCAATTCATAGTACGCATATCCAGAAGAACAAATCACACTCTAATTCAGACTCATTATTTTGAAGACTGCAGTAAAAAAATGAATACATAGTACACCAAATCACCTTAATTTCCTTATAAAATGATCTCTATGTATTTTTTAAACCCTAAAATGGTTATAAAATATTTTCTTGTTTCAAACTACACAATATATTTATTATGTACATAAATAAGATATGTATTCTAGAGTTGTGATTCTCAAACTGCACTATCTATACATTAGAACCATCTGAGCTCTTTTAAATCCTGATACTTAATCTATTCACAATACATTTTAATGAGAATTCTTAGGAGGAATGAAAGTATTTTTTTTTTCTTTTGCAACCTAAGATGATGCTCCCATTGAGCTAGTACCACAGCTCTTTGTTGCTTTCCATTTGCAGACAAAGGCTCTCTAAGTTCCCCAGGCTAACCTGGAACTTGCAAGGCTCCAGCCTCAGCCTCCTGAATGACTAGAATTAAAGGCATTCATCACTATTTTCAGCTTCCATATTTCCTTAAAAAATCCATAAATATTTCCAAAAGGAGCCAAGTTTGTGAATCTCCCTTCTAAGTTTTTGCAGATTCTTTCAGTGTTTTGTTTTTCACTCTGATTTACTACAATAGAGACCACATGTTTAAGTCATACAGATGAAAGCAATAATACAAGATGGTATAAATGAAAAATAACTGACATTTGATATGCATATGTACCAATTCACCAAGATGAATGTAATTATTATGTACTACAAAGATATATCAACAATTTAAAGAAGAAAAAAATTAAAAGAGGAAAGTATGTGAAAATTGTCCATGTATGTATACATGTATATGCTCAACCATACACACAAGTCACAAAATATATATGTTGAAATTTATTTATTTTCTTACCATTAATTTTGTGTGTCATACAAACCAATGATAAGTTGAAGCTAATTTACATTTTCAGAATGCAGTCTGAGATTGATAAACTGCTTATAGTAAAACAGTTATAATTTTGGAAGTTTTTGTTTTGTCATGTATAAATTTTGCATTAACTGAAGTGGCTTTTGCAGTGATAATATCTTCATTGCAGAATTTCTGGTTCACATTCTTCTCAATTAGAATGTATCAAGTATGTCAATGGTATTTTAAAAACAGATAAATTTAAACAAAGAACCTATACTATGAAATATTGTTACTTAAGGTTTTAAGAATGCCTTTTGGGGAATTACTGTTGCCATAGCAGTATTTTTTTAACTTATAGAGCCAAAATGGATCAATAAATTGAATAGAGTTTTGTCTTGATAAGTAATTTTTTAGAACAGATATATATCCTTAGGAAGAAATAGCTTTTATTTGTAACAAATTAAAATATTAGGACAACAAAATCATCAGAAAAATAAATATGTAATAGAAATCCAGGTTTGTAAGCCTATAAAAAAATAAAGATTTGTTTGAAACTTACAAACTTAGTTAATGAAGAATTTCTTCTGCAATAGAATTATTATTTCTGTATATCTCTCTTTCCCAGGACTAAGGCTTCAACCTATATTTATAATACACTAATGGTGAAACTTTGAAATAAATGTGTAAAGTATATATAGTCTACAATTTGTGAAAGCATTTTAAAAAAACATTTATGTGTAATTTTGATGTATTTTTATTGCAGATTAATTTATGCTACAACCTTTTCAACAAATATCTGGAATGCTCCATGTATTCCTCTAAGCATTTATAAACAAAGCATAAATACAACACTTCCAAACTTGCTTAAAAATCAAATTATAGTTTAAGACATTCAACTTTCAAACTTAAGAAGATGACTATCTCAACATACATTATCATGACGAAGTATATAACATGCTAGGCATCTGCTAATTTTCTTATTACTATTTGTCAATCAGTGATACAGAAACAATTAGTAATGATATTAATCACTGTAGGCAAAATAAAACTAAGTTCTAGGGTCAATTGAAAGTTGCACATAATATTAATTTTAATATCTATTTGACTTCTAATAGAGCATTGTGTCACCTAAAAACAGTTAAGCTTCCAGGTGGTGCACACCTGTAATCCCAGCACTCAGGCAGCTGAGGCAGGAGTATCTCTGTGAGTTCGAGACCAGCCTGGGCTACATAGTGAGGTCAGTCTCAATTACATAGTGAGACCCTTTATCAAAAAAAGAAAAAAAAAGCCAACAAAAAATCCCACAAAAAATAAATTAAATTAAAAAATAAAATAACAGTTAAAGTATGGGTTATTCATTCATTCCGTAGCAAAAAATATTTTAATGTTAAATGTTTAACAATAAAAAGCACAACACATACATACACAGCTGAGGAAGAGGGATGTGATAAGCAAAGAAAAACCCAAGTGAAATCAAAACTACCTTTTGATTCTAATTTCATTATCAAAACTGATTTGTTTGTTCTTTTCCAAAACATCTTATTGAATGGAAACACATACTATATAGTTATGTTTTTGAGTGTGTACATAATTCCTTCCTTATTAGGTTTGAGTGTCCACTTTAAGGTTATAGTTTATCCATTTGGTGGTTGAAGGGCAAGCTATTTCCAGTTTTTAGTGATTGTGAGTAAAGCTGCTAAAAATATTTCTGTACAAGATTTTATGTGAACATCAATTTTCTTTTTTCTGGCATATGTTCAAAGTAGTGTGAATACTGAGTCACACTGTATGGTTAACATTATAACAAACTGCCAGACTGTCTTCCAGTTTCTTGAGCATTTTCATTTTCATCAGTAACATCTCAAAAGCTTCATTTACTACATATTCTCCTCAGTAATGATCCATTACTATTGTTTTAATTTTAACCTATAATAATAGGTTGCAGTGGTATTTCCTTGTGTTTCTATTAGTGAATCTTATAAAGCATAACAGTTTCACTGTGGCATAACATTTATACATATACATATATAATATTTTGATCATACTCATCTCACCAATACTTGCTCTGCATCTATCACACTGTTTTTATTTCTAGTTCTGTGAAGAATTTCACTGGAATTCTGTTAGGACTTTAATTAAATCTATAGATCACTTTCAGTGATATGGCTAGTTTAACAATGTTGATTCTGTCAATCCATGAACATGGGAGCATCATTTTCCATATTCTAGTGTCTTTGTTCAGTGCTCTGTGATTTTCCTTGTCACAAATTCTTTCCTTGGTTAGGTTGATTCCTAAGTACTTTATATTTTGAAGCTATTGTGAATGAAGCTGCTTTTTTATTTCAGACAAAGTGTGAATGCGTTATTAGTGTACAGAAAATATATTAATTTTGTTTGTTGATTTTATATGATGCCACTTTGCTGGACTTATTTATAAAATCTAAAGGTCTTCTGGTTGAGCCTTCCCTCTTCTCTAATTTTCTTTCTATTTTCATGGCAAATTATGGATTTTCACATTCCACATATGAGAAAAAACATGGCAATTCTTGTCTTTCTGAGCCTGGATCATTAACATGATATTACAAGCTCTACCCCTTTTTATGAAAAGAACATGATTCCATTCTTCTTTATGGAAGAATAATACTCTTTTGTTATACATAGATAATTTTTATTTATCCACTTACACTATAGCCATCAACTAGGGTGATTCCATAACTTAACTATTATTAATTAAGCAGTAATAAACATGGGCATGCCAGTATTTCTAAATTAAGCTGACTTAAATACTTCAGTTATAAACTGAGAAATGTTATAGCTGCATGATATGATAATCCTTTTCAGTTTTTATGGGGAATCTCCACAGTGATTTCCATCATCGTTTTTCTAATTTACATTCCCACTGACAGTGTACAGAGTTTCTTATCCAATATAGGAAGTCAATAACTGTGCCTATAT
Organism: Fukomys damarensis; assembly: GCF_012274545.1. Classification (NCBI taxonomy): domain Eukaryota; kingdom Metazoa; phylum Chordata; class Mammalia; order Rodentia; family Bathyergidae; genus Fukomys; species Fukomys damarensis. The sequence goes on along the minus strand of NW_022900941.1, from coordinate 34,803,531 downwards.
CTTGGTTTCTATATTTTTCTTCTAGCAGTTTCATAGTTTTAGATATTATATTTAGGTTTCTGATCTAGTGAGTTGATTTTTATACAGAATGAGAGGGATATAGTTTCAATCTTCGTGCATAGATATGCATTTTTACCAGCACCATTCGGAAGAGTTTTTTGTTCCTCAACATGTTTTTGACACCATTGTTAAGAATCAGATGCCTATAGTTGTATGTGTCCTCTATTTTCTTTCTTTGGTCTTCATGTCTGATTTTATGCTAGTACTATGTAGTTTTACTACTATGAATCACAAGAATATTTTGAAGTCAGCTACTGTGATACCTCTACATTGCTCTTTTTGTTCAGAATTGTTTTAGTTTCTCTGGATCTGTTGTACTTCTGTACAAGTTTTAGTACTGCACTCAATAATCTACCATACTAATCTAGTGCAATATCTAAGGGAGATCATTTTTCTGAAGGTTAAATTATGTGATCTTAATATAGTTACTCTACAAAGTCTTTGTAAATAGAGAAGGGTGAAAGGGGTAAAGGGAGGACAGGAGAATGGGGAAGAAAAGAACAAAGATATATCATGTAAAGGTACAAGATCCCAATGATGAATGTAAATGCACTTTTTGCTTTAAATATAAGAACGAACTTAATGGAAAAAAATCTTAATCTGTTTTCTTTTAAAGAAATTTTTATTTGCACTGATACATGTTTTCATCCCCCTGCCTTCCTTCATCTCTTGGAAGAGTAGCTATATTAAGATCACATAATTTAACCTTCAGAAAGAAAATTACTACGAGCTGGGTGTGGTGGCACACGCCTGTAATCCCAGCAATCAGGACGCTGAAGCAGGAGGATCGCTGTGAGTTTGAGACCAGCCTGGGCTGTGTAGTGAGTTCCAGGTCAGTCTCAACTACATAGTGAGACCCTGTCTCAAAAAAACAAACAAACAAATTACTAGGAAAATTTACTAGGGAAAAAAGGGGATATCTTTTATCATTAATTAAATGTATTGGTACAATTTAGATATACATAATGATCACACTCATGGCATGGAATTTGTACTCGTACCTGATACGTTTTGATTCATACCTTTCCCATTTCCCTCCGCTCCCTCTTACCAATCTTGATTCTTCTTCTCTAAGAGTTTGTTTCCATTTTATCTTTTTTCTATTTTTATCTTTCCTTACCCTTTCTTTCCCTCTCCCCCCTCTCTTACCCCCTTCCCATTTGAGCCTTTGTTTTCCTATTTTACAATATGTAATATACATTTTGGTCCATATTTATACTTTCATTTGAAAAAGACACTTCAAGCCATAAAGACAGGCAACAACAACACTTTGAATAAGATTCCAAAAAATACTTCCATAATAATTCCATAACAATTAACAAAAGCAAAATATAGGCCAATGAGATTATATCAAAATAAGAAGGCATACAGCAAAGGAAACATCAACAAGACACAGAAACAATTCAAAGAATGACAGAAAATATGCCAACTGTTCATCAGAAAAAGATCTAATATCCAGAACATATAAGGAGCTAAAAAAAATCCAATAAAATAGTAAATAATCCTATTAAAAATAGACAAATGATATCAATGGTTATTTCTCAAAAGAACACACTCCAATGGGCAAGTATATTAAAAAGTGTTGAATATCACTAATCAACTGCAATTAGAATGATTATTATAAAAATATGCTGATGGAATTTTAGAAAAAAAGAACTCGTATTCATTGTTGGTAGGGATATAAATTAAAACAATACTGATGGAGAATGATACAGAGGTTAATCATAAAAATAAAAATAGAACCACTAATATCTGCTCTCCCTTTTGAATACATTTTCAAAGGAAATGAAATGAGCATATCAAAGACATATCTGCACTCCATGTTTATTATAGCAGTATTTACAATATCAAGCTATGGAATCAACTAAGTTATCCATTTATAGATAAAGTAAATATGGTACATATAAAAAGTAGAATAAAATTCAGCCTAATAAAAGGAAATTCTGTCATATGTGGCAACATGGATGGAACTAGAAGGCATTAACTAATTTAAGCCAGGTATGGAAAGACAAATACTGTATCTTCTCACAAATATACAAAAATTTTAAAATGTTGATCTCAAAGAAAAAAAGAATACAACAGTGCTTACTAGAGACTAGGAAGACTAGGGGGAGATGAAAAATAGAGTTTGGATAATATATATCAAAATATAATTTAGGAAAAACTAATGAGTTCTGATACTCTACAGCATAAAGGGTAACTGGAATTTCAACAACATTTCAACATATTGTATGAAGAACTAGAAGAGAGAAGTTCAAATGCTATAAGGATACAAAAAAGATAAGTGTTTAAGAAGATGTAAATGTTCATTACCCTGATTTGATCTTTACACATTGTATATGTGAATTGTCAAACCATCTCCATAAATATGTACATATAGCCAAATTTTTGAAATTAAGTAAAAAATATCATTGTATGCTAAAAAAATTAACACACTGAATATAGGAAAATAAACACCAAGCATTGACATTGTTCATTATAAGCAATATAAGTGGTAAACAGTTTAGGACAAATGAAACACTGGAAAAAAATTAGGAAAAGAAAGACGTGAGGAGCCAGGTGAATGTCACAGGGAATATGTACTTCCAAAAGCTAAGTATTGAGATCTTACATATTTAGATAGATAAAATGGTTTCATACTATTGTTGAATCTTCCACTCTTTGTAACTCTCTCCTTTCTGATATTCAGAGACATCCCGCCTTTTGCTTTTCCTGCAACTCCCTGACCTCTGCTTTCCACTCTCTTTTTTGAAGCATAAGATAAGCTCTTGAGTTCTTGATCTCTTCTACTTTCTTTTCTTTTTCTGGATACGGAACCATTCCCATGATGAAGGATATTCAACAATTACCTCTAGTTTCTATATGTCACTGTTCCCAATTTAATCCAGCTGTAATGGACTTAATTATGCCCTCCCTGAATTCATATGATAAAGACCAGAGTATCAATGTTTTTATGGCTTGTATCTAGATGTTCACCCAAAGACTTATGTGCTGCTCATAGGTGAGGCTTTTCAGAGGTGGCTGTTTCTAGGGTGTGTGGAGCTGAGATTAAATTGTGTGATGCCAGGATTATGCAATGTTGAGAATAAGGGTGTGTGATTATTAAATTAGTTCAGTGATGAGTTAAGCATAATTCTGGGTGTGAATAATGGGAAGACGCCACCTCAGTGTGCATGGCACCACCCAAAAGGTAAGTATCCTGGAAGGAATAAAAGAGACAGGCTTCTGCCTTATGGCTTGCTGCTGCTTCTGGTGCTTCACTGCTTTGTTGCCTTCCACCTACCATGAACTGTTTCTTCTCTGCCATGCCACTCTACCTTAGAGCCAGCTGATTATGGACTGAAAATGCTATAAACTCTGACCTAAAATAAACTTTTCCACCTTTAACTTTGGGAAGCAGGATTTTGTGTTAGGAATGAGAAAAAGTGACAAAGATTGATATTGGTACCAGGAATGAGGTTCTTGCGGTAACAGTACCTGACCATGCGGTTTAGGAGCTTTTGGAACTGGCTTGTGGGAAGAGTTTGGAAAGGAATGGACATACTGGCTGTAAAGCAGCCAGAAATGCCTTGAACTGCATTTGATAAGAGGTTCTGGTCAGAGCTCAAAAGACCGAAATGATGATAGAAATGCTACCAGTAAAGATAAGGCTTAGGGGATTGCTTCTGAGAAGGACTGCATTGGCTGTTGGGTCCCAGGCATGTGTGCTATGTCTGTATTTATTTTGCTCCTGTCCAGAGACTTTGCCTGAAACTGATTAATCTTGCAGAAAATATCAAGGCATACTAATGTTGAGGCAGTGGCATGGCTACTGTTGGGGGCTTTTAGCCAGATCTATAAGCAGAGTACAACAGAATGATTTAAAACATTTTGAGTTTGTTCAGAAAAGAATCTATGGTGCCAAAGGAGAAGGTGCCTTGACTACTGAGAAGGGACAGGACAATAGAAAGATGACCTGAGGACTCCCAACAACCATCAGGACTCCAGCTTTTGCAGCCTCAAAATTGCAAAGATGAAAGACTTTGCTTTGAGAAGAGAGTCCAGAACACCATGATCCAGAATAGCAGAGGTTTAGGGAAGTTTTTCTTCAGGATTCTGTTCCTAGAGTCAGCAATCCAGGCATTTTAGCCAAAAAAAAAAAAAAAAAAAAAAAAAAGGAGGCCTGGATACTGCTCCAGCTAGTGGCAGACCGTGACATTATTCACATGGTACTAGTTTCAGATACATGCAGAATGCAACAAATCAAAATGATTTTTACCTAGATTTCAAAAGAGGTCTGGGAGGCCAGGAAGTGTATTGAGAGGTCAGTGTATAAAGCCATGGGTATGAAGCCAAAGGTGCAGCAGAGATCTCAAAAGGTTGGAGAAGCCAGGAAAGTGTATCAGCTGAGGAAAGCTGCAAAATGTGAGCAGAGCAAGCCCAAGAAAGAAACCATGGGAACTGAAGCCACCAGCACAGCTATAGAGGCAGAGCCATTCAAGCCCTTTGGAGTTCACATCTTGCCACAGACTGTCTCCGACGCTGCACATGGAACATGCCCTGATGTATTTTGAACTTGCTTTGATCCCATTCCCTTCTTATTTCCTATGTGTACCTTTTGGAATGGAAATGTTTATCCTGTGCCATGTATGTTAGAAGTGTTTAACTTTCTTTTCATTTGTACAGGAGCACAAAGCTAAGAGTTTACTATGATTACAACCTTTATGATCTGTGAGATGAAATAAGCCTTTCCTCCTCTAACTTTGGGTGTTGGGTATTTTGTCTAGCAATGAGAATAATAATGAAGATACATGAGACAAATGTGTACCTGTAGATAGATTCTTTAGGAGATAATTAGGTGTAAGTAATGTCTTACTGGTGTAGCCATAATCCAAATGGTCTATGACATCAGGAGGTGAGGGGAAGAGAAACAGAGAGAGGCTCCAAATTTCAAAGCAATAAATTTCTGTTGTTTAACCCACTCAATTTGTGAATTTTGTTATTGCAGTCAAGCTGACTAATGCATTAGCAGACTACTGGTCATAATGGCTTAGATGTTCAACAGGTAACTCAGGTTTAATACAGCTAAATCAATTATTTTTCAATTACATCTTATCCTTCTCTTATATTCAATATCTCCTATAATAGCAACAAACTTGAAGACTGCAAAATCTGAGATTATCTTTACCCTGTACTGTCTGAGAGCCAACAAATTGTCGAATACCATAAATTATCTTGTCAATATAGCCATAACTTAATTTCTCACCACCACTAATATGATAATATTGGCTCTCATTTTCTGCATGGATTATTTCAGTATACTCATTAAAATAGCTTCATTTAAGTTTTACACGTGAGGAATCCATCTTCTGCAGTCATATAATCAATTTAAATGCTTACCTTGCTAATTTATCTATCATTTTCTTCAGTTTAAAAATGAAGTGAAATCCAACATGCTTGTTTCATTGTACTGTTATTCAGATTAAAGTGGATTAAAGGTGCACAGATAAAAAATAAAATAATGGACAGTATACGGACTATGGTCAACCAAAAACTTCATTTCCACTTGTACTAAAATCATAAGAACTTGAAGACAATACAAATCATAAATACATCTAATTTAAGATCTTCAAAAGGCATCTATAGCAAAATTCTCCAATTGTCCATAAGAAGAACTCAATGAGTGCATATAGACATTTTTAGGGTGAGGATATAAATAGGTAAAGTTTCAAAAAATAATAAAAATTTATGTATTTTAAAAAGAAAAGTTAGGGCTGAGGATTTAGCTCAGTGCAAGCCTGTCTCATAAGTGGAAGGTCCTGAGTTCAATTCCTTGTACAGCAAAAAGAAGAGAGAGAGAGAGAGAGAGAGAGAGAGAGAGAGAGAGACACGGGGGGGAGAAAGAAAAAAAGAAGGAAAGAAAGAACGAACGAATGAAAGAAAGGAAGGAAGGAAGGAAAAAAAGAAAGATAAAGAAAGAAAAGTTAAAACTGTATTTCAGTGGAAAGTTGGCTTGGTAATACTTGGCAGACAAATCTGATTACTTCTATTAGTCAACAGTAGTAAATTACTTTTTGTGTTTAGGAAAAAAAATGATCACTCATTATATTTTCCCTATTTCTTGGGAATTAAGTAGATTTCAAAATGTTACTATTATGAATAACATCTTAGTAACATATAAATAAATAACAAAATTCCAAATAAGGACTAAAGTAACATAGCAATCAACTTATTATTTAGAGAATGGCTTTTGGTATTTTTTTGTTTTTTTGTTTGTTTTGGTAGGATTTTTTGTACTGGGGATCAAATTCAGGACCTTGCACTTACAGTGGCACCACTGAGCCTAATCCCTAGCCCAATTTTTTTTTAAGTTATGAGTATATTTTGATTACAAAGCTACTACTTCTCCTTTGCACTGATGCATCAAAATGAACAGTAACATGAAAATAATTTCAATTTACAATTAATATATTTATTAATAACTATTATTTAAATTTAAAATATCTGTTAAATTTTATTACTCAGCCTAGACACAATTAAAAATGCCCATTCAACAATTTAAAAATTAGGTCTCTGCATCCCTATTCCAACAGTATTTTGGGGATACCACGCAGCCAATAATCTCACTGTTTGTTCTTTGTTCTTGATAAGACAGTGAGTCCCTCATCAGTCTTCATTAGTCCACTTGATATTATTTCCAGAAAGAACAGAGTCATTTCTGCATATTTATTACACTTGTCCCCAATTCCTGGTTGTACTTTCATACCCAGCTTCTCAGAAATTCTCATCAATTTTACATTTGTTTTTATTATGTTCTAGTTTTTGAAAAAGAAAAATCTCCTTCACTTAACACTCTTTCCTTCCAATAACAATCACCACTATGGCAACTTTTACCTTCAATCTGACATCAGATTGAAAAATAAAAATGTTTATTAGCTTTTCTAGTTGTCTCATATAAGTTAGTCAAATCATCCTGTTGACTTGATTTTTCTATTTAATGGACTAGAACAATGGAAACTGGCCCAAATCTCCACTTAATTTTCAAAACTTAATGTGTAAAATTGCCTTGTGCTTATGACCAACCTAATAATCTAATCCTGTACTCAACAAAATCACTGCACCTCCATTTTGTTCACTATTTCCCAGCTTCCTGTGTTGAAAATAGATCAATTGCTCATGGAAAATAGAGAAAGAACCATCTCAGATCATTTAAAATCTATTAAATTAAATTTATAGTTATGATATAAATATTCTCTTTTCATTACAAATCAATGAAGGTCTATGTCAGCCTGCCAGGTATTTGTGCAAAGTGGGATATTAATATAATGTACTGAGGCATAAAATAACCTAATTTCTACCATCTGTGCTGCTAAAGTTGAAAATAAAATCTAAAAAAGATTTATTCTGATGGCAATAATTCATGTTTTGAGCTACTACACAAAATTTAAAATAGTATTAAAATTAAGGCACTTCAATTTCTGGCATTTGAAAAAGTGTCTTTTATTTTCATTTTTCTATTATTTGTACACACACACACACACATACACACATACACACACACATATATATATGGCTTCTGTTCTGTTAAATATATTTATATAGATAAATTTACCTACCAATAGATCTGTCATGTAAAGGTACAAGATCCCAATGATGAATGTAACTGTACTGTATAAGTAAAATGTACCAATAAACTCAAGGAGGAAAAAAAAAGAAATTGGATCTACATATTATGTAGAGTATGCAGATGATTCATATACCGTATACCTTTGTTTTGTTTGTTTTATATTACATGTGTTAATAAGGCATTATATATTTTCTCTATCAGTATATTTTGGATCAGGTAAATAAAAGGAACTGTCAGAAAGATGAATAGCAAGGAAAATACCCTACAGAAGTGACTTGAGGTTGGGAGAAATCATTAGTATAAAAGGTAATATACCAAGTTCAAAAAGAAAAAGGACATATTATATGACAATAAATAACCCAAATATCCCTACAGAAAACTGAGTGAGCAACCTTTATCCTGTCTTTAGAAAAAGATTTTGAGTAACCCTACTAACTGTAATGAGATTCCAATTAAACGTAGTGAAGGGAATAATAGCCCAAGATTGGACATCCAGAACCCAAAACTGATGAATATGGGTATGCTAATGGACAAAAAGGGCTCTATGTTTTCACTGCAGATAGGATGATTCCCTATTGAGTTAAGTGTAGACAAGGTTACAGTTATTAGCTTTCCTCAGGGCTACACATGAAAACTAGTTTTTGCCATAGTATGTTATAATGCTGGCTCAAAGCTGATATTAAGGATGAGAGTTAGTGAAAAGTAAACAGTGCTCTGGATCCAAAAAAAGAAGAAAAAAGGAAAAAAATCAAATGTATAAATGCACACAAAGGAAACAATTCCCTAGTCTCTATCCTATCCACAACTTTCCAATCTTATACCTAGTGTAATCATAGCATTAAATGGCAAGGTGTTGGTGAATAGTTTTCCAGGTCTCCTTGATGAAATAAATAATACATATCTTTACACAAAGTCAATTAAAAAAATTAATTCAGAATATAATATTGCATAATTTGGGAATATCACATTTCCTGGTGAAAAGGACTATGCAGATTATTTAATGAAAAACTTTCATTTTACCGTGGAAGATTTATAGTTTCTAAGGGTCAGAAGTATGGGCATAGCAAAGCTACTCAGGTTCTTAGAAGCTAAAATCAAGAAGCTGGGTAGGCCATGTTGGTTTAGGGAGTTTAAGATTCCCCTGATACCTCATATGAGCCACAGTTAACTTCTTGCAATGGCAATGATGAGACAGTTGTGTTCTGGTTGTTTTACTTTGTTTGGCTTGGTTTTGTTTTTATCTTTTAGCTGTGGGTTGCTGTCAATACCTAGAAATCATTCACAGTGACATTCCCCAGCAGCCTCTCATACATGTCAACTTACTTACTTGAAAAGGCCAGTAGGAGAATAATTCTCTCAAGGAAGGTTTCAGTCATTTTCTTTTCTCATTGAGTTTACTGGTACGTTTTAGGTATACAGTACAGTTACATTCATGACAGGCCTTGGTTCTCATTTTATCCCCTTACCCCTGCCCTCCCTTCACCTCCTCCTCCCTTCCCTATTTATAAATACTTTGTTTCCATTTTTTCAGTTTCTCATATTTCTTTTTCTTTTGCCTTATTTCCTTTCCTCTACCCCTCCCACTTCCCCTACACTTTAGCCCTTTTCTTCCTATTTCACATTGTCTATTATACCATTAGGATCTTATGTACAATTATAGTTTTTCACACCAAAGAAATTGTTTGGTAAATCAATAAATGTAATACACTATATTAACAGAGTCAAGGACAAAAACCATATGATCCTCTAAAAAGATGCAGAAAAAGTACTTGACAAAATTCAACACCCAATCATGATAAAAACCCTGCAAAAAATTGGAAAAGATAGTCTGTATCTCAACTTGATTAAGGCTATCTATGAAAAGCCAACATCCAACGTATTATTATTAAATGGCCCAAAACTTTAAAATATTCATGTTAAAATCAGGAACATGACAAGGACGCCCACTATCACCACTCCTCTTCAATATAGTTCTGTAAACATTAGCCATAGCAATTAGACAAGAGAAAAACATTAAAGCAATAAAGATAGGAAAGGAAGAAGTTAAACTGTCATTATTTGCTGACAATATGATACTTTACATTGAAGACCCAAAATATTCCACCAAAAGACTTCTAGGCTTAATTGACACTTTCAGTAGAGTAGCTGGATACAAGATCAATACTCCACCATTTTGGGGGGGAGCATATCTGATTAGATCAGCCTTATCCATACAGTCCTCCACTGTGACAAATTCAAAATCAACTAATTTGGAATAGTAATACATCTGCAGAATCATTTTTCTCTTGGCCATGTAATTGGACATAATCACAGGAATACTATCCCAGAGTATCCACCAACCTGTTCACATTTGTGGTAGAGAACACCACAGGATATGGGACTCTAGGAGCTACTTTGCATCTATTTCCCAAGGAATAACCCTTCATGATACCAACAGAAAGTTTGGAAATTTATCACAGCCATTTCTCAGTTTGTGCTGACATTCGCAGACCCGGATGACTACCAGAATCTGTACTAGAATCTCTGCTAGCCTCTTATCTGACACTTAAAAACTCCTAATTCAGATGTACATTCTTTTAAAATATATTTTTATTTTTTAAACATCATTATCTTTTTTTAGTGGTTCTCATTAGGAATATTAATCGGCAACGAGATCATTACTGGAACACAAAATTATTCTTGTATTTGAGATATTATTCACAACTAGTTAATAATAAACTAACTATTGGTACAATTTTAAAGAAAGTTAAAGCCCTTTCACTTTAATCAGTAGATTCGGATTACATTAATTAGATAACATATTTTTAAAATAAACTTTCAATTTCAACCAATTTAAAATTAAATTTGACTAAAACTTCCCCAGTACCTCAAGAATGTTAAGTAAACATTTTGTGTATATATATCAGACATGATCTTTAAAATTATTTTTGTTTGAAATGTTCAGTAATTCAAATGTACTTTTTAAATTAATGATTTTAACTTGAAAACAGCCCATTTGCCTATCACTTGGAGACTGGATAAAGATGTTGCTTTTCTATAAAATGGAATACTGCTCAGCAATAAAGAATGAGAAATGAGAGTTATTCGTAGGAAAATGGATACATATTGAGAATATACTTTTAAGTGAAATAAATAAGTCACACATGTATAAATACCAAATAGTTTCTCTGGTGTGAAAAACTATAATGGTACATAAGATCCAAATTGTATAATTGACAATGTGAAGTAGGAAAAGGGCTAAAGGTGCAGGGGAAGTGAGAAGGTAGGGGAAAGGTAATAAGGGAAAAGAAAAAAATGAGAAATGAAAACATGGAAATAAAGTATCTGTAAATGGGGAGGGGAGGAGGGGGTGAAGGTAGGGCAGGTATATGGGGAAAAATGAGAACCAAGACCTGTCATGCAAAGGTACAAGATCCCAATGATGAATGTAAGTGTACTGTATACCCAAAAATGTACCAATAAACTCAATGAGAAAATAAATTAATTTACTAATGATTTTAGAAACAGCTTCCATTTTGAGGGTGAGACTGGTTCCTTGAGCTTTGGTAATTAAGAATTTCACAAGATTATTCTAATGTAAAATTTTTATTGAAGAAAAATAGATGTTTGGGCTATTAATTACCAAATTTGTTCCCCTGAAGTTCCATTAATCTTTAACATTTAAACATTATGAAGATGCTTTTGTGTGCCTGATGAATAAATGTACATTTTTTTCTCAAACTTTTATTTTTTTGTCTCTGGATAGCATTAACCACACAGTGCTATTTTAATGTGGTCCGTGAAGGAGCAGTATTAGTAATATCTGGCAAGTTATTCAAAATAAAAATTCTAAACTGTCCCACTTCTACACCTACTGAACTTGAATCTTAGAAGGTCATAACCAGTAACCTGTGCTTGGATCATCCCATCGGTTGATTCTTATATTCTCTAAAGTTTGAGAAACACTGATCTAGCTCCTCTTGATAGCAGCAGAGTTTCGATTTTAACCCTCGCCATTCACACACACAATAGATCCAAAGTAGTCCTGGGAATTTTTTCTCTTATTTATATGTGTCCCCACCTGTGAATTAGTAGATTCTGTTCCATCAAGAGGGAAAGGGCTAATAAACTCATTTCATGCACAAATAGCCCTCTGGGATTTAAGGCAAAGAATCCAAGGCTGAATGTAGATTTATGTATTTCTCAGTCTCACACTAGTTAGAGGGCATAAATTCTACCACAGTGCAAACAACTGAATGGTTTTGTTTGTCTGTTTTTTTGGTACCTGGGATAGACTCATGACTTTGCACTTGAGATAGGTGCAGTGCCACTGAGAAAAATCTACAGCCCAACAAACAACTGAATATTAATCAAAGACACTATTACTATTGACTTCATTCTTGCAAATTGTGTAATAAGCAATTTGAAAGGGATTCTTTTTAAAATACAAAAAGTAGGCACACATTTTAAAAATACCAAGAATTACACAAAATAAATGCATAAACCTAAAAATAAACTCACAACAAATAAATGATAGAAATCAAACTTTCACAACTAGTCAGAGGAGTATGTTGCTTGTAATTCCTCTAAATGATAATAATCATCACTTGTACATCAACACTAATAAAATTTAGCTATTCACAAGAAACAATTTAACACCAATTTAATAATTTAACAATTTAACATAAACAATGATATAAATGGAAAGTACAACTGATATGACTGAAATGAGACAAAAATACAAAATATATGTTGTATTCACAAACATTAAAGTAAGAATAATCTAATTTAGTTAGAGAAACAAGCCCAGAACATGTTCCATTTTCTGTACATTGATAGAATTCTTCAATAACAATTTATATAAATTATACTTTTTAAAAATTACTGTTAAATTTCTTATTCCATTCTAATTTTTAAAATATTCTTGAGTTAGAGATGCAGCTCAGCAGTAGAGAGCTTATATAGAATAGATAAGGCCCTGGGTTTGATCCCTAGCATTGCAATCAATTAATAAATAAATACATCTTTAATCACTAAGTACTTTTCCAGAGACCAGAACAATAACAAAAATGTAAAATGCTGATTATCATTGTGCCACTTTTAACTGCTATGTTTATTTGGTTAGCACTGTGCAAAGATTTACTGTCTTTGAAATAAAAGATACATATGTATTTGAAAGCTAACTGTACTAAAAAATATTTTTCTGAACAATAAAAAGCCTTAATACCAACTCACTTCAATGATTACAGATAACTGAGATATGGCAGAATAATTTTGTGAAATTCATGGCTTCAAAGATAAGTGCTGCTCTATAGTTACACCACTGAGATACCTGCAAATAAAAACACTGAGAAATCAATCTACATAGGATATATTGTAGGAAAGGCTACTTCATATTTATTTTAAGTTCCATATTCTGGTATTCTCTCTTTCAATATTTAGCTTCACATTATAAAGTCAGGTTGACAACGAATGAGTAAATATTTCCAATTTAATACTTTACTTTTATAACCTATGTTAAAATAACAAATAGGAATGCTCCTATGAAAAAAAAACAAAGGTAAATAACAAGACTTTGTATTTAAAAATTAAAACAAAACAAGACTGTATTTAATAATTAAACAAAAACTAAAACATGTTAGGATAAAAACAAAATATTTCTAAGCTGCCGCTAAGCTCCTGTGAGCAACAGCAATGTCTTATTTCTTTTAATGTATACACAATACTTCTTTAGTTCAGAAATGAATATGCAGTGGTATTGTTTGTATCTATGACACAGCACTGAGTTTATAACAGTAAATATAAAATAAAACACATCTTAATTAAAATGAGCTGAGGGTTTAAAGCTTTTAATGACACAAGCAAATCTAAAGTATAGATTTATTCATTTTTATCAAGCTATGGTACAAACATATGTTTTTAAATTGTTAAATACATATATACATATTTTTTAATATAGGGAAAATTTTTGTTTTGTTTTGTTTTGTTTTTTGAGACAGGGTCTCACTATGTAGTTGAGACTGACCTGGTAGCCCAGGCTGGTCTCGAACTCACAACAATCCTCCTGCCTCAGCCTCCCTAGTGCTGGGATTATGGTGTGTGCCACCATGCCAGGCTCAATACAGGGAAAATTTTAATATAGATAGGCAAACATTGACCACTCTTCTATCAGCAATTTTTATGCTAATTAAAATGTCTATCCAATGTAATGCTCATAAGTTTTATCTTATTTAGAAATATATGATTTCTCAGGCCGGGGATTTAGCTCAGCAGTTCGGTGGCCTGCCTTGCAAGTGCAAGGACCTGAGTTCAATCCCCGGTACAAAAAACAAAAAACAAAAACAAACAAACAAACAACAACAAAAAAATATATATGAATGATTTATTTTCACTAGAGATTTCAACTTTCTTAGATTGTGCTATTAAGAACAGAAAGAAGAGCCAGGGATTTAGCTCAGTGGTTTCACTGCCTGCTTCACAAGCGCAAAGTCCTGAGTTCAGTCCCCAGTACCAAGAAAAAAAAGAAAAGAAAGAACACAAAGAAGAGTTTTATTGAAAATGAATGCAAGTTGTATCATTATAAAATTTTATTTTTTCTAAGTAATTAAAATGATTGTGGTTTCTTCGGGTGCTCACACAGTTTCAAAAAGCAAAAAAAAATCATAATTGACAAATTATTCTATCTTTATTGGTATATATGTAATATGCTACTAGAATTTAATCATATTAAGACTTCCTTCTACAACAATGGTAGAAATCATCTATTAATCTCATTAATTCATTTGGTATGACCAATTCAATATATTAAATAATCCTATTATTTTATATTGTTATTTTTAGAATTTAGTCCCTTTTTATTTTTACACATGTATTCAGAATAAAACTGATATTTAATTTATAATAAATAGCTACAAGTGCCAAATATAGCACTTAAAATAGCCAATACACTTCGGTGACTCAATTATCTAGAAAAACTGTAGATTTCACATGCTTTGCAAGAATATAAAATATATTAGTTATAAATACATCATCTTCTGAATTTCTTAATATTATTTCATAAAGAAAGCTTAGACTAACTTTTCCTAATAAAATAAATGCTGTCTGATTTCACAGTTCATTTTCCAAGAAAGTAGACATTTACAAGGTTTCAGAACATCAACAATGGAAGAAAATTAAGTATTAGGGAAAGATATGAAATGTGCAGGAAAAAATATCACAAATATTAGTTTACTTCTTTAGGCTTTGAGGAAAATAAGTAATTTGCCCAGGAGGGATGCATGATGAGCCCACAGTAAGAGGACCTGAACATTTTCACTGTTAGTGTTGCCAGGAGAGTTCTACTTTTATTTTTCCACTTACTTTTTTTCTAAATTAAAAAGTCTTGAAATGTTTTTATAGACTAAAATGGTGACCCAGGATAATATATCACAAATGCACTTTGTTTTGTAGAAGGGTTACCAGCATTACTAAGTTAAAAGTTACATGAATCTAGAAGCCTGGAAACAAGTTATACAATCAGATCATTTTGTGTTCTGGTTGAACTCCACTTTAACCATATGTGTATTTTTTCACCGAATTATGCACGAAAGTAATACTTTTGTTATTAACATAACTGATTCTATTCCATTTTAGTTTCAGATATGTTTTCACAGGCTAAAGTAAGTTTCAACATGCATTCTAAATAGGATTAAATATTTCCTAACACTAGTGTTTAAAAGTTTTCTTGAGAGCACACTTTGTGCCTGAAATTTTCCCCAAGTTTATATTATTCTTTTAGGGGCCAGGGATGTAGCTCAGTGGTTCCACCACCTGCCTCCCAAGTGCAGGGACCTGAGTTCAATCCCCAATCCCCCCCAAAAAAAGATATATTATTCTTTTACCACATAATTATAAACATGCACATAAATGCATATATTTACTAGATATCATTTCACTTCAGGTATGTTCACTTCATGATACTTAAATACTTAAATAAATACAGTGACTATTTTTCTCTAGGTATTGAGAAGAATTCATCAGTAAAAAATACCACATAAAAATATATCAATGAGGGCCAGAGATTTAGCTCAAGTGGTTATACCACCCACTGCACAAGCACAAGGACCCTAGTTCAATCCCCAGTACCAAAAAAATAAAAAATAAATAAAAATAAAAAATCAATGATAATTCATTCATTTTCACATCCCCTAAAAATAACAAGATAACATCAGCCTTCTAAATTGCTTATTTCTATTTTGGCATTCAGTACATGTTATTCCTAAAAAGGAGGAAATGTTTAATGATCTTTAATTTATCAAAAAAACAACATTGGTAGTAATATGAAATCTCACTCCTTTTAAGCAAATATAAATAAACAGGGTGTTGTAGCACCCTGTAATCCAAGCACTCTGAGAAGCTGAGGCAAGAGCATCTCAAGTTTGAGCCAAGCAGGGCAACTTAGTGACTTAGTGAGGCCCTGCATTAAAATAAAAAAATGTTAAAGAATTTTTTAAAAGTATTTTTAAAGGCTGGGAACATAGCATAGTGCATAGGCCCTAGGGTCAATCCTCAGTACAAGAAATGCATTAAAATGGAAGTCTAATAACTAAAGAATGTAAAGGATTTTTTGAGGATATCACAGCCAAGAGTGACAAAAATGAGAAGCAAATGCAAGCCAAGCTTACACTCTGACACCAGAGCAAGATACTACTGCCTCTGTTTGCATAACATATATATTTATATATCCTAAATGACAAAAGTATGTTTTGAGAGATGTATCATTAGGTGATTTCATTTTTAAAACACCATAGGGAGTATATTCAGACATAAAACTAGACAACATAGCCTATATACATCAAAGCTCCACAGTACCGCTCTCTGGCTATATACTTCTGTAACATTTCGCTATACGGGACTGTGCAGGCAAATATAACACACGTAAGAGTCTGTATGTCTAGATATATCTAAATACAGAAAAGATCCAGTGAAAATACAGTATAAAAGATAAAATATGGGGGACAAGTTTAGGGTACTCGCCATGTGATGGTCTAGGAAACCACTATACACTTTGAAAATATTATGCATTTGGGCTATACTAAATTTTTACTTTCCATTGTAATAAGTTAACCTTAACTAATAATATTTTATATTATACAACTTTATTTTGTTTAAATCATTAACTTTTGAAATACACCTAGGTAGAAACACATATTCCAGAGCTGTATAAAGACATTTTCTCTATTTATATTCTTATACTATATAACTTTTTTATATTTTAAGTTTCATTCTTTTTAAAGTTAAAAACTACACACACACACACACACACACACACACACTCACACAAACCAGCCACAGAAGTTCAGTATCATCATGATCATCAATGTCGCTGTTTTCCATCTCCACATCTTTTCCCACAGGAAGCTCTTCAGAAGCAGCAATATGCATGGAGCTATCAGCTATCATCACAGCAAGGTCTTCTTCAAGAACATTCTGGAGGGACTTCCCTAAGGGTATTCTTGAGGAAATCTCACTCTTCAGAAACATCCTCATAGTGTTTACTTAGATTGTTTCTTTTTTATCATCTATTTGTTTTTAATCAAATAAGGCACCATAAACTGCCTCTCTACTGATTAAAACATTTTATTTTCAAAATCTGTCTTTCCAAGCTTTGTAAAGAACATGCTGAGATCTGCAAAAGCTCCTGTTAAACTCTTAACTGTGAAAAGTCCTTGGGAGTAAATTTTTCTTCTCCTGTAGTTTCCATTGTTCTTGCCTCTTCTTCAGCTGTACACCCACAGATGTTAGGAATCCTGCATGATCACCATTATACTGTGTTGTGCTGTTTTCCAAGACTTCATTACATGGTACATGATTATGGTAGAATTATTTACTTATAGGTCTATATTTACCAGTAGATTATTAGCTCATCAACCTGTTGAAATGCACACAATTCATTCTTTTCTTCTATGGTACTAAAACAGTACTTTAGTGACATTTCATTATCTTTTAGGATCAAGGCCCAAACCCTGAGGAAGAAATGTCCAACACTCTCCTGCACCATATACTCTCCCTGGAACTGCACTTGTGAACAGGACTCACCACTCTCCTTGAAATCTTGCTTACTTCCTTGCAGGACAGCCTCACATCTCAGAATTTATCTGAATGAGATCTGCTCCCTTGGTTCCTCACTGTGTACTCAGCCTTGTCATCTGGCCTTCACATTTCCAGACTTTTCCTCTTATCCTCTTTGTTCCATCACAACCCAGCCCTGTACAACCAATGGTTTATTGGAATGAGTAACACAATGTTCCCAATACCACGAACGGAATAGTCTAACCATCTCTCCTAGTTAAGCTTCAATTTCTATTTATAGCAATTTTTGCTGTAAATTGTTCTCTTTGAGTATTTTACAGGAGGGTTTTCTAAGTGTAGTTCTAACAGTGATTTTCTATAATGCTGTCCTACTTCTGTTTGCTCTATTTCCCAAAGGTCAGGGAACATTTGTCCCCGAAGATTTCGAAGTTACCACAAGCTAGTCAGAACACTGGGCACTCATCCCAAATGGAAGCCAATTTGCTAGCTTCAGTTGTTTTCCTGTTCCTACAAAGTACTTAAGCTTTAGGCTAATAGCCAATTTTGTGCTTCAATCTGCTCTTCAAATGTTGAAACAATAGTCTTCACCATTTCTACACCAATTTCCTAAAATATTAGTCTGCACCTAGTTCAAAGTTGCGGAAGAAAGAATTTAATTCTGCTTTATCAGCTATATGGCCAGGAAAGTAATACAATATTCGTTTAGCCTTTTCTCAAGCACTGCTTTAGGATATTTATCATCCCATGTTCTCAAATCCTACTTTTTCATTTCCAAAATAATGGAGCACCACCATATGCAATGAATGACAATTGCAGATTCTAAAATGTATTTTAACACATGATCAAGTAACCTAAATCCCTTATAACAAGGATTTATAAAATTTATCATCTTCCAGTAATTCATTTTCATTTTTACATTAAAGGTGGAAATATATTTGTATAAGTGAAAATGCATAAGAGTTACACATTTATTTATTATAACTTATACCCCAGAGATTTATGAATCTGAACCTGAAAATCTATATAGTTAAGTGAGAGCCATGGATTTAGCTCAGTGGTTCTGTTGCCTACCTCATAAGTGCAAGGACCCAAGTTCAATCCCCAGTACAAAAAAGAAACCTATACCACATACAATTAAGTGAAGAGATTTCTAAACACAAATTATAGTGCGAAGAACACACTGTTAGCAAATACACCTTTTAACTCTTTTATGATAAACTGCTACCTTTCTTATATCTTTTTCACTGCTTTTCTTGACTTGGAATGCCAGCTCCACCATTAACTAGTTATGTAGTTTGAAGCAAATAATTTAATCTGCTTTGTCTTACTTTTATTTATGCTTACTTGAACAAAAAACACAACGAAACTATTCAGCCTTTAAAAAGAAGGGAAGTCTGTGATAATATAGATAAAATGAAGAACATTATACTGAGTAAAGTAAGCCATGTATGGAAAGGCAAATACTGTAGGTTCTCACTTATATGGAAATTGCAAAACAATTACAAAGCAGGGAGTAGAACAGTGGTGACCAGAACTTAAGGGTAGGCAGAGATGAGGAGTTGTTGGACGAAGGGTACAAAGTTTCAGGTCAACAGAAGGAATGTTTAGAGATCGACTCAACTCAAGGATGACTAATAGTCAATAATAATACATTGTAAGTTCAAAAGAAACTAAAGATAAACTTAAAATGTCCCATCATAAAAATAATAAGTACATAATTTAAATGTTAACTAGCTTGATTTCGTCACCCCCCCATATACATATATCAAAAGATCACAATGTTACTCATAGATGTATACAATTATTATTTGTCAAATAATATGGTAATGATTTTAAAGGATCTTTTAAAATATAAATTCATGGTATGCTACCCTCCAATCTCATGTCCTTTAAGGGGCTTAATGCTGAGTGCAGAAATTTACCTGGCTCTTAATATTATAATTTTACTTTTACCAACAGTTTCAATGTCATGCTATACAAAAGATACAACAGTATGGTCAGAAAATTACATTAGTGGTCTCAAAATATCTTTCTTTGCAAATAATTATTCCCACTGACTTGAAGTTAATCACCTCCAAATTCAAAGTGAGCTTCCTTACTTTCTGTCTTTTTTCCTGTCTTGCCCATGAAGGCTAGGGATAAACACTATTTATGTTATTTTCTATGTGTTCAGTCTGTGAAGTCATCTGTCAGCACCTAACTTGTAGTATAATTCCTACAAAGACTGCTTAGGCTAACATAATCCCTTGCTTCTTTTAACCTGCCTAAATTGCTTATAATAAATACAAGACTAAGCTCTATTAATTTAATTTTAGATATAATTGAAGTATATATGTATATTTAGAAAGTATTTAATCCAGTTAAAATGTAAGACTTTTCAATCCAATAATTGTGTCTAACATTTGTGCCCTTTCATGATTAGGTACAGGGAAAATAGTGCTCCACTATTTGTTTCATTTCCAAGGTAGAGAGCATGAGCCGGCGTTGGCGGTATAGTGGTGAGCATAGCTGCCTTCCAAGGCAGACAGCATGAAGGCTTTTCTTCTAAGCCCACATAAATTTCTCTAATGTTTCAACAACCAACATAACAACTCCACTTAGATAAATTAGAAACCTCTTCAACCTAAGCCAGGGCTGAACTCCTGTTTCTAAGAACCTCTCTCCTTTCATTACCAGCCAAATCTTCTACCACAAGTTTGCCTGTTTTATACAAATACAACATCACTTATTCATTTGCTTAGACCAGAAAACCAGCTCTCATTCTGATTCTTCTCATGTCTTCATACTTCAGATCTAAACTGTAGCAAGACCCATTTGTTCCATCTACAAATGAACCTCAAAACTATGCAGTTCTCTCCATCTCTTTCTCCTGTGAACTCCTTTAATTACCTCCCCATTTTGTTACCAGGCATCTCCTTTTATTTCCCTCTATTTCCAAAGAATATCCAGAATAAAAAGTTTTATACACATGTCTAATTATGCCATTCCTCTACTGTTAATATTCTTTAATGCTTTCATGTTGTATTTAGATAAATATCCAAAGTTTCACCAGGATCATGGAAACCATGCATGAGCTGCTTCTTTCCAAGGCTTCCATAGTTCTTTCAAAATTCTTGCCTTCATCCACTTCAGCACACCCAATACAGCTTAATTTCCTGGGCTTTCAGAGCTCTTCCAGATGCTTTCCACAAATGGAAAATGTTTTACTTGTAAAAGTACAAGCATAGAACAAAGTCTTCTATTTGGACAGGAAAATCTAGTCACGGTGATGGAGATAAACATGGGCTAAAAATATTTAGAGGCATGGGGTTAAAAATAAATTCCCAAAACAACTTTACGATTGTGAATACCTGTAATTCAAATTACAAAACTGCTTTCAAGAGCATGAGTCCAGTTAGTGATTTTCAAATGTGTGACTGTCAAATATTATTATTTATATTGTTGATATATACTACAGGATAAATTATACTGTTATAATCCCAGTATTTATTAATTACTATATGTAATATCTAAGTTGCACAGGAAAAACTCACTTGGAACAGAGCCAATCATTACTTTTTATATTAAATAAGTAATTTATTTATTTTTTTTTACTAATGAAACATTCTTTCTCTCTTTTGGGAGTTCAAAGTCAAAAAAGTGTTGCAATTTCTAAGTGAAAATTTTCCACAGTAAACCACCTTCATATTAGTGCAGGTAGTTTTTGATATTTTGAAGCCAATTCTTTCCTATCTCAAGCACATATAAAGCAACGATTAGGTAAGGAGGCAAAGTCACGGAGATGTGATTATCTTTTTACTGTCAGATTAAATAGGCTCCTTCCCAGTGTTTCTGTACCTCATTACTATCCGGCAATTTCATGTTGCTTGTAGATAATGCTTGTAATTCTGGGCAAGGGCCAGCTTCAGAACTACTACAAAGTGCTCTGACCTGAACAAGCTTTCTGAGATCGCATAACAACCTACACCAAGGAAACTAAATACAGCCAAAGATTTCCAATAAAAAATACAGTACCACAAACCATCACCAAAGTCAGTTTTTTTTCTAATAAATAATGAAATGAGAAAATAGTTCTATAGTTCTGCTATTAAATGTGTTGAGCTGATGTCTGCTAAAATGAAAATGAAGCAAAAGTTAATATTTCTCTAGAACTTGCTTAATTATTTTTGTACATTGCCCTCCACTCTTAAATACATGTACTGCTTGGCATTAATAATAAAACAAATGAAATAAAAATTGCTTTGTCCAGGAATTCAATAGGAAGTCATAAATTATCAAAGTTTAATGTAAAAACTGATAAAAAAGAGATATAGTATGTGAAGTTCACTCATACAACTGAAGTAACAATACAGAAGGTATGTTATACATGGGGGGCAGGGGAAGGAGTCTGGGCAGAATGCTTGTAAAGGACTTGCTGAAAAATCCACATTAGAGCTTACTTGGGAGGAAAGAGGGCTTAAACAGGGAGTGATGGACCTGTTTTTAGGAAAGGGATTCTCTTTGTTGAGAATTAGACATAATGAGCTTATTTAGTTCTCTAAGAATTTTCCCATTTTTCAGATAGAAGGACTCAAGGCACTTACTTACTTAAATAACTTCCTCGAGTTAAAGCATGTGCAACAGGATGTACTCCTGAATAGATATTTGAAAAAATATTCCCATTTCATTACAGAAGTCATGCATACAGTGAAGACAGTAATAAAAACAAATACTGAATTAGATAAATAAACAGCAGATTTTATACTGCAGAAGGTAAGATTAGTAAAAATGGACAGGGACAAAACTATGGAAAGTAAAACAGAAAACTCAAAATAATAAGCAATAATGAGTGACATATAGGATAATAAATTGTAGTTACAAAAAGCATAACAATGATTTCTAGGAACAAGAGTAAGGTTAGGAATAATGTTGGTTACACAACTGTATACATTTGCCAAAACACATAATACATACTTAAAATTGGTAAATATTATTTATAAATTATACTTGAATAAGCCTGATTAAAGAAGAAAACATAATTTGAAGGATGGATAAATTACCACTTGGTTTAAAAAAGATAGAAACACAACCATTAAAAATTAAAAGTGATTTGTATGTAATTTTAATAAGATTTAGATAATATTAAAGATAATAGGAATCTTGCTTTACTAAATTTCATTATTAGCATATAGTAATATTAGCATATATTTGAAAGCCACTTTTTTTGTGTGCTTTTAGGATGTATATAAAGTTAGGATGGCATACTTTGTAACACAGCCCCCAAATACACTTCCAAGTACCTGGGACAGAACCATACACGTAATGATCGTGTTATACATGTTGAATACTGTTGAAGATCAATATACAGTAATTATAAAATAATTTAAGGTTTTAATAAACTTGTGCTCCCATTATCTCCATTATGTCCTGATATGAACACCCTTATGTAAAAACAAAACAAAACAAAAAACTTGCACTCTATTTTATTTCATTTCAGATTCCACATAAATCCAAAGACATAAGAATTTGACTAAAGCATAGTAATACTAGAAAACATGTTTCCACTAAAGTTTAACTATTAGCTATTTCATTAAGCTCTTAAAGCTCTTTTCCTACAAATACAGTTTTAGCATTCAGTGGATTTCCTTTAAGGATTCTATTGTAAAATATAATGCTTTAAAATGAAAAATGACAGACATAATCAAATATGATAGATCTTTCCTTAAGCTGGCTAGCAAAATTAATTACAGTTCTGTGATACCATTAAACATTTACCTGTCTTATTCTCACATTATCCTTCCTTTCCTTTAGAAAATAGGATAATATTTTCACTAAATGGAACAAGGTAAGTGACAGATTTCTTGAAATGCCAGTGTGGCACAATACAAAGGACACAAAATGAAATATGTTCATTTCATTTAGACCAATACAAAGTGCCACATGTTAAAGGGGCATTAAAAATTAAAATAGAATGCCAAGGACATAAAAGGTTGTGATGAAATAAATTATACTGAATTTTTGTATTACTGTATTATGCAAATGAAATCCATTTCAGTTTGTTATATTTGGAAATCAGGGCTTGAGAGAATGTTTAAAGCTCAAATATTTCATTACTGCAAATACAACCATCCATTTAACACTCTTCAGTGTATGTCAAAGACCAACTCTGCCAGGTAATGCCAACCAACTAAAAAATTAAATAGAGAAAGAAGGAGAAAGGGAATTAAGTCACTTTATTATAAATGTACACATTTTGTTATAGTTTCTAATAGTTAAAGATTTCATAAACAAATCTTAGTACAACCTACTTTTATTTTAACTTTTAGGTACAAATTACTGAGATGCTTTTTTTAAAGGGAAAAAGGCAAAAATAACATTTTTGAGAATTTTATAGAGAGCATTTCAATGTTGTGCATAATTATATTCTCCAAAGCTACTGTAGTAGTCTATAGCAGATTGCTTTGGAAATTCTCTCTCTCCACAGAATTGATAAAAATTTAAATAAGATTTGCATTCACATTAAGTGAAATACTTGTAAGAATGAAACTGTAACATATGTCACTACTCATTACTGATACCAAATTTCACTCTGTGTAAGAGAAAATCAGAGAGCTAAAAATGAACATTTACTTTTGGTTTTGTTGGTAACATTAACTTTATAAAAGATATCTTGTTGTTTCCTAAATTATTTCCAGGTAGAAATAGTTATCTTCCCAACAAATTAAGAAAATTAAGTTTCTTGTTTTTCCTCTTCAAATGCTTATAAAAATTCTCACCACCTTAAATATTCTCAGCAATCTGATATAAAAAGTTCAAACTTTCTATTGCATATATTCTTGCTTTTCATAAACATTAAAAACTACTATCATTGGTATTTCTTGGAATAAAATTGCATGTTTACAATAATCTACTATCCTCGTGAAAAGGAAAATGAAACATGACATTAAATTCATGCAATATATATCCAGAAATCAAGTTAGAAGTTACAGCTTCATCACAGTGCTTGTTAAAAGACACAGGCTGAAATTCTTACATTAGAACCTGTATAACCTGATTGAAACAGTTTAATTTCTCAACTGTAAAATGAGAGTTATCTACACTGACAGATGGTATGCAGATACTAATATATCCCTATCACTACATTTTTACCAGAAAAATTTGGTTGCCGATGATTTTTACAATTTACAAAAGAATTTGTAGTTATCAGCAACCCATTTAAATGACATCATGATATTAATATCACAGTAGAAATGCTGTGTATACATTTATAACCTCTACATTTTGAGATTCATTTCATGATTTTACTGAAAACCAATCAATATTTAAATAAGTTTCACTGTATTTACTAACATGAGCCAAGTACATTTTTATCCCTACAAATGAATCATAAATTTTTATTCCACAGTACAACTTCTTTCTGAACCTCTCACTTTGATTCCTAACATTTCACTTGCTTAAAATGATAAATGTTAGAACGGTGTTTGTTCCTGTGGATAGTAGTGAAATACTGCAGAAAGAATGTTAATATCTTTCAGTACATTTGCTAAGTTTCAAACATCAGTTTGAAAGAGCAAAAAAAGCAGAAATGACACCTTTTCAATTCCCATAGCAGAGAGGCATTTTATCTGTAGTAACTGTTTGTCCTTTATAGCAAGAAAAACGATAGTATTATTTACTAGTCCAATAAATGACATGATAAAAGATAGAATAAATTAATGATAAAGCTATAGAAAAAGTAACTGCCAACAAAAATATATCTTAGGCTATTTTATCTCAAGGAGAGGAGTAGTGGGTATGGAACACTGATCTATATTCCAGGAACTGAGAAGAAAAAAAAAACTTAAACATTAAGCTCTTGTACATAAGAAGGGAAAAAGAGGTTGAAGAGAGAAGGGAATAGGAAAAAATATGAATCAAAATATGTAATGTACAGATATAAATACCATATGATGAATGTGATCATTACATATATCTAAATTGTACCAATAAATTTAATTAAAGATAAAAAATATAAAGAAGATAGGCTGGTTCAGTCAATTGCTGATCTTACGTGACAAAGCAAAATCCATAGCATCACACAGTGAACTGACGTAAATTTTTCCGTTGTTTGTGAAAATTCTTATAAAAGTAAATGTTCATAAATTTAAATGAACAATTTCTTAATCTGATATTTGTTCTCTAAAGAAATGTGGGGGTTAAGCATAGAAGTTGCCTTTCACAACTTTATTCTCATATACTAGTATGAACAAAGTTCCCCGACTATTTAATAATTTATCAGAGTTTCCACTCATGATTGTAGATGATATTAAAATTTAAAAACATGAATATTTTAAACAAAATATCATTTGAAATCACAATGGATATAAAAAAGCAAAGCTCCTTTAAAGAGGGTTAAGGGCTTCATCTGCTATATCAAGCCACATCTTCGATACACACAATGCTATGTGTCACCTTCAGGACACCTTACAGCTCTGAGAAAATAAGTTTGCAAATCACTGCATGCCTTTTACTCCTTTAGAAGCCCATATCTACTCCCTATTCACCTTTCAAGAAAAGTGTGTTATCAAGTCTCTTAGGTTTATATGAGGATTACAGAAACTTTCTTTTCCTTTGATTTAAGTAGTAGTTTTCAAAATTTAATCTTAGCTGCAACAAGTATTCACCTGCTTACCCAACACATGAAATCTCTCAAGGAGATATCAAATGCAACATATCCATGATGAAGCTCACATTCCTAGAAAAGACTGCTCTCTTCCAAACAACAGTTTAGAGAAGACATGATTTAGCCATTGTGTTTGGTCCATACCACTGCACTAACATATAACTGGTCTGCTGCTTCAGCTGCTATTCATGTATTTTTGTCTATTTTTTTTTCATTCAGAAGTTAGCTATGCTTATAAACGCATATTTGAATTTAGCATTCCCCTGTTCGAACTCCTTAAATGGTTTGAACTCCTACCAATTTTTTTTAATTGAGAAGAACCCTTAATCTGACTAAGAATGATATGAACATGTTATTTGCCTCTTTGGTTTTGGTTTCTACCATTTTTAGCATCCTCTCAATTTTTCACATACTGTAAAGTCCTCTTTGCTTCAAATCCTTGGCACAGATAAAATTAGATCAACCATTTACACACTATCATATTATGCATCACAATTCTAACTCATTGTGCACTTTTTTCTAAAGTTTATGCTCTATCTTGGCTAGATATTCTGCTCACATTCATATCCTGGAATACAGCCTAAGGTCTTACACAAAAGAAAGTTCCACGATCTATCTGTAGAATTTGTAAATTTGTGATACGGCAAAGAATATGACTTAGCATTCATTTGATTTTCATTGATGTGTGAGCTGAGTTAAACATTTAATCATTTTAATGTCATTGTAAGAAGCATATCAGCCTCACTTCAGCAGTGAAATTGCCCTTTTCACTTTCTATCAGCTTCATTATGCCTTTAATGAGATTTGAAGAATGTCTAGAATCATATAAACAAAATTTTATTTGTGTATATGATGTTATATATAAAGATTCTACTAGAGAATGATTATAATTTGCATTTGTATTTCAAAGTTATTACTGAATAAATAGCTCAACTCTTCAATGTCCTTTGAAGCATTCAGGCATATCAATACCTACTGAAATTGAGAAGCTTCACAGAGATGGAAGGTAGAAGATGTGGAATACTGTATGTATTCAGGTCAATAAATTTGCCGGAGAACATAATCTCAGGTCACTAACTCCTTCCAACAGTGAGTCTATTTTTAATTAATTGGTGGATATTTAGTTGTAAGTGCCTCAGGTTTACGTATACAGATTGATCTATTCAAAAGCGAGGAAGCCTTTATTGCCCTATCAATTTTTGATCCTCTGCCCTTCAACAATTTGACATATCATTTAAATAAATGTGGCTAGCTGAACCACCCAAAAGATTCACAAAAATACCCATACTTAAAAACCATTGATTTTTGGATAATTTATTAAAAGTAAATATGAACTAAGTAACTCTGTTCTGAAATGGTATATGAGCTCTCCTAAGAGAATTACCTTAAGTATAATGTAAATTTAAAATAAAATTGTAACAATAATACTCAGCTCAGACTGTAATCCAAAAATTAGCACAATTATTGGGTGTTAAATGAATAAAATTAAATAATAAAAATAGCCATTTCAATGTGTTCATTATATGTTCATTGTGTATGTGTTCATTGGTTGTAACATAAATTTATCACTGGGTAATAATAATAACATCATAATAATAACCCAGTGAACATAAGTGTGATGTTCCAGGCCTTTAATCCCTGCAGTTTGGGAAGCTGAAGCAGGAGGATCACAAGTTTAAGCCCATCCTGCACAACTTAGAGACTTAGTAAGAGACTCTGTCTCAAAATTTACAAATAATTATAAAAGAGTTGAGGATACAGCACAGTATGAGAGCCCTGGTTTCAATTCCCAGTGCTACTAAATAAATAAATAATTTAAAACCCTGTGATATAGTCCTTCCATTTAGTAGATGAAGAAGCTGAGACAAAAAACTATTTGCCAAAAAAAAAAAGTATTTGCCAAAGTACACACAAAGCAAATGACTGCAAGGTTTCATACCTAGGCTGAATACAGGTAGATTGCAGCACAATTCATAAAGTATCCAGTTGTGATAAAATGTAGAGAGCTTTCCAGCTTTTTGCTTCTACTTATTGAAAGATAGAAGCTTCTAACTCTGAGAACTAGTAACCCAAAGAGTATTATTTTACAGACAATAATCTATCTCACTACTTCTGAAAAATTTAGTTTGTATTAAATTAAATATTCTATTTGTAATATTTGGGAAGCATGAATATAATTATTGAAATAATATTTTTAGAAAATCTATAAATTCCATTTTGCTAGAGAAAGGCTCAGGCATCAATCGCATCCTCAAAGAGGGGGCTTCTTCGGTCATTGAAGACACTACTTTTAAAAGTTCAAGAATTCCAGGATTGACAGATCAAATTTCCCTAGAGTATCCAGGGGTCAATTCAATAGGTAATGAGGATAAAAGTGGTCCTGATCAATGGTTAGAATGCCAAAACGTGAAAAGTAACTGGGAAAGTCATTTTAGACTTTATTATAAAATTGCAATGAATGTGTTTACAAATATCCTCAGTAAGCTCTTAATACATGGATTCTAATTCAGTGGCTTTAATTTTGACATTTCATGCTTTTCTAATATGATCCCAAGTCAATACTGATGCTATAGTTTAAGGGCAGTAATTTCAGTTATAAGTTAATTATAGACATGAGCAAACACACACTCAATAAGAATCACACATACATTGAACAGAATACCACCCTTTCCTTGGAGAAGTACTAGGTGGAAATATGTATTCATTTATTAATCAAATTATGGAGGTGACACTGTTCTATTTCTTCATTTTATTTCAAGTACAATAAATGCTTTCATTACTTTTCCAAAGAAAAACATCCTCTCATATTGACAAGAGACTTGCTTGTAAAAAAAAACAAAACATAAATGTCTTCTCAGTTTAGTTAAAGATAACATGTCTTCTATTATTTAAGGGGCAGAGTCCACACCCTAAAAAAATTACTTAAATTACTTCAATAATTTATCCTCACTAAAGTTCAAATGTATTTTAAATGCACATTCACATGTATAATTTTTTAAAACCTCTAACCTCACACCACTTTCAGTGAAGCACTGAAGACAATTGATATATTTCTGTCATTAATATTTTGCAAAAAATTTCTAATATGTAAATGCTCTAAAAATAGCAAATGCTCTGCAGGAGTCAAGTACATGATAGCATGTAATTAAATGCATTTATTGTATTATTATTGTAAACAACCTAACAGCAGCTTGATGGAAAAACCTTTTTATGCAGGAAAAGCTACATAGATTCTTCTTGCTTTCTAGAATGAGATGACTTCTAATCTTTTTTATTAATTAGAAATGTTTTTCTCAGCACACGATTCCAACAGTTTGTTCTTTAAAATACTTGCTTTTCTAGTTTAATTAAAGTAATACAAATGTTATTCTGATAAATTAATACCAGACTGGTTAGAAGAAAATTTAGAAATAAGAGGCTTGAAAAATGAATTTCAGAACATCTCTTTAAAGAAAACAAAATTGAAAGTGATTCATAATCACAAAATATACTATACCTTAAAATTAATCTTTATGGTAAATGAGATAGTTTAGGAATGAAGCTTGCATTTAGTTATATCATACCATTGATCAATTGATAAATTATTGAGCAGGAACTATGTTTCATCTGATATAAATCTAGGTATAGAGAATAAAATATTAAGCGAATCCTACAAATTTTTCCTTTATAGAACATATATTCTGAAAGGTAGTAACCACAATAATTGCTAAAAACATAAAACAGATTAAGAACACATAAAAAGATAAATACCAAGAATAAATTAAGACAAGGAGGAGTTAGAAAATAGATTAGAAACAGCTGTCTCAGCTAATGATTACAGAAAGTGTGTTGAAAGGTGATATTTATTTTTTTTCCAGCTTTGCTGAGGTATAAATAACAAAATTTACATGTACTTAACATATGCAATGGGATATATGTTTACATTGAGGAATGAATACAATTGCAAACCTTGTGATCATATCTATCACTTCAAAGTTACTTTTTTGGGAAAAAATTACTGTAAGAACATTTAAGATCTAATGCCCTAGCAAATGTCAGGTGCAAAATGCAGTATTATTAACTATGATCACTACACAATATCTCCTTACTCAAACTACATAACAAAACTTTCTGTTTTTTTTTGTTGTTGTTGTTGTTGTTGTTCCTATTTTCTGAACATTGCTCTCCGGAACTCTTGAATGATGACAAAGACTCTAGGCTATGATGATTTTTTTGGTTACCATTTTTCCAGTTTCATTGACAGTCTGGAGAGTAGGTAATAAGGGAATATTTTTTCAGAGTGTTAAATGTATGAGAAAAACATTTTGAATTTAAAGTAAAAATGCAGAGGCCTTGATATGGAAATAATCTGCAATTTGGACAACTATAAAGAAAGCCTCTGTCCAAACAAAGACATGAGTGACAGAGGGAATGGTAGGAGATGAGGATGGAGAAACGCGTGTGTGAAAGATCATCTGAGCCAACAGGTCTCACACCAGGTTGCACAACACAGGGACTCATTGCTGAGCTCCATTAGAGTACAGTTAGAAAAGGGATTTGGGGAGTTGATGTCCAAAGAGAATCGAGTGTTTTCAAGCCCTCCAGGTAATTTGGCCATTAACTCACTATTAAAAAATCAATGAACATAGACTAGAAGGCACAACACAATTCATGTTTTAAAGAATTTCCAAGGAATGTCATGAATGGGTTTTAATCCAGGCAAAAACAAAAATGACAAAAGTTGCATATTGCCTTGAATAATCATCTTCATAAATTCTTTGCCTAAAATCTATTTAATATTTTCTTATCTAATTTGAGTATTTTGTACAAGGAAAACAAAACAGTTATATGTAAATGAGGGAATTTGCAAAAAAATAATTTTCACTCTCTCTATAATAGTGATACCTACAAAACATACTAACCAAAATTTCTCAAGTTTCTCACTCATGCCTTGGAAATAAAAGCCCAATGTGTCCTGCATGGTGACCATTTTGCATTACAAAGACGTAGGAAGACCACATTGTCAAAACCAATTTATTTTCCTTATATATAACTCCAATTCCCCAGGAACTCCTGGCAGAACAAGTAATAGAAAGCTTAAATCAATCTTTATCTCCTAAATCTGAATTCTTCTTGGAACTGTATGATTTGTAGAAAGTAAAGCAGGAAAAATTCCTCATTTGTGCTAAGACTAAATTTCATCCTTCCCTTTACCACAATCCCTCTCCAATTTCTGCTAACCATTACCCACTTTTTTTAATGCATGTATTGCATTTTAACATTCTATATGTTATTTACCTGCTTATTCTATTCATTGCCTGTCATCTCCACCAGCACAAAAGTTTCATAATTATTCTGTCCATTTTGTTTACTGATGCATCACAGCATGCAGAAAAGTGCCTAGCACATAGTAGGCAATCAATAGGTATATGTTGAAGGAAGATATAGAAAGTAGATGTGGTCAGTATTCTCATATTCATGATGAAGAAACTGAGACTCACAATGGCCAATGAATTCTACAAGGAAAGGACAGATTTAGGTATAAAATCCAGGTCTATGGTCAGAGATTTAACTCATGTTTCTGCCACCTTCCTTGCAAGCTCAAGGACTGGAGTTCAATCCCTGGTACCCCTCACCAAAAAAAAAAAAAAGAAAGAAAGAAAAGAAATCCAGATCTATCTGAAACAAAAACTCATGTGTTAATGACTATGCACTACATGGAAAAATATTTGAAGCTCACATTAAAGATTGATGCTGTACCCAGGCAGCAGACAGTCTCCAATGCAGGGTGAGGAGTTATGACTTGAGCTGCCATTCACTGGAAGTTACTAAAGGACACTGAGCAGGTAAGCAACATCATCAAAGTAGTGTTTCAGGAAGATTTATCGGCCATCGGTGTGGACAGAAGAGTGGAAGAAGAAGGCAGCAAGATAGTCCCCCCCCCAAAAAAAAACACAGTGTCAAGATAATTTTAGGAACAAGTTGAAGTAGTAGTTTATAAATCACAGGTAACATTATGTTCCTTTCATTCCAATAGGCAGGTATGTGGAAAGATCTTTAAAGGAACACTATAAAAGATAAAGGAGCAAAGGATATTTAAGCTAAATCAAAGTTTATTCATTTACCAAATGTTGGATTGCTGAAAACACTTTGGCAAATAACTTCCTCAAGCCACAGATGAATCATAAATCCTGAATTCAAAGTGTCTCCAGTGACACCAAAAAAAAAAAAAAAATGCGTATGACTAGAAGATAATGAGGTTATCATGGGAGAATTTTAGATAAATTGCTATGTGATTTGAGGAAAGAAGTGGGTTATTGTAAACTTGGGATTTCATAAACCTGCAGTGAGTCACTAATAGTTGAACTATAAAATATATTTGAACAAAGTTCCACCAGTGATAAAAATAGTATGGTACTAGCAAAGAAACAGACCTGAAGACCAATGGAACAGATTACAATATGCAGAAACAACTCTAGACACAGTCAGCCACCTCACTTTGACAAAGGAACCAGACACCCTCACTGGAGGAAAGATGGACCCTTTAATAAGTGGTTCTGGATAAACTGGGTTTCAACTTGTCAAAGATTAAAACTAGACTGTGGGAGTCTGGCCATAGCCCTCTAGGGGTTTGACATTTAAAAGGAAACTTCTTCACCTCTACACTCAAGGCATTGATACAATCTCTGTAACATTCTAGGACTCTGCTTGTTAAACTTGTTGCTGCAATGGGAGAAACTCAAAGAGACAGCCATAGATCTGATGTTCTTTGTAAAGAGTCAGAAAATCCGGTCTTTGCATAAAAGATACAAATAGTTGCTTGGTGCTTCCTGTTGATGTGAACCTATAAAAGGAGCTGTTTCTGTGAAATAAATCAGACTTTTCTTGGTCTCCACTCAGGTTTGAGTGTTCTTTCCTTTCTTAATCCTCACTGTTGCGAGCCGCGACGTCAGGATCCTGCCAGCAGGTCCCAAACCCGAGCAAACAGTCTCACAGACTTAGTTCCAGGCTCACGCTCTCTTCGTAGCAAGGCCCCATTTATTTTTCAGGATGGGGTATATATAGGCTAAAACCAAAACCAAAAGTGTAAACAGCATGTAGCTGACTGCAAAGGTCACAAGGTTCTACAAAACAAGTATTATGGGTTACATTTACTAGGCAACAGGTCAGACCACCAGTTGAACTAGCCTGTTACTAGGGGCAACAGCACATCCGTGCGGGCGAGGTGACTCAAAGTTTAATCATGGCTAGGCCTATGTCAAGGCTCACCATGATGGCTCACCATACTCACTCCCCAACTCAGGCATGTTAGTGTTGTGACGGCTGGGCCACCACACTAGACCCATATCTCTCACCATAAACTGAACTGCAATCAAAATGGGTTAAAGATCTAAATATTAAAACAAAAACACTAAACTGCCTAGAAGAGAGGTTAGGAAACAATTTTATGAACAAAACCTCAGTTGTCTGGGAAGTAGCACAAATAATCAACAAGTGGGATCTCTTCTAATTAAAAAGCTTCTGGGGGCCAGGGATTTAGCTCAGTGGTTCCACTGCCTGCCTCACAAGAATAAGGTCCCAAGTTTGATCCCAGGTACAAAATAAATAAATAAATAAATAAATAGCTTCTCCACAGCAAGAGAAATGACCAATAGTGTGAAGAGACAACCCACAATGTGGGGAAAACTTTTCACCAGCTCTTTCTCAGACAATTCTCTACTATCTAGAATATATAAAGAACTTTAAAAAAAATCGGACCTCCCAAATTGAAAGACCCAATCCAAGAACCTGAAATTGACAGTTCTTACACAAAGAAGGAGAAATAGCAAATAAACATAAAAAATGTTCAACATCACTGGACATTCAAGAGATGAAAATTAAAACAACACTGAGATTCCACCTCACCCAAGAAAGGATGGCTGCTATCATGAAATCAATAACAAATGCTGGAGGTCAGGGATTTATCTCAGTGGCTCTGCTGCCTGCCTTAAAAGCATAAAGATCCAAGCTTGATCCCCAGTACCCAAAAATAAATAAATGAATGAATGAATGAATGGTGCTGGTGGGCTGTGGGGAAAGAGAAACCCTGTTCCACTGCTAGTGGGAGTGTAGACTGGTGAAACCACTGTGGAAATCAGCATGGAGATACCTCAAAGAACTAGGATTGGTGTTCCCATTGGACCCTGCTATCCCTCTGCTGGGTGTCTTCTCCAAAGAATTAAAAGAATCATATCACAGTGATATATGTCCACCATGTTCACAGCAGCACAATTCATGATAACTAAAACTTGGAAGCAGTCCAGTTGCCCATCAACAAGAAACTGAATAAGGAAAATGTGGGGTTTTTTTAATACAATAGACAACTACTCAGCCATAAAGAATGAGAAACTAGAGACATTTATAGTTAAATGGATGCATACTGAGGTGATACTCTTAAGTGAAATAAACAGGACACACATGTGCAAATACTGAATAGTTTCTCTAGTGTGAGAAACTGAAAGTGTAAATAAGGAATAAAGGGTATAAGAGATAAATGTAAAACAGGAAGAAAAGGTGGGAAGGGGAAGTGGGAGAGATAGGAGAAAACAAAGATCGAATGAAATTAACATGAGAAAGAAAAAATGGAAACAATGTCTTTAAAGTGTAAATAGGGAGGGGTAGAGGGGTTAAAGGGAGGGCAGGGGAATAGAGAAAAAAAATAAGAACCAAGATAGATTATGCAAAGGTGCAAATTTCCAATGATGAATGTCATTACATTGTACACCTTAAATGTACCAAAAAAAATATTTTTTAAAAGTATACTATAGAAATAGGTTTAGGATAATTGTCAGTAAGCATCAGTACATCCTCATAGTACTGGGTAGAGTAAATGTAATGATAGAGGTACATTTCTGGAAAAGATATTTTAAAAACATGAAGAAAAACAGAGAAGACAGATGAGTCAGCAAAGGCCCTGACACAGACAGTCAGGAAAGGCAAGAAAGCCTGAGACTGGAGTGGAGTGCATGAAGGGAGAATAATAGGACGCGCAGATGGTGTGACAAGGGCATCTGGTGTAGAACTGGTTAAGCCATTGTAAAAATTGTAGATTTTACTCTGAGTGATGGGAAGTCAGCAGACAGGTTTCACAAAAGGAATAGCATGATTAAACTTAGGTTTCAATTTTCTAATATATTGTAAAGGAAAAATAAACAGAATCTGCTAATGTAAGAGAAAAAGATGATATATATATATATATGCAAAAAATGTTAAACAGAAGACCACAAGTAGAGAAGCTATTCATGGAAGATCAGGAATTAGTGACATCTGCAAAGACCCTGTTTTGAATGACAGTCACATTCTGAGATTCTATACCATATTTAGACATGGCAAGTTTGAGATGTTGCATAGAATCTAAAAAAGTCAACTAAGTCTTAGTCATAATTTCTAAAATCTAGGAGAGAGCTGTGTGATAGATATAAGAATTTAGAATTAGTAGAATTATATACCATGGTGCATGAAGGAATGACACTGGACTCAGATCACTAAGACAACGAGTATGAAAAGATGAAGAACAGATGGCTCTATTATCATTTCTTGGGCTACTTCAACACCAGGAAGTGAGGGGAACACGTAATTTTAAATAAGAAGATGCACAGTAAATTTAAAGATCACAAGTACAGAAAATCTTAGCAAGATAATTCTCTCTTGAAAGTTGCCTAAAGATGATGTGACAATAGCACATGGTGCTTTGAGTTCAGGACTTGGCATACAGTTGATTCTCAGAAAGTAGAAGTTTTTTTTTTGTTTTTTGATTTATGGTATTTGTTTTTGTTTTTATTTAGCAGGGATTGTAATTTGAAGTTCTAATGATGGTAAAGATGCTAATAACACAAACATATTCCTTCTAATTCAACAACAATGTCAATTTTCTCAAGAACAATTTTACCTGGGGAATCCATGTTTTGAGGCAAAGTTTGCATCTCATAGAAATATAGTAAGAACAAATAAGTGTCACACACACACACACACACACAGAAGACAGAGAAAGAAAAAGAAGAGAGAGAGAAGGAAGGAGAGAGAGAAGGAGAGAGACAGAATGGGAGAAAGAGTGGGAGAGGGAGAGGGAGACAGAGATGGAGAGGGAGAGGGAGAGGGTGAGGGAGAGGACAAAAAAATGTATACACACTTCAGCAGGTCACCTTACTTACAATGTCTGGAAGCTAATGGCCACCACTTTGAGCACCTCTCATAATTGTAGAGGCCAAAGGTAACTTGTATTAATCTCATAATATCTCAGTAAATTTTGCATTAAAATAGTTATACAATTTTATTATATTGTATTTTGGAGGACTCTGTGTGTGTATACACACACACACACACACACACACACACACACACACATATATATACACACACACATATATACATATATATAAATATATATATGGAGAGAGAGAGACAGAGAGAAATGAAAGACAGATGAATAGGAAGTAGGGAGAAATTTATATAATTCCCCAAATTACACATTTTATAGTTTTTAAAATATTTTAATACATATGATAATTTGTTTTATTTATACTACTGGTTTATATTAGTTTATGGAAAAGAAGGTTTTACATTATCACTTTGTTTCTATTTTGTGAGAATCTGCTTTATGTTTTTAACTACTTTGAAGATAACCATACAAAGGGTATTATTATTTTCTTATAATTTTATTGTAAAATTTTATTTTTATAAAACAAAAAATGAAAACTAGTATCCTTATTAAATAAGTAAACTAAATTTTAATTATAACAATCTATAAGTGTAAGCTTGTAGATATTTTTCAATCTACATTTTTCTAGATTGAAATAAAGATTATACCAGTTAATGCAGTTTCCACTTTGACTAGATTAAGAGACTTCTGGAGAGTTGATTGGATCATGGAGTGCTGTACTCATTCATGGATAAATCCACTGAGTTCTTAGCTAAATGTGTTGCAGGAGGATGGGCCTAGGAGGAGACAGGTCACTGGGAGTGTGTCTCCAGAGGGTATATCCTTAGCCAGTCCTCCTTCCCTGAGGGTTTTCCCAGTCCCCATGAACTAAGCAACTTTACTCCATCCATACTGTACTTCCACCATGATGTTCCTGACTTGGAGCCCGTCAACAGTGAGCTGAAACTTCTCAAAGGGTGAGCTATAATAAACCTTCATCTTTGGGTATCAGGTACTTGTTCTAAGAAATAAGCAAGATGACTTATACAAACATCAGGAAGAGAATATTCCAAGGAAGGAATTACATATTTTAGTGATTTCTAGCACAAAGAACTTTTAAATATTTTTAAGGGAGTGAAATTTTCTTTTTTAAAATTTTAACTTCACATAAATTTTTTAACATTAGTGTCTTTTTCCAGAGTCCTTTATGATGCCTAATTTCTGTCTATAGTTGATTTAATCCAAAAGATAGAGATGAAAGTGACATTACTATATCCGAATGAGACTTCCATTTAAAGCCATAACCATAATAAAATCCAGCCCTTCAAAGCAGAGCACCAATATTTTTGCCACTGTATTATGTTATCTGCAGTATTATCTCTCACTGCACCAAAAGAATTAATGTAACAGATCTATAAGCAAATATGTGTGGTGCTTCCAAAAACTATAAAACAAAACAACAAATGATAATGATTCTGATAATATTGGATATATTTCTAGAAAAATATTTTGGCATTATTTGCACAATCTAATCCTATAAAAAAACATGGGGCATTTTGGTGACAACACAATACTTTCTATTCATTTTTCTGTGGAGAAAATTATAACATTTGAACAAAGAAAAAATCCTTCCTTTTTATAGACCAAGACAGTCACACCCTGATACAGGGACACAAAGGAAGAAGCACAGGTGTGATACTCATTCTGCAACCTACAACGGTCTGTATCACAAAATAAAAACACTCATAACCTAGGATATGATATAAAAGACAATTCAATGGACATGAATAAACAGCCAACATTCAGATTTTGGTGTAAATAAATACTTTCCACCTATTAAATGTGACATTACAAACCAGTAATGAGGAAACATGTTTCAATGTATGTCACAGTCAAATACCAACAAGTCAAAATACATTCTCATTATTACACTAACATAAAATAAACATGGATCAAATCATTCCAGGTGAAAAAACTAGAAAATGAAAGTCAAATATTTAAAATTAGAAACAACAGATTGCAAGTATGTTTGAAATAAAATGGGATTATAGTGAGATAAGAATTATCTTAAACTGAGGATGGGTTTGAAAGATCAATAGGTTTCCTAGGAAATAACTGACACTACAAAATACAGGGTCAAGGATATAGTTCAAAGGTGCCACATCTGCCTGGCAGGCTCAAGGTCCTGAGTTAGATCCCTGGTACCAGGTGAAGAAATGAGAGACAGAGAGAGAGAGACAGAGAGAGAGAGAGAGAGAGAGAGAGAGAGAAGAAAATATCAAATACATTTATACTTTTAGAATTTAAATCCAATTACCAAGACACTAGCCTAAGCTTATGATCAGTACATTTTCAAATATCACTTCATAGAAATATACTAATAGTGGTAAAAAAAATTGGAAACAATGAAAAATGTTGTGAAAACTATGGTATAAACATAGGCCAAGATAGTATATGGACTTTGAAACCATGTTTTGAAAGAATATCTCATGCAGGACAGAACATTGATTATACAGATTGAAAAAATTACAACTTAAATTACGTTTTAGAATGAGGCCAATTTCTAGATGGGCTACCAAGAAATTTTTCTTCTATATCCTTATTTGTATCTCAAATTTCCTTTAATGAATATTTATTCATATTATTATCAGAAAAACTTCTATTTAAAATAATTCAATAAATTAGGATATATTTTAATAGTCCTTCAAATTAAATGCCTTTAGTCAATAATAACTAAATATTTTAGGTTACTTAACAAATTTTCCACTAATTACATATAACATGGTATGAATCTAGAAAGTATGCTCCAATATTTATAATTAAATAATTCATATAAATAATAGAAAGTTTATAGGAGTATACTGAAAAAATTAAAGGAAAATTATATTACTATTCTTAAAATTTATGTCTTTCTTATTTTAAGAAACAAATGTTTCTGGAACAACTTTGCTTTTATTTTTGGAAAAGTACTATGAATCTCCTCACATGGTCCTCAAAACTGAACTCCAATCTTAAAAGATAAAACTATATAACTTCTAGGAAAAATACAGGAGAAAACCATTCGTGGTTATAGTGCAGACAAAAAATTTCTTAGAATACAAAAAGAAGCATAAATTAAAACTCTCTCCTTCAGTGGCATAATTAAAAATGCAAAACCAACAGATAAAAAGTGGGCATAAAATAAATCATAAAGCAAGACTAGCCAAGAAAACACATTAAATAGTACTACTCAATAGTAATCAAGAAATGGAAATTAAAATCGCAATGGTATACCATTACAAACTCACTAAACAGGCTAAAATTTAACACACTAGCTATGAAATGTTGGCAAGTATGCCATGCAACCAGATCTCTCTTATGTTGCTGATGGTAATAGAAAATAGTCTAACAACTTGGGAAAACAGACTGGCAGTGTTTCACAAAATTAAACATACACTTAGCATATGACTCAGCACTTCTGCTTCTTGGTATTTTCCCGAAGAGTTGTAAAAACATATGTCCACACAAAGATGTGTATGAGGACAGCAGCTTTAATCACAGTAGCAATAAGTAAAAAGACTGAAATAACTTAAATGTCCTCCAACATATAACAGCGTGAACAAATGTGTAGCTTACCCATGTGCTATGATCTGAATGCATCCTTCAAATCCCATTGTTGAAAACTTGTAGGGAAGTGGACCTTTTGAAATAAATTTATGTCATGAAGATAGAGCTGGCACTGATGTTTTCATGCTGCTAAACAAAGGTCTTATGAAAGTGAATTCTCTCCCTTCTACTTTTTTTTTTTTTTTAATCCTCATGAAACAAACAGGACACAAACAGCCCACCTGCCCTGAGGACAAAACAGCAAGGTGGCATCTTGGAATCCAAACTTAATGTTCTGGTACCTTGACTATGGACTTCTAGGCCTCCAAAATTGTGAGGGGAAAATTTCTGCTCTTTATAAATTACCCAGTCTCAAATATTCTGCTGTGGCAACACAAAAACGATTAAGGCACCATACAGAAGAATATGTCTCAGCAACAGAATCATTGAAAACTCCATCACCTTGATTAGTATAAAAAAGTTATGCTAAAAAATAAGAGCTGATGAGAGCACATTTAACTTGGTTAGATTTTCTAAAATAGGCAAAACTAGCAAATAATCATAAAAATCAGGTAAATGATTGTTTGCAACAGAGAAACTGACTGCACAGTGGTATGACATTTGTTGTGGGGAAGGATCAGGGCTATGAAGTTGAATCTGGAATTCACCTGTCAAAACTCATCAAACTGCACATTTAAATTGGACCATTTCAATACACCCTTCATTAAAGTTGACTCAAAAAATAATATTCCTTTATTATTCACAAGGCTATACATATATGGAGCATTACACCAGACTTATTCTACAGTTAAAGCACCTTACTCTCAGTAATAATCCTTTTTATACTGGATTTTTCATTTTTAAAGCTTTTCAGTATTAATTTTTTGTGTTAGTTTCAGTTGTTTCCATTTTTCTGTTTTTTACAGATGAATCAAATATACCACCACCCATGTTTTTTAGAGTCACTCAATGTAACTCTCATGAGTATTCCTGCTGTGTCCTATGTGTATCGATTCATTCCACATATTCCACGATATCCTTGTTCCATCAGAAGCTTTCTTCACTGATAGAACTACTAAAATGTCAATATGCTGGATTTTTCTAAACTTCTGTATCACACAGACAGTATATACAATACAACATAAGGCAGACTACAAGGGGGAATAGATAGTTCCCAGGCTATAAATTTGCCAATTTTAACTGTAAATAAAATTTTGTGGTTCAATAAAATATTTTTAAATATTCAAAGTTTGATATCTGGGTATAATCTAAATAACTGTTAGAGAATACTTTTGGTGTTGGGGTGTAGCTCAGTGATGGAGCATTTGCCTGGCATGAACAAGGCCCTAAATTCAATACCATGAACCCCAGAAACAAATACATAAAAGTCAACATTTAAAAAAACAAAGCCAACTTTACCATAATGATTTATTGATTTCTAGTTTTTAAATCATTAACATAAACTCTGTGATCCTAAAAACACTTACAAAGTGTCAAGCTGATTACAGATTTATTCCTTATTCACATAATTAGAGGGTTTACTGTTGGATGATAAGGATAAAAATGGAAAAAACAAGTAAAAATTGCACCTTGGCCAGATGTCTCTGCTACAGCATAGCCCTTGGTGGGACAATGGTTCCCAGTTGGTAGAGATAAGGTTTGTCATTCCCATCAATTTTTGCTGGACTATTTGAATAGTTTCATTCTGCTCTCTCTATTCAGTCAATTCCAGTCTTTACAAAATTGAAAATTATATTTTACCTTCAAAGGACAGATAGTATCGTATTGATTTATTAATTTTGATTTCACATATTCCCTGTCCTCCTGATAGCACTGAGATACTGATATTTCACTCACAGAATTCTAAATTCCTTTCTCCCTTACTGAACGTGAAAAGAACACATCATTTTTATCTTTCTATCCTGAGCTTTAACACAAACCAGCATTCAGTATTTATCAAATGAGATATTTCAACTCATTTAATAATAAACAAAAATTTTGAGTAATTACTTAAGGCTTTATTGAATCATAATTAATACACAAAATGCACATGTTATATATATTTTGATGAATTTGGCTTTGATGACTTATAGAAATAATTTCTATGATTTTACAAGAAGGAATTCTTTCTTCTTGCTAATTAATTTGTGAAGTGAAAATGTTAAATGACTCTATAGCCTGTTTAATTTCCATTAATTTGACTAGTTTTAATTAATGTAAAAACTAAGTCTTACTTAAAGAGAAAACTATATTAGTGATACTGTCATGCATATATCATTGTATTCTGTACACTTTCTTTTCTTGAATTCTTCAATAACTCTACTTTTAGAAAACAAGTTCATTTCATTCTCCAGTACTGTAGGTCCTTTCAAAATCTCTTATCCTAGATTTCACCTAAAATCTGGAAATTTATTTTATGCACGATACTACAATCAATTAATTTCCTGATTTCTTATATCCTTATCTATGGAAAGGCAATGGTGTTCTCCTGGAACTTTATTACCTCTTGTGATCCCTTCACATTCAATTTTCACATTTCCACATAACTTCTATATTTCAAGGTACTTGAACTCTCACAGTAGTTTATTTGATTTCTGTCCTACAGCAGCTACCACTTTCTGTTTTGTAATCTAATTCTTTATGTGTGCACCATGTCTCCACTACACTGTGATTTTTGAAGACAGATGATTAAAATCTTTACATTACATACAACACAGACCAGTACTATTACTGAAATAAATGAATAAAATATTGGTTTCAATTATTCTTATTAATCTTTGAAAAATAGCACTACTTTGCTACTGCTTTCAATTTTTAACTATCTTTTCTAAAACTTCAAAGGCTCAGTCCTAAAGGTCACTGCTAAGAAAAACTGCAACCTAAATTAATCAGTGTTCTGCAGAGACTTAATAAGTGCACAATTGCTAAAGTCTTAAATAAAACAAGGTGAGCCTAACACCTTATACTATATTAAATTAGATGTCTTTTACCTAAAGTTAGTGGCCATCTCCTTCAGTGTCCTCTAGAAGCATCCATGTTTCTATAAATATTTCATAAGTAGTACACAAATGCTATGATTATAGTTTTCTTTGAAGGAATCCAGACACACCTGAGTGAGGGACACAGAAAATTCTACTGGTTCAAAGTATGGGTATAACAATCTGACAAACTAGGATGCATATCTGTGGTTATCTCTAACCTACTTTTGCAATTCAGAGTAATTTAATTAACTTTTCTATATCTCAGCTTCTTGTAAATAAATGTGTATAAATGGGTACCTACCCTAATGTGAAAATTAATTGAAATGAAATATGTATAAAGCAACTAGCACATAAATTTAATAACATTCATTATTATAATTTATTTTTATTCTTGACATTGATGTGGTTATGTGAACTGTCAAAGGGATCATTGAGCTGTGGACATGAGTAATATCAAAGGTGAAAATTTTAGGAGGCCTATTAATTTCTAAATACTACTCATAGAACTCATTGACAATTAGCAAGGAACTATTTGCTTTTAATTCAAGTTGACTTGTTTGCATGCCCCACATTTTATGAGACTATTAATATTATTACCTGAAAGTTTCAGTGGTTGCCATAAATTATTGGTGCAATTCTGGTAAGGACAATTCATTTTAATCAAATCACATTTTTCTATGTATCCCACAAAAAATTGAAGCAATATATTGTTCTAAGACAGGGTCAATTTGCTGTTAGTTTTAATGCATTAATTTTCTAGTCTTTGGCTTCTCCTCACACACAATAATTCTCCCCTGAAGCACCAAAGATTAATCAAACAAAAATCAACAAACATTGGCCATCTAATAAATGCTCTCATCCCTGTGAAGAGATCATTTAGAAAGCAACAGAAGAAAGAATCAGAGAGAGCAAGACTACCTGTTCCCCTAGATTTATAAGAAGGAACCATTTTGTTTTCCTGGCAGGACAAAGGGAAACACAGCAGTACTGACTGAGCTAATAGGTCA
Source organism: Fukomys damarensis (assembly GCF_012274545.1). Classification (NCBI taxonomy): domain Eukaryota; kingdom Metazoa; phylum Chordata; class Mammalia; order Rodentia; family Bathyergidae; genus Fukomys; species Fukomys damarensis. The sequence goes on along the minus strand of NW_022900941.1, from coordinate 34,759,445 downwards.
AGAGTAGCACTAATTTTCTTAATGTCCCCTAATGCAGATCAGTATGGGAAGTTGTGAAAAACACAAGAAGACACAAGTAATTGTGCAGAACCTGAAGATGTTAAAGCCATGATGGCTGTTTCATAAAGATCTTTACAAAGATGTCTGGCTAAGGTTTACACATCATACTGGGCAGGATGATCTAGAAGGTCTAGGAGACTGTAAGAATAAAAGTGAAATATTCAGTTCAAGTTTTCAGAATATGTACCTTTGTAGCAGTATCTGAATAAAAACAGAACTTGAATTCCAACATAATCTGGCATTTATAGATGACAGAGTCCTATATTCAATGGAAAGTTAAATAAATCTTGTTCTATTGGTTGTTAAAATCCTGACAATCCCCTTAGCCTTACTCTTTCTCTTTTTCCTCATATGTAAAATAAACCAATGTTTACTTCATGGATTATCTTGTAAGAATGAATTATGTTAACATTTGTAAACCTTCAGAGTTATGGTGCTTACAGTTGTATTATTATCAATATTGGCTAATGTATTTACTGTAAATTTCTTTGATATTTTTTCTTCAAAAGTAACTTTCATTTCATTTCTTATGCATTATGTTTAAAATTCAAGATAAATGTAAGGGAAGTTAGATTTCCTTCCCCTCTAGACTACTGAAACCTCACGATTTTTTCTCAATTTCCATGGCTTTTGCATTGTGCAGATTTAAACCATGACAAGTGAAAAGTACTCATAAAAAACTGCACCTGGACTGAACATGCACCGATCTTTTTCTGTAATTTTTCCCCAAGCAATATAGTAGAACAACTATTTACAGTGACAGCGTTAGGTACTATGAGTAATTTAGAGTATATGAAGAATTATGTGGATTATGTACAACCATTTGATTATTTTATATGAAGAGCTTGTACATTTGCTAATTTTAGTATCCATAAATGGAGATTTTGGGGAATCAAGGATTTTGAGGAATGAATAAATACATACATATATCCTTTCTGCCCTTTGTGATGCTACAAAGCCCCTCTACGGTTTCTAAGGAGCTTCCTTCCTATTAAGTCATTTCTGTATTACCCTTGTTCATCTCAATTCATATATTATCTGTGAATTGATCAAAAGTATATAAATACTAAAATAGTTCACTTTTCATAGTTTTACTGAAAAAGGCAAGAAATATTTAACCATTCAGTTGAGGTCTAGCATGAGATTTAAAAGAATCACTTTATACTCATTTTGTGCAACAGAGGACAACTGAGGTGCAGATAGACTTCTTTTCCTGCCCGTGGTCACAGGCTATTTAAGATCCAGTGGGGCACTGTGCTCATGCACACTTGCCATGAGACTTCAAATGTCCCCAGAGTGTTTGGGCATACAGCGCAACATCACTGGGATCTTTAATTCTCTCAAATGTTTGTTCCAACCCTTCTAACCTGGGAGCAGTGCCATTTAGTAGTCCATAGGATGCCAAAGTTAGAAATGACCTTTAGAACATATTTATTCTAGGTGACACCATGACAGCATTGAAAGAGCTAGCATGTTATACTGCCCTCACCTAACAAGAACTTTTACAAAATTATACAAAATTTTATAAAAACTTCAGTTACAAAATGCAGACTCTTAGAAAACAAAACAAGAAAAAAATCTACCTGGGTCTGTATCTAATATTGGAACAAGTCTATATGCATGTATAAAGTCACTGAAATCATCTCTTTTTATATATTCAATAGTTGATGTGGAAAATGATAATGCTGTCTCAGTGACAAAGATTTCAATATATTCTACAGACTCTGATAACAAAGATAAAATAAAATCAATTCTAGAAAAATGGTCACAAAAATAATTGCTTTTTAAATTTGATAGTTAGAATTGAATAATATAGCCTACTTCCTACCAAATAATTTCATTTGATAGCCTAACAGGGGTCTCAAAATCAACATGCGCAGAATAAACGTACTGTCCATCCTCCTCAAATGATCTCCTACATTTAGCTCTCTCTTCAAAAACCAGACCATACAGTGTCCTATAAGAAATATAGGACTTGTCCTTGACACTTCCATGTGTTGTCCTGTCAAGAACCCAATTTTTACTCTTGGATCTTAAATGCCTCTTTCTTTACCTATTTCTCCCTTACCTCCTGCCACAATTACTACTACTACTACTACTACTACTACTACTACTACTACTACTACTACAGCAAGTAACACACAGAATCCATGGACTGCTGGTCCAGCCCCTTACCCCCAGCACCATAAGCACAGAAGCTCTTTTCCAATTCATTCTCTACACAGTACCCACAGTGACCCTTCCATAACACAAATGTAAACACGTTTCTTATACTTTTAAACCTACGCAATGGCTTCATGCTTTTTTAATCTATTCAGTGATTCTTATTCTTTAATTTAATCATCCATAAAAAAGACACATCATACACATATCCAAAACAAATTAGAACTCCAGTAATGCTACTGTCAGTCAAAATGCACACATCTATCTCCAAGCTGCATTCACTCCATGCACCTACAGATACGTATCATCAGTCCCATACTCACAATTAGCTAAATATGCTTGCTTATAAAGTTTTGTATCTGTGTATATTCTTATAATAGATATGTTTAAACTTTAGTTGTTTTTCATTTCAAGCAGTATTATGTTATACATGACCTCTGAGAGACATAACTTTTATACTTACTATGATTTCATGAAGACTCACTCATGTTGATGAAAGTGTCTGCAGTCCATTTATTTTTACAACTATATGATAATTTCTTGTTTTGATGTACTGATATCCATTCATCAAATTCTCCACTGATGGGCACATAAGGTTGCTTTAAATTTTATTTTTGTGAATACAGATGCTATAAACATATTGTATATGTAAAAGAAATCTGTGTAGGTATATAACTATGAGTGCTGAATCATACATGAATGCTTAGGTTTCAGGAATGTTCAAACTTTTATTTGAAATTATCATAAAAATAAAGATAAAGCAACACTAACAATTAGTAATATCAGCCTTTTTATTTGTTGCTAACCCAATGGAAATCAATGATATGTCATTAAAGCCTTGATATGTTTTTCCCTGATTATAATTCAATTTTTTTTTTTTTTTTTTTTGGTACGGGGGATTGAACCTGGGTCTTTGCGCTTGCAAGGCAGGCCACTAAACTGCTGAGCTAAATCCCTGGCCCTCAATTGTTATTTTTTCATAAGTGTATTTGTTATATGTGTCTCTCTAATAAGTATCCACTCAGCTTTAATTTTCATTTTTTCTGTTAAGTTACATATGCTTTTTATATTAATAATAGGAAAACTATATATATATAATTAATGTATATAAACATTATTTATATATACTTGTCAGGTATGTGTTGAGTATCTTCCACAATTTGTCACTTCTCTTTTTTTAAAGGTATATTTAAATAAATAAACTTTTTCAATTTCAATATTGCAAAATTAATACTTTCTTTTATGGACAATATGCTCTGTTTTGCTTAGAACTTGTCCTTATTGCAAGATCTTATAGATACCTAATTTTATCCAACTAACATTTAATGTTGTTTTGATATTTGAATCTATACTACATTCAAAATTTGTATTGGCTGGTTATAAATGTTAACATTGTATTTTTCCACATGGAATACTATTTTATTCCAAATTTCATTAATTGAACAGCCCCTTTTCTACAGATCTGCCATATCTGAACTGTGATATACTGCACACACATGCAAACATCTATATGTAAGATCCAACTCTCTCTCCGAACAATTTGCTCTGCTGTGCCTTTGTGTTAATACCCCAGTCTTACTCTACATTTTAAAATGTGACTTAAGTAGTCAAATCTTCACTTTGTATTGTCTCCTTTAGAAGTATACTGGGGATACCTCTGGAATCTTTACTATTTCCTAAAAGTTTTAGTATTTTCTTCTTTAGTTGTTTCCTACAATTGTGGTGAAGACCTCAACTAAATGCCACATCCTCTGTTAAGTTTTATCTAATACTCTGGATCAAGCTTGCTCTCTTTAACATATCCTCCATCTCAATCCTAATATCTATTATGTTTTATAATCATTTCTAACTTTCTTTATTTTTTATTGAATTTATATAATTTAAATGAATATCTATCAAGAATGTCATATATAATGGTGCTCCCATAAGGTTTTATCAACGAATAAGGCCGTATGAGTCTTAGTTTGTATAAGCATACTCTATCATATCTAATACAATGATAAAACAGCATAACAGAACATTTCCCAGAATAAACAAGCCCCATCATTAAATGATGTATGAGTGTGTATGCAGTTAGAGAGAGAGAAATATTTTATTATTGACAATAAACTCTATTACAGGTAGGAACTTAGTTCCTGCATATCCCAAACAGCACAAACCTCAGAGAGCTCAGTGATTTATGTCCCACAGACTTAGCACATAGTAAACACTTGAAAATAAATGAATGAAAATATCTCAAAAATTAATTCATAGTATATGGTAATATTTGTTACTGAAAAATTATATAAAATTAAGAAATGTAAGGGATCTTAGAAACCAGCTAACCCAAAACAGAAAGATCAAATCTTTTTAAATCAAAACCAGTGTTTTTGTAGATTTAGAAAAAAAAGTCAGTCAAGTGCACTTTCTACAAGATCATCTGCTTGTAAATAAAATTTTCAATATATACCACAAATTCCTAAAGTACTATTTTGAAGTAATAGAACATAAAATTTAAATCCTCAAGTATATTTTCTATTTTTTAAGACTAATAATATTAATGTACAAAATTGAAGTGCAAAGAGCTGACTCTGTGCCTCTCCCAAATTCATGTGGTGAAGTCCTAACCTGCACAGGAAGTATAGCTTTGAGCGGAGATTAGGTCATGAAAGTAGAGTCCTCATGAATAGGACTGATATCCTTATAACAATGTCACAAAGAGGTTGCCTCAACTACTCAGCCCCATGAAATTAGTAAGAAGATAGATTTTTATGAGGAATGGGCCCTTCTCAGACAGCGCATCTGCCCATGCTTTAATCTTGGACATCCTAGCATTCAGAAGTATGAAAAATATACTTTTGTTTTAAATAAGCCAACTACTCTAGAGTATGTCACTGTAGCAGTATAAATGGACTACGGCAGCAAGTCTCACAAATAAAAACAAAAGAGTTTAATTTCACAAATTAAGTATAAGAAAAATATTTTAGTCTTGCATCGTTAAATTTCACATTTTGACATTTAAGATTGAGTATTATGGAATCAAATCAACAAAACTTTACTATTCTTTATGGAAAACACTGTCGTAGTTTTGCTGACTCAGGTTATAATTTTTTTGTGACAAGTCTAGATGTCTCTGTTCAACAAATGAAAAAGTGGTCATTCCAAACTGCTGTGATTCATCAAAACACATTTCCATTTTCAGCCAAGCAGCAGCTCACCTGACTCCAGCAAAGAGGCCGAGAAGGCTGATTTATTCTGGGGTTTAAACTAAAGATCAGCAAGTCAAACTATGCTAATTTTTCAAAACTAAGGAACTCATAAAGTTATCCTCTCTGAATAATTGTAGAATAAAGGCACAAAAATGCATACAAACTACCTAAAAAGATCTGTAATCTATCACTTCCCAAGTACTTTCTATCAGTGAGAGGGTTAGACATATTTTGAAATGAGAAAGATTTTTAGAATTTCTCCAACAGAGCAAGAATATTTTTGAAAACACAAGTTGTTAAAAACACTTTCTTAGCAAAAAATCAGATTTCTGAAATGCTCTCGTATGTTTTCCCTAAGTCTCACATGATTGGCTAGCATCAAGGCACTCCCACATATTAGAGCAGAGGTGGCAAACCTATGGCACGCTGCTGTGGTGGGCTGTTTGTGCCTTTGAAATTTCTAAAAGATTCACCATCACTGTATTGTTCTGACTAATAAAGAACTGCAAAGTTATCTATGACATCAAAAGCATATTAAACTCATTAAATAAATGAAATCTCAATTTGGTAATTTAGATTCACTTATGCAAACACTTCAAACACTTCAACTGCAGCTCGATTACAGTTTATCTTTTGTTGTATTTATGCAGAAAACATTTATTAAGCATGAAATTCTTATTAGTTCAATGAGAACAAAACTAATTTGAGCACCCTTAAGTGTATTAGAAATACTCATTTATATTCAGAAATATAAATATATTTATACAACTTGAAGTCCACAAAAATGGAAGCATAAAGAAAAATTTTGAAATCATTTGCAGAAAATGAATCTATATGCCTTTATCTGAATAATCATTTGTACCCATTTTATTTTTTTAGAAATAATTGCTATTATTGAAAGGGTTCCTTTAAAAATAACTGCGCTAGACACAGAGGAGCCTGGCAGCCACTTGCAACCCTCTAATAGGCCTGGCCCCTTCAACCCAGTGTCACAGAGAAGCCCAGCTCCATGGGTACCAATACAGCAGTGTTCATCCCCCCACCACCTCTCCAGGAAAAAGAGAAAGAAGGCCTCTGTGAGGTTCCTAGATGAAAATTGAAGCCCACTGGAAAAGTGAAGAAAATCTGCAATAAAAGCACACCACACCACCATAGTTGGTAAGTCAGAGGAACCAGCAACTCATATCGGAACCTGGTCTAACTCCAGGGGAAAAACAGCTGGAATCTGAAGGAGAATCTTAAAGAGTTCAACCCAGCAGGAGGTCAGAGATCTCAACTTGGGCCTTGCAGGCAAAAATCAGCATGAAGGTGAAGGGACAATTGCTGGCTTGCTGAGACTAATCAGTATAGACTTGCCCACTCCTGCCCACACTGTCTATTGAGTCAACAGAGGCATATCCTGAAGGAAAGCATCTGTTTCTATTTATTTTCAAAGTAATGGTTTTCACTCATCTTTAATCATTTAAAATATTTTTATCTATCCTTTTCTTTTCTCAATTTTTCCTTTTTAATCTTCTTTTGCTTATCTTCTTCTCTATCTCTCCCACCTTGCTCTCCATTACTCTCCATTTTTGTTTCTGTTACTATTCCAATTTATTTTCTTTCTTTTCCCTTTCTTCTTTTTTTCCTTCTCTCAATTTCCATTAGTTTTAAAAGAAAGTGATTAAAGTCTCTAGCCTCCCTATTACTATTAATTTGTTCTGTTCTTGGGAATATTTTGTTTTGTCTTCTCTTCTCTTAAACAGCTCCCTAGAGTTTGTGTGATCTTCCTCTATCCTCTGACCTCACTTTTAAACTTTCTCTATCTTATCTATCCCTCCCTCCCCAACTCCTTCTAAATCCCCATCCTGAAAACTAAAGTTGCTATATAGAAGAGTTTATTCACTATAAACATATTTTGGGCTTTTTTTATTTATTTAGGCCTCTATTTTTATTTCATTCACATGGTTAAAAGTGATAGATTAATAACTACCACAAATTGTCATTTTCTAAGCTGTGCTTGATGCTATCATGTTGCTCATTGTATCACTTGGGCTAAGGTGTTGTGACTGATGTAATCAGTTGTCCTCCCTGGTGTAATGAAAATGAGTTTGCCTCAGACACATTGGAGACTCAAAACCTAAAGACAAGCTATATCTGGAAGATTGAAGTATTAACCCAGGAATTAAGCCAAGGACAGTAGCAATGACAAAAATAGAAACAAGAAGGCATTTAAACAAGACAAAAAGACAGATTTCTACCCCACCAAAGGTAAACTCAGGGGGAAAATGAGGTGGAAAATTCTGACAATCAACAATCAGGACATCCTGAAATGACAGCACAAGAAGAAAAAAAAAAAACACAAATAAATGAGGCTCTAGAAAATTCAAAACACAAATAATTACCCAGATAACCACAGAGATGGTGAGAATAATAAAAGACATGATTAGAGACTCTAGAAAAGAAACAGATTTTTTAAAAGATGAGCTCAGGACCATGATGGAAACCATGAATGACCAGCATAGGAAAGAAGCAGAATTCATGAAACAGATTCAAATAGATTTCAAGGGCATTAAAGACTTTATAGAAAGCATTCACAGCAGGATGAACAAATGAGAAGGTAGAATTTCAGACAGAGAAGATAGGATTTCAGTGACCATGAAAAGAGAGATCTCTTAAAAACAGTAAGTAACTATGAGAATTCAATCCAACAATTCTTAGACGATGCAAAGAAGAATACTATAAGACTGATAGGAATACATGAAGTAGCAGAAGAAAGTACAAATGAAATAAAAAACACTGTTCACAGAATTAATGACAGCAAACTTCCCAAAGAGAGGGGAAGAATTTGACATACAGATACAGGAGACATATAGGACTCCAACTAGCCATAATTAAAAAAAAAAAAAAATCTGCACCTAGACATATAATAATCAAGATCCTGGAAACCCAACAGAAGAACAAAATACTACAAGCAGTTAGAGAAAAGAAACAAATCATATACAAAGGAAAGTCCATCAGAGTCACACCAGACTTTTCAACAAAAAGAACTGAGTTAAAGTGACTTTACAATATACTTGAAATTATCTTCTGCTCTTAACATAATGCTAGCAATCTACTGGCCCACAGGCTGAACCGGTCATAAATGTGTTTTGTTTTAACAAATGCTTTTTTAAGTCATTTGGGGAATCTTTATGGGTAGTATATGCTGATCAGTTTGCTAAATCCCCACTAGTTCCAGCTTAGTAGTTTTTCCCTTTCATGTTATGTGTTTGGTTTCTAAATACTTGTGGCTTTTAGCAAGCCAAATTTTAAATGCTGCCCAATCCAATGTACATAGGAAACAAGAAAACAATTAAGATATGTTACATACATGCACCACCTCTGAACAAGTAATGTATTCAATATGCACTTCAAACATGTATTAAAAATAAATTTTAAAGAATTTGTTCATTTTATGCAATAGCAGAACATTAGAATTTTTAGGATTGAAAGTATCTTAGAAGTTAGCTAACTCTGCTTATTTCTCCTAACAGACACCTAAGGTCAAGAAAGTAAAGTAGATTCTCCATGGTTACATGTATATTAACAGTTCTGCCAAAATGCTCATCCAATTCAATAGGCATAAAATTTTCTTATTTTGATGTTTCATGTTTTGTCAAGCTTCTCTACAGGGTTCCTAAGTACTTACCCCTCAGTGCGGGTAGCAGTGATCGCTCCTTTTTGTCATCACACTTGTTACATTCACTGAAGTACAGGAGTAGGAAGACATCGACAAGAACCCACATCAGTGAAGTGGCCAGAACCACCTTGCAGTAAACAAATCTCCTCATGTCTTTTCTTGATTTCTAGCTAACACACAAACTGAAGACAAATGCTACCATGATAAATCCAAGCCACAGAAGAGAACGCCAAGATAAGAGCAGTATGCATCCCACTGCATTAAAAAAAGAAAGAAAGAAAAAGAAATGTTATTATTGTACAAATTTTTGTTGACTGGTTGGCTGGCTAAATAACTGCTTGCTTTCTTTTCATACAGGAAGTACAACACAAAACACGGTATTTCATTTACTCTAAAATGATAGCATTCATATTTTCAAATCCAAAATTAAAAGCTCAAATGAAAACTGTTATCTAGACAGGGGGCTAAAATTCTATCACTTGGTATTAAATATGTGTATACTCTGCTAGGCTTTTGACCAACTATTTCATTTCTTCAAATTTGATTGTCTTTACCTTATATTCGATGACATTCTACATAACACTATGTAGTTGAACACCACAGTTCTAAATTTACGCTGATCGAATTCTTATGTTTCATTTCTTCAAATTTTATTGTCTTTACCTTATATTCTATGATGACATTCTACATAACACTATGTAGTTGAATTCCACAGTTCTAAATTTACCCTGATAGAATTCTTCTGTCTAGCCAATATTATGTAAAGATAAATCATTCTGGAATACAATTTACTAACATGGTTAAGACCTGGCCTCTACAAACAGGCAAGTGTAGGCCTCTTCACGAGCTAGCACTGAGAGACTTCATAAGCCTCAATTTTCTCATCTGTGAGATAAAGATAACAATGTCAAACATAAAATTTTGCTTTGAAGATTAAACATGATCATGCTTACAAAGCATCTTAAAGAACACACAGTTAAAGCATAAAACAAAGAAATGATTCTCTGATTCTAAAATAGAGGAGTTACAATACATAAATCAGTACTTATTCAACTTTAAAAGACCATCTAGTCTACATAGAAGGAAACCATACCAGATGTGTGTTTCAGACTACATGCCATGTATCCAACAACTTATCAGAAGTAAAATAAAAAATGCATGAGTTAAGTAACTTAAGGAAGAATTCTATAAAGCATTACAAACATATGTATGCAATTCTTGAGATATACACAATAGAGAATTAATATCATGAACATATTATTATTTATAATACTTTGAGCAATAACTACATGGATAACTAGCTCCTATGGACACAATAAATAAATCAGACCATAAATACTTGGATATCATTTGCTACATTTAAAATTCTATCAACTAAGGCACAAATAATTTATCTAAATAAGTGTCATTGTTGTAACAGAGTTATTGGTGGGAAGCATTTAAATATAAAGACACTGGAAATATTTCATAAATATTTGTGTCAAAATTAAATAAAAAGTGGGCCGGGGATTTAGCTCAGCGGTTCGGTAGCCTGCCTTGCAAGCACAAGGGCCCGAGTTCAATCCCCAGTACCAAAAATAAATAAATAAATAAATAGTATAATTTGCTACAGCAAAAGCTCTTTAATACCAGCTGATTGGTATTATGATGCAGCAGAAATGTTGCCTGTTATAACTGCTACATTTCATATCAAGAATGTCCCCCAAAGGATTCATGCACTAAGTGGTGGGGCTTTTGGAAGAGGACTGGATCATAGGGACACTACAGCTGATTTGCCATTAGCAAGTGGGGTCTGGTCAGAAGAGACAGGTCACTGTGGGCATGACTCTGGAAGCATATCTCCCTTCCTGGCTTCTCCCTTCTTATTCTGGGTCTTGACTGCCATGACATGAGCAGATTTCCTACATTCAGGCCCTTTTACCATGCTGAATCTATGTTTAAGCATGCTTAACATAGATTAAAACTTCTGAAACTCTGAACTATAAACATTTGTGAACTATAAATTTCTCCTCCTTTAAGTTTCAGGTATCAGGTATTGTGTTTCAGTGAAGAGGAAAATAACTAAGATTTTGCTACATGGAGGTGTCATCGCTATGAGTGTTATTGACTCTATAATTTAAAAGGAAGCCTTAGTAGTATCTAAAATGTATCAATAAAAATATTTTTAAAAGGCCTTTTGGGACTGGTTTAAAGGAGGAATTTAGAGAAATTTGGAGGTGCAAGCTAGAGAAACTCTAGAATGCTATAAGCTGAACTTGATGGGAGATTTTGGTTGATACTCAGACTAGAATGCTGATGAAAATGCAGGCAGTAAAGACCAGGCTCAGAGGTTTCATTTAGCAAGAAAACTCCACTAACAGCTAGATTCAAGACAATGTATGTTATGTTCTTGAAGAAAATGTGTGTACATTTTGCTTATGCTTGAGACTGCGGGAGACTGTAAAGACAGTGGACTTATAAGATGATAGAGAAAATTTCAAAGCAGCTCAATCTTGAGACTGTGGCACAGGTACAACAGGTAGATTTTAGTCAAAACTATACTGAGAATAAAGCAAATATCACAGATGAGTGATTTAAAATGTTTTCAGGTTCACCAGAAAGTAAGCTACTGTAAGGTTCAGACCTGAAAAATTTTGGCAGAGGAAAACTAGGTCACTGAGAATATTAGCATTAAAAAGAGCAAAGTAGTTAACATCAAAACAACAGGAAGGAGGGCTTAAGTACATCCCTAGAACCTACAAGATCCCATCCTTTCCAGACTGTTACAAAAGTGAAAGACTTTCCTTTGAGAAGAGAACAACAGGGCACATCCTGCTCAAGAAGGACCACATAGGGAACTTGTTCTCAGGGACTTCACTCATATTGCTCAGCAATACAGACATTTGAAGTCCTCTGCAGCCATGATCCAAGGGGGCCAAACTACTGCTTGAGCTAATGGCAGGCTCTGGTATCATCCATGTAGTATTAGTGTTTTTGGACATGTAAAACACAAGGTATGTGGGGCCAAGGAGGCTTTCACCAGATTTTAGAAGACCTGGGAGGTCAATGAGTGTGTCCCTGAAAAGGTGGTGCATGAAGGTATGACAGTAAAGCCAAAAGTTCATTGAAGACACCAGGATATTAGAGAAGCCAGAAACATGGAATATCTGCTGAGGAAAGCCACCAGCAATGAGCAGAGCTAACCTAAGGGAGAGGAATTGAGAACTGTAGCCATTAATGTCATAGGTCTGGGGATTCCAAACCATTTGGGGCTCATATCTTCACCATTTTCCCTGGGTTCTGGTCACAGAAATGCATGATGCAATGATAGCCCACTTAGGCAATGGCCTTGCTTTAGTACCATTAGTTTCTATCCTGCTACTCCTCCCTTGTGAAATGGGAATATTTATCCTATGCCACTGTATATTGGCAATGCTTAACTTCCTTTTTGATTTTCATCAACTTACAATAAAGAGTTTCTTTCAGTCTCAGAGGAGATGTTGAACTTGGAATTTCCAGCAATGCTAAAACTGTTTAGATTTTGGTGACTTTTAGAGATGGACTAATTACATTATGCATAAAGGGACATACATATAAGTCTTTTGAGGTCCTGGGTTACATAGCACAGTTTACATCATGAATATTCCCCCAAAGTCTCTTGTGCTCAAAAAAGTAGGACTTTTGGAAGAAGACTGGACCATGTGGGCACTATAGGTGACTTGCTTTTAGGAGGTAGGTTCTTGTCAGAGAATAGTATTACTCGGGTTATGACCTCAAAGGGTATATATCTCCCTTCTTAGCTCCTTCATTCTTTTTCTGCTTCTTGACCTCAAAGGCATGAGCATCTTTCCTCCTCCATACCATTTCTGTGTTTCAGCCTGTCAAATATGAACTGAGACTGTGAGCCACAGTAAACTCTCTTCCTTTAAACTGAGAGTGTCAGACATTGCATCCTAGTGACCAGGAAGATAACTAAGAAAATAATCAACCCAAACTAGTAACAAATTTGAATTCAAAATTCACATAAAGTGACAATTTAAAATAATTACTATAACAAACAGTCTATTTCCAATAACTACATATAACTTACATTTAGTTTGTATGTTTGTTTGTTTGTTTGGTACTGGGGATCAAACTCAGGGCTTTGTGCTTGCAAGGCAGGCATGGAGTCACTGAGCTAAATCCCTGACCTAACTTAATGTTTTTTGTTTTTGTTTTTGTTTTTGTTTTGTTTTCCAGTTCTGGGAATAAAACTCAGGGCCTTGCACTTTCCAGGAAGGCACAGCACTACTGAGCTACGTCCCTGGCAACTTACATTTAGTTAGGATATGCAAATGTACAAATCCAAAGAATATTTGACATGTGAGGCTGTTTTGTTCATTTTTTTGTAAAGGTAGCCCACTAACTACCTAGTTTGTTTAATTTCCTCTTCATTTTTCTATAAAAATGATAGCTAAGTACTGGAATTCAGCCTATAACCCGATGACAAGTAAAGGCTTTTCCCACATTTATTTCCTGTTACATTGTCATCCTTTTTGAAAATTGAGACATGAAACAACTATCAAATTTTCTGCCTTTCTTTGGTACTGAGATAGAACACATCACTTCAGTTTACTGTATGAAAAACAGTCCAACGGAAAACTATATATAACACCAATGGTTACTGAATCCCACCCCCCACAGAC
>NW_022900941.1:34680833-34745637 GCF_012274545.1 Fukomys damarensis | reverse complement strand
AACTAAATATAACCCCAAGGGTTACCGAAACCCCCCCCCCCGATTTAGAAGGCACACCTTATAATAAATGATCCTCACATATGTAAATGTAAACTCTGGCTTTGTCATCAAATGAAGAGAAAGCCTCTCTGTGCTTCATTTTCTTTTCTTTTCTTTTCTTTTTTTTTCTTTTTTGTTACTAGGGATTGAACTCAGGACCTTGTGAAGCAGGCAGCATCACCACTGAGCTAAATCCTGGGCCCTCATTTTCTTTATTGATAAGCTATTGCCTGCTTATCCAATTCACTTTAAACCTTGTGAGGTTTATGAAAGTTTTAAAAAGAGCATTTTAAAACAAAATGCAATGAATATTATTATAACAGAAAACCTAAAATCTCTTAATAATAAATACTAAACTAATCTAAATCATTTCCTAATAACACAACAGTTGGGATTATTGAGAATTTAATTTAGACTTGAATCATTATACAGTAAAAATTGGATCTTATTTCTGCTTCAAGCATTAATCTAATTATTATAATTTCATAGCTTTCTAAACCTACATATCAACATTAGCCCTGACAGAAGTCTAACTTTATTATTTCATGTGATATAAATAGGTGTTTAATTTTTTTACTATTTAAGATGCAGTATTTCCTTAGATATTTTGTTTTTATTTTACCTATACTTTGAAAGCACCTGTACTTTGAAAATAGGATGTTTCATCTTTCAAAAGTATCTTATTCTGGTAGTTGTAAAATAAGAATATCCAGTATTTATCTTCCCACAAGACCAAACTGAATTGTAAGATGTTACAGAATATATGGTAACCAACCAGCATAAGCACAGTTGGTGCCCTGGGTTTATTTAAGAGAATCAGCATCTGCATTATGTTTTGATTCCAATATGCTCTGATTTATTTGCAAACACTGTTTTGTTTCTCAAGCAGTCAGAAAAATGTAAGCTCTGTGATCTCCTTGGCTTACCAATGCAATGTGGAGCATGACCAACTTGCATACACTACAGGCTCATCTATTTGCTACTACAACCACTTTTCTAATTGTTTCAAAAATACTTTGAACATAAATATTTCCCTCTTTAAAAATATTGCTCTAAATAGGAAAAACTGCAAGAGCTAGGAAGCTATCAAGTAACATACTGGTTGTCAGATTGACTTTCCCTTTTCTGTCTGCTGATTAAATAATATTAGTAATATTATTCTATGAGACATTATAGGAATTAACTACAAAATATGTGTGTACTATTTTTCCTGTCTTTATTAAAAATGGTTATCTAGATATAGTTATCTAAATATTTTTAAATCTTGATATATTTTAGGGCTTTTGATAACTATGTTACTAAAAATAAGAAGAAAAGCATCTTTGTTTTTGGTTTGTTTGTTTTCAATTAGGAGGTTATTACTTCCCCAAGGAATCTAGTTTAGCTGCTATTAGACATTTTTATCTATAGTCATATATTTTGTTTAGGAGAAAATCATATAAGAGCTGCAAATTTATTCAATCTATTTTATGAGGCTATACTTGAAGCTGCCAAAAGATCCTGGAAGCTAGTGGAAGGCTGCTGGTAGGACTTCAAGAAGTTTCAGGCACAAAGTATACTTTAAATATTTTAAATAGCTTTGGAGCTTCTGTAAGCTGATGATCAGACAATTTTGCAGAGTATCTTTATAAACTGATAAATCTATTAAGTAAACACTGAAAAAATAAGTTGATTTAACTCCAAGTCTGACTGATAAATTTATCTTTACATGAATAAAGGTCAAAAATTAAGAAAGGTCTGGAGAATCCACCTAAAGTCCACACCAAAGGGTCCACTATAAACCACACAACACATATAGATATACTAAGGGACAAAGAAGTTGACAAGAATAAATGCCTTTCATGGAAAGAAAAGGGAATAAGTGCAAAGAAATATGTTTCCACTTGCATTTAAATTAAACAAAGGTCAAATGTTTATTAATATTAAATCCACCTGTTAGGAATCAATCTAGTATATATAGGCTCAGAAATGAATAATGGAGAGTTACAATATCATGACTTGAACTGAATTCCACATTCACTGATTATATGATCTCATTCAATTTACTTACATGTTCATGTTTTTTGCATTTGTATCCATAAAATATGAATAGTGGTAGCTACCTCATATGGCCAGGTGAATAAGAATAGAATACACATAAATCTTTTCCCAATGATACTAAGAATTGAAAAAGGGGCCTTTACCCTGAGCCATCTTTCCAATCATTTTCTTAAATTTAAAAAAAAATAGAGGAATTTTCACTAATTACTAAATTTCTTAGGTTGGGTTCAAGCTTGAGATCTTAAATTCTTATAATAGGGCCTGCTACACATTAGAGACTTAATATCTATTAGTTATTATTACTATCATAGAATAACAGCAGTATTGTTATCATAAGGTAGATCATAAAGAAAACAAATAAAGAATAAGGACTCTAACCCATGCTCCAGAAACATGTCAAGTGGATGTTCAGAGGTTGGAGAATAAAAGTACCACAAAACAATCATATTGAATAGATGCAATTTATTTGTTTATTATTAGGATCTGTGTGTAGTATATTGTGGGGATCATGAGTATTGGTTGTAAGTATTGTTAACTTTAGTAACTCCATATGTGTTAAGTTTCTCCAGTTTAGCAGGTGGTGTGTTTCCTTTGTGGAATTCCTGAAAGTTACAGTTTCTTATCTCTGACCTTTAGATGTGTGGTTGTCCGGGGTACTACTACCCACGGTGGGTTGTTTTTGTTGAGCCTGTTTGCTCTTTTCCTGTGTGAACTTTCAGTTACTATGGTAACCCCATCCCATAATAGTTTGTGGGTTTTTTTGCTTTAAAAAGCTGATGCTTGCCGGCAATAAACGTCGCCTTGATCAGACTCTTGTCTTGGCGTCCTTCCTTTCTCTCTGCCCTATCTCCACCCCGCTGCTCCTTCAGGTTTGAGACACTGCTGGACAGTGCTCTGCGTCGCCAGCTCGTGACAGTATATACTACTCTTTATTGTTTTTGTTTTTGTTTTTGGCACCAGGGATTAAACTCAGGACCTCGCTCTTGAACACAGTGCCACTGAACTAAATCCCCAGCCCTACTATCTTATCTATCTATATCTATATCTATATCTACATAAATAGTAGGGAGTTTGTGCCTGTACATAAGACAATTTAATTCCTTTTTGTCCCCTTTTCTCATCCCTTCCTGTTTCCTCCAACTCTCGATCCCTTTCCCATTTATATTGTCATTTTTTTCAATTCTCTTTTATTTATTCATTTATTTATTTTTGGTACCTGGGATCAAACTCAGGCCCTTACACTTGCAAGGCAGGTCATGAAAACTCTGAGTCAAATCCCTGGCCACTCAATTCTCTCCTTTTAAATCCTTTTTCCTTCATTCCTCCACCCATCAATCTCTTGTTCCCCTTCTCATTTGAAAAATATCTGCCTACTTCCTATTATCATTCTTTTATTTTGCTCTTTATTTATATTTTTGGTTTCTCATATAAGAGAAACCATGTGATATTTCAACTTGTATGTCTGATTTACTTCACTTAACATTAAAGTCACAAGGTGCAACTATTTACCTACAAATGCCTCAAGTTCATCCATTTTTATGGCAGAATAGTACTCCATTGTGTATAAATACTAATTTTCTTTATCTGTTCATCTGTTCATGCAAACAAATCCTTTCCCCAATATTTAGCTATTATAAATTGTGCTGCTATAAACATGACTATGCACGTATCACTGAAATTTGGATCTTTTAGGATGGTTCTTTTAAGTGGAATACATGAGTCAAGTGGAATTTGAGTCAAGTGCATTTTTTGAGGAATTCCGATACTTATTTCCATAGTGATTGTACTAATTGATGTAGATTTTGAAAGTATATGAATTACACAACATTTCATGATAGTCAAAATTCATGTTACTGCACACTTACTATCTGTGCAATTTACTTCTCTGTAAATTATACCTTTCTTCTATATTAAAAATAAGATAAAATGTCTTTAGGTCTGTAGGTATAATATGATTCTCTGGTATCATCAATGTTTGATTAATCAAAGAAATTATGTTGAGGAAAAGATCTTCTACCTAATACCTTTCTGATCTCATCTTCCACCATCACTCTCCATGACAGCCAATTGGGTTTTCTGGCTCTTCTTAAATATGCTAATTACTGATCTGCCTCAGGACATAGATAGATATATGCTGTTTTCTCTACCCAGTGACTGATTCATGGTTCCTTGCTTTTATTCCCTTCAAATTTTCTTTCTTTCAAGATGTGGTTTTTCTATAAAATGGAATATTACTCAGCCATAAAGAGCGAGAGAATAGATTCATTCATAGGAAAATGGATACATATTGAAGATATACTCCTAAGTGAAATAAATAAGTCCCACATGTGTAAATACCAAATAGTTTCCCTGGTGTGAATATTCTGCAACAATGCATAAGATTCTAATAAGATTACTGACATTTAGAAATGGGAGGAAAGGAGCTAAAGGTGTAGGGAAGGTGTGATACGTAGGGGAAGAACAAAAAGGGAAAAGAAAAAAATGTGAGAGAATGAAAAGATGAAAATAAAGTGTTTGTAGATGGGGAGGGGAGGAGGGGGTGAAGGGAGGGCAGAGGTAAGGGGAAAAAAATGAGAATCAAGACTTGCCATGTAAAGGTACATGATCCCAACAATGAATGTAACTGTACTGTATCCCTAAATGTACCAATAAACTCAATTAAAAAAAAAAAAAAAAAAAATTTCTTTCTTTCTTATACAAATCTCACCTCACAGAGAATTTTCCTGTCAATATAAAACATCATGAACTCCTCAGTCACCTTCCAACTCCCTACACCTCTTTATCTTCTTTCTTAGTACTTAACGTCCCCACCATATTTCAAAATTAGTATTTACTTTTTTATTTTGCACCCTGATATTAAAACATAATCTGTATGAGAACAGAAATTTTCATCTTTTATACATATGTGTTCTCCTATTTCAACATATTTAAATTTTAAAT
Organism: Fukomys damarensis; assembly: GCF_012274545.1. Classification (NCBI taxonomy): domain Eukaryota; kingdom Metazoa; phylum Chordata; class Mammalia; order Rodentia; family Bathyergidae; genus Fukomys; species Fukomys damarensis. Next base: position 34,740,618 of record NW_022900941.1, on the reverse strand, counting down.
CATCAACATCCGTTGTTCTCAGCTGCTATGCGCCCCATCTTCCAACAAAAATTTCTGTTTGAATTCTAATCTTCAGTATTTTAGGATATGGCTGGAGACAGCACCTTTAAAAAAGCAATTAAGAGAAAAATAAGGTCATATAGGTGGGCCTAATTCAATATATATGATGTCTGTTAGAAAAGAAGAATAGGGCAGAGACACATGCACAGGAAGGACCACAAGAAGAAAACTGCAATCTACAAGGAAAAAAAGAAAACCCTCAAAATAAAACAATCTTCCTGAGTCATTGATTTTGAACTTCTAGTCTGCAGAACTATGAAAGATAAATTTTTTGTTTAAGCCACTCAGTCTGATACATTGTAAAGGAGCCCAAAAATGGAATATACTAGTTAAATCCAAATTTCCCCTAATCTACCCACCCAAAAAGGGGAACACGGCTGGAAAAAAAGTTCAAGAATATGCCATGTATTCTCATTCTATATCTATGAGCCCACACTCCAGTGGACCTTCAATGCTTCTCAACAATGCTGCAATGATTCAGAGACAAGTCAATATCCATTGCTCAGAGAACAATTTGTACCTAGTCTGCTTTCTTCATACTGCCATCTCTATTGATTCATGGCTCATCACTACACTTTTAAATGAGCAGAGAAGACAAAAAAAATCAGAAGAAAATTTTGCATACTGTTTTCTATGATTTGCTTATCTCCATTACCTCCACCCTCAAATCTGCAAATCCAACTGCTACAATGGAGGGTCTAAAGAGTAAAATGTCCTGTGCTCACATATATTCAAAAATTGTACTGATACAATTACCTCTCTGCATCAGTTCTTCTTCTCTAATAAGTAATTTGTCAGCAAAATACAAAGGTGCTATTTTAATAATCATCTTAAATTAATTTGACCCTACAACCTTCTTCATTTACCACTAAAACATCTGTTCAAATGTATGCTGAGGTTCTGGAAAGAATTATGCATTACTACTTCTGAAGCATTCCCATCCCCTCTTCTAAATTCAATAGGCTTTATTCACTGCTACTATATGGAAATTTTAACTGATATGGTCTTGGCCAAATGCATGGTCAGTTCTCAATCAGTACAAAATTCATGAGCTCCTAAGCAGCATTTGACATAACCTGACCAAAAAAAAAAAATACTTCTATTCTTTCTTACAAATCTTCAACTCTTCTTTTACATATTATGTTGGATCTTGCAGTGAATTCTCTTAGATATTCCTGCACATTCAACCTGATTCTCATCAATTCCACCATTAACAATATAGACAAAGCAACCATCACAATCTTCAACTGCCTTAGAATATTTTTAAAGGAAAAAAAGCTTTAATTGAGATCTAATTCACATATAGTATTTACTCATTTAAAAGTGTGAAAACCAATGGATTACAGTTTAGTCACAAAATTGTACATTCATCACATCTAATCCTTGATGAAAGATGTGCATTTAAGTAACAAATGATTGAAAAAAACTGAAGAATATTCACTGACATGGGACACACCAAAGTTCATGGTCATAGAGAGAGTACAATATCTTTGACAACCAAAAAGAAACAGCTTGCTTAACAATAGGTGTAGTAAAGGGACAAAAATGATTAATTAATGTTCTATATTAACTAGTTCTATTATCAGAACCTACAAAATAATCATACAACTTCCTTCAGTGAAGTATCTTCAGAAGATGTATGCTTAACAAAACCATTGTAATGTTCATCCAAATCAAGTTTAACAATAAATTCTGAGCTAGAGAGACTGGTATCCCTATTCTTTGGACTACATGCTTGTAGTGTGAAAGAAAGGGCCAGATATGGTCCCTCCACCTGGAGTTGGGGGTCTAGATTATCTATTGCAAAGGCTACCAAAGATCAGCAGATGAGTCTAAACTTTCTGGCACCAATTGTGATGAATAATGAATGGATAGGCCTTAGAATATATCTTGGCTGTATAAAATTTGACCTCCTGATACCCTCTGAGACTAAACTGAGCTCAAGCCACTGACAGATATGTTGGCCTAACCCTGCTGCTTGAAGTTCTGTTCACAATAGACTTAAACAAATATTTTATGAGCATAAGACAATGGATTTGCTCCTAGCTTCTTTCAGGTTAATCAAGGGATTCACTCAGTGTGAAATTCCCCAGAAGGTAAAATGATGAAAAACAAAAAGACTGTTAGCAAAAAGAAATCTTAAATAATGGAGGGAGAGATACCTTCCAGGACAAAAAGTATTTTACCGCTTGATATAACATAATTGGTTCTGGAAAGTATGTGTGTCCTGTAATGTAATCCATCCCCGTTGCAGCCGTTCAATGAGACTGTTCTAGCCTCCATGGGATACAAGAAGCAAGTGCTGGAAATACATTGACGTTCACACTACTTTCTGTCCGGAAGCAAAAAAAATATTTTTGCTGTAACACAGAAAGCTGTTTTTTCAATATTAATGAGCATACAGCCAACTAATTTATAACCTTTTAAGTACAGTAAAATCAAATTCCCTTCACAAACCTGAGAGAATCACACACAGAAAAATCAAGAAGTAAATATGTATGAGTATGAATTTTCATAAGTATAGAGAATTTCTAGAAGGATACACTAGCCAACCTTGGTAATCTCTGAAGAATACTGATGTCAAGTGTTCTATGGCATGCATTACTTTTAGAATATAACCACTACCATAGATATAAAAGGTACAATATTTACACAGATACAAATGAATGTCTATAAAGATACTAACACTGGGTTAGGTACCATGCATAAAAATATACATTTCCAGACAGGGATTTAGCTCAGTGGTTCCACCACCTGCTTTGCAAGCGCAAGGACCTGAGTTTGATCCCTGGTAAAAAACAAAACAACAACAACAAAAAAACATATGCCTATATATATCTATCTATATATGTATAGATATAGATATAGATATAGATATAGATATAGGTATAGATATAGATATACACACATACATACATTCCCTGTCTTCTGGCTTCGGATCCAAAGGGAAAATGAACAAGAACAATGTAACAGAGATAAGGAAGAAGATACATAACATTTGGAATTACTCTAAGATGTGGGGCTCCTTTCACCAGGTAGTTTTTGTATGTAATTAATGTTGAGAGGATGTAATAACAAATAAAAATTGATCACAAAGTGAGTGACAATGGGTGGAGCTTTATACAGAATAAGGTAGCAACCTGTTTATAAGTAAGATGTCATGTGTCTAGGCAGATGGTCAGGCGTTAGTGTTTCTAGCCATGCTAGCAATAGCATACGCATTCTATGAAGAGGTAATGTCAAACCCAAAATATATAAATAAGAGTACTTTAAAAACAATATATTATCATTAAATGAGATTAAATTACATAAAAGAAGCTTGTAAAAGGCAATACAAAGCCCTCAAAAAAGAAATAAAGTTGTTTTGAAAGTTGTGCTTAACCTCAAAACTGCTCATAATTCATTTCTTTTAGGTATTTAATGACTGTTTAGTTTTCCCCTTACAACATGGCACCAATGTTCAAGACTATTTATTAAACAGTCACCAAGAGAGAAAAACAGAAATCTGAAATGTCCAACTGGATATAAAACCTAGAGATTTAAGACAAGATTAGAGCATTTAGACAGTTCCTAATGGATATACCAGGAAGCTGACCATTTTCAGCCATAAATCTCATGATTAAAATGAAAATAAATGTTCCCAGTGAGGCGTCAAACCAATTGAAAATCTTAATCTCAGCTTCCTAGTTGGCATTAAGACTTCTCAATTCTTCATGACAAAAGCTGCATAGTTTGAATTGCAAGTCTTCTTTCTTGGAAAGTTGTAGGATAATGTGGCTATTTCTTATCTAGACTTTCTCTTTAAAACGGGAACAGTAATTTTCAGAAGCTAATTAAGAATAACTTTTAGATTATCTTGTAAAATTATATCAGAATCACTCTGATTTGCTGGCAACTAACAAGAAATAAAAAGAAAATGAAAACAAGCATAAACAGATTTGTAAAGAATAAAAATAGCCCAGCAACACAAAGAAGGTGATTGATTGATTGATTGATTGATTGATTTGGGGGCACAGAGGATGGAACTTGGGTCCTTACACTTGCAAGGCAGGTGGCGGAACCTCTGAGCTAAATCCCTGGCTCTAGAAGGTATTTTAAAAATGACTGCCAAGGATTACTCTAGAGGTACATTAAAATTGTACAGATGTAAAACTTTTATAAGCCTGTTTACACATTATAGTAGTGAATTTTAGCACATTTGACACATAGGAGAAATGTTCACCTTTCTTAAAACTAATTAAAAACTAATAAGAGGAGGAATACTGAAATTTTTCCACTTTGAAAAAACATATTGAAAGTTTTATATGCTTTTATAGATTTAATTTGTATCTTCAGGGTTTTTTTTCTTGCAAACATCCTGGTGAAGCTATTAATCTTAAGTACCTTGAAAGGTAATTAGAATGAAGAAGTAAATAAAGAACTAAATAATCAGAATGTTGAATAAATTTAGTATCCAATTAATCAACAGCAAAGTGTCATAACCCCAGGGAATCAAAATTTACATTCTCGTTAGCAAAGTAACTTTGTCATATGAAATTACTAAGCCCTATAACTTGTTAATCAATATAAAGTAATCCTACATAATGGAGTGTATACCGTAATCCTATCATAGAAAATATGGAAATAGTATAAAGTATGGAAAGTAGTTGAGCAGAGACGACCACTATGTGTACAACTACGTAAATAGGCCACCAATAAAGAAAAACTATCATCTAGGAAAACTATTACTTAATTTAATTTGAAATTATGCTAAGAACTATAAATTAAAATTAAATATTGTCTTAAAAGTATATTTTAGCAAAGATGGCAGGAAATACATTCATTTTCTACTATGAAGATAGAAATAGAAACCTAAAATTTGGGAGGGAAAGAAATAGGGTTTATTAGAAAGGAATAGGATTTTGGGGCTACTTTCTTTTTTAATTGCATACTTTAGACTACTAAACTCTACTAGAAACATATTGTTTCAAAATTCCATTTATAAAAAAGACATTAAGTTGAGAAATGTTATAAATACCTATTTATTTAAAATAGTCATAATAGATATATAACTGATAGTGATCACCTATTAGAAAATATATGAAAACTTGTAATGAATCAGAAATGCTTATACAGCAGCACAATAGCACAAAACTAAATAACTCACTTGTTTATGCCCAATGATTGCAACTTTCTAAAAATTTATTCATACAAAAATATTGAAAAATATGTAGAATTATAAAGATATTTTAAGTGCTCTTACTGTTTTTCAAGGTTTGTTTTGTTTTGTTTTTTTTTTTTTTGGTACCAAGGATCAAACTTGGGACTTTGTGTTTGAGAGGCAGGCAGCAGCACCACTGAGCTAAATCCTCAACCCTGCTCTTACTGTTTTTATTAACTTACAAATTATCCAAAAATAGTACATACTACCTGAACAATGAGGAAAACATATGCTTTACTTTAAAGTAAATATGAAAACCACCAATGAGATGTGTTAGCGATAAAGCCTAAAATTCTGAGTTACCTAATATTTATGGATATGTATTCATGTGTTTACAGGCTTACACAAAGTTATAATGAAATTGATGCAAAGCAGAGTGACAGACCCAAAGAACTGTTACATTATTCATAAAACAGAGTAAATGAAAATGGAAGGCGATTTTCCCATTAAGATTGCTTTATGTTTTGTTTCCGGATTTATCTTTTTTCTAGGGTCTATTATTAAAGAGTCTGACTTTGAAAAAAAGATGAAAGCTTGCCCCACATGAAAAAAAAATGAAAGCTGCTAGAATTCCACATTCCTTTAAAGAAGATGGTTAACTTTCTTTTTTTTTTTAACTTTCTAAATCTAGAATTTTATGCATGATGATGATGCCGATGATGACAGTTGCAAATGTGACCACTGTCATAAACAAATAATCACTTAAATTTATCAAGATCACTATTAAAAGTGGTCACTATAGTTGGGGAAGACTACTGGCTTCTTTTCAGTCTTATTGCTGGAAGCTTATACAGCACTCAAAACCAACCAACCTTTTAGAAGAGAAACAACAAAAAGAGTTTTACATTCTACTTTTGTAAGAAATTTTGACTATATTTATAACTTATCTGTTTGGTCCCCAAATATTCTCAACTATCATATGATTTAGATTAATATGGTATGTTAATTGTGGTACTTGAAAACTATAGTAATTGCTACTATAGAAAAATAAGGTCTTCTGTAAATAGAGTACTGTAAGTTGAAAAATAAATAATGGAGATAATAACATAAATGATAAGATTCCAAAATCAAATTACAATGTGCAGAAAAATCTTATTTAAGTCAAGTAAGCTAGTGTTTGCTTATATCCAGAGACTAAAAAAAAAATGTAGTATGTAATTCATATAAACTATGTTATAGACTACAGTCTATTTTAAATGCTTAATCTGAAAAAATGCTCTTTTAAATAACCATATTATTATAATTAAATAATATATAATTCAGAGGAGTTTCTAAAAGACAAATTTTTTACTTTCACAATGTGCTACTTATTATCAAGTAAATAAATTTCTGCCAACAATATTTCCATCATATTACTTAGCCTAAGTTAGCCATGGGAAGCAGCATTGGGATGAGGAGGATGGTGTGCATAATGGACCATGGACAGGATCGTCACTATAAATTTAACTGAAGTGTATTAGGATTCCACTGTAGAAATGTAATTTCCATAGTTGATACTATAACAATAAGAAGCAGTGAGTAATAGTCTTGCTAATTGCAGTTTATTTTTGAATCAAGATGTCAATTCTAAAAGCAAACAATTCATAAACATTCTGCAAAGGTTTTATAGTTTTGGAGCTCAAACAGAAAAGATATAAAGCTTCAAGATCAATAACATCATTTAATCCAAAGAAAAGCTCTGCTACTTATGTGGTTGAATGGTTATAATATTTTCTTTTGATTTTGATAAGCATGGCAAATACATTCCAACCACTGATTGACATCAGAACAAATCAGTAGGTGTGCTCCATTCCAAGATCCCTTATCTATTAATTTCTGTAGAATGAAACAGTGTTCAAACTGAGAAAGAAAATGCTGGTATGATTCCCCTCTGCAAAAAACATAATCAGTATAAAATTCTCTGCTTTCTCACATCCATTCAGCTCCACCCCAGCAGAACAGCAATCAACGTCTTATTTTCCTTTGTGCTTCACATTTCTGGCAAAAAATATGTACAAAGGCAGCATCTGAATCAATGTAGCCTATTAACCAATGCAAGGGATTTTTTTCTCTATATGCCTTTTTAATTCCTATTTATTCTACTCTTATATTTTAAAATTATATTTCTCTTTTATCATATTTAAATTATTTTTCTATTTTATTTCTTTTATTCCTTTTTTATCCATCTTATTTCCTCTCCATAGCCTCTCTTTCTTTTCAATTATAAAAATCATATAAATTAGAATCATAACTTCATGTTGCAATTGGTTCTGCAGGACATACTGGTTAGTTATTTTTTCACATGTCCATTATTTTTCTAATTTTCCTATATTTTCTTTCTCTTCTGTGGAGAAACACCATACCTGTTAAAAATCATTGTGTATTATGAATACATATTTGAATACACATTCTCAATTATTTTGGTTGATTTTTCCAGGACGTGCTTTAAGAAGAAGTTTCATAAATTTACCATTTCTGGGGATTTTGGAATATGTACATGATTAATTACAATGTATATGGTTGAGGTTATTTGCTAACTGAGATTATTTTAATATTCTTTATTGAATAAGTGCAATAATTATTTTAAAAATGATAACTTCTCTTAATAAGCTCCATTTGTCATTGTATTCCTTTTCTCTTATGTAGCACCAAATGGTATGTTGTAAGTTCTTTCCTCATGCAAACACAAATTAAAATGTGAATTGATAAAACCAAAGAAAACCAGTGCCTCTGGTCATGTGCAAGTATGAACACTGACAAAGCTAAATCATAACAAAAGCTTTGTATCAAGGAACCAGAAATGTAATAAATACTATTATTTCTAAAAAATTTAGCAATGTACACTCAACATAGTTAGGGATTTTAGATTTTGATCCTACTACTCTTACCACTGACTTATTTGGAAGTGCATTTGCCCACTTAACTCCAGTTGTTATGTATATAAACAGCAACAGAAGCTATACCTACTTAGAAGATCAAGGTAAATATTATGCTTATGAAATGAGAAGTAGAGCAATTGACACATTTTAACTAATGAATAAATATTAGTTTATTGCTATAATTGTGACCAACACTGTAACTAGCAAAATAGTTTCCTAATGAAAATAGGAAAAAGAAAAGAATTTAAGATGTATCCAAACCATAAGTTATTTATTCCATTTCCTTTGAAAGTAATTTTGAGTACCTAATATGTTCCCGGTCTTAGCTCAAGCTAGACATTGGAGACGTCATGTGTTAAAGAGTTAGCAGTCTACTACCTTAGATAAACCAGAGACCAGCTCAAGAATATAGTGTCTGAGGGCTGCATCATTAAGAACAGGAATTTTATTGTATTTATTTTGTTCTTTGTTGTTGTATCTCATTTTCAGTTTATAATAAAAATAGAGGGCCTTCATAAATGTACTGGTAAACTGTTTTAAAGATGTGAAAATTTAAAAAATACAGTGAAGTTTCTCAAAAGGCAGGTGAATACAGAGATTAGATTTCTGGGGAGATAAAGATGAGGAAGTTGGCAAACCAAACAGATGTTAATCAAATTCATGGAAATTGAAGAAATATGCCCAGGGAGTGTATTAGAGAAAATGTGGGTGCTGTGATGGATCTTACAGAGTACCAATTTATAAGAAAGATAAGCATACTACGAGCCTGGACAAGGGAAGAGAAAAACAACTGCAGTGTAATAAGGGATTGATCAAGGACACAAAAGTTGCAGTGGGGGAAAGAAAATGGAGGTGTTGATTGCTTGCAATATTCAGCTCTTTTGAGATCCTGAACCCAGACATGGGAAAATACCAACTCATTGAAGAAAAAAAGAGAAATAGATTGCTAAAAATCAGAAAGGAACTGACAGAAAAAACTAAAAGTTACAAAGAAGTTAGAAAGACAGTCCACAATGCAGAGAAAAGAAGGAAATAATCTGGATTCTGCTTCAGGCTCTCAAGATTCTTGGGGAAGGAAACCAGGCTCCCCAGAAGGAAGGGGAGCACCCACCCAGGGCTGTGAGATCCAGGGAGGAATGGCAGTCAAGCCCAAGGCCTTGTGAACTGCAAAAACAACACAGGGTTTTGCTCTGAGGGATCTGCTTCTATGCTGCCTGCAACAGCCTGAAAGGGATTCAAGCACCTGCCATATTGTCAAAAGCACCTGATCAGCTGCCATTTTAGAGGGAGTTGATATTTAAATACAGGATTCAGAACAACTGAAAAACAGTTTCACTTCAGGATTCCCAGTATTACCCTCCCAAAGTGACTGTGTGAAAGACAAACAGGCACAGGAGACAGCCACTGACCAAGATCAGGCTAGAAAGAGATCCCCTGAGAAGTTTAATCTCAGATTGGGAAGGATACACTCCCTGCCCACAGTTAAAAGCAAAAGGTAAAATATATATATATATTAAAATGAACAGAAACTAAACAATATACTCTTGAATAACCAATAAGTTACAAAGAAATCAAGGAAGAAATTAAATAGGTCCTAGAATCAAACCATAACGGCAATACGTCATACTGGAACCTACAACAGCGAAAAGCAGTCCTAAGAGGAAAATTTATAGTTCTGATGTCCAAATCAGAAAAACAGAGTGAGGCCAAGTAAGTAACCTCATGATGAACCTCTAGGTTGTAGAAAACAATAATAATCTAAATCCAAAACTAGTACAAGTAGGAAATTATACAGATCGGAGAAGTAATTAATGAAATCGAGATTTAAAAAACACAAGGAATCAATGAAATGAAGAGTTGGTTCTTTGAAAAAAAATAAACAAAATAGAAAAACTCCTAGCCAGTTTTACAACAAAAGGGAGGAAAAAAAAAAAAAGACCCAAATCAATGCAATTGGAAGTGGAAAAAGTGAACACAGAGAGTGCTGAAATGCCGATGATTATTAGTAACTATTTGATAACCTGTACTCTAATAAAATAGACAATTCAGAAGAGTTGGATCAATTCCTAGATATATACGTGGTGAAGCTGAGCCAAGAAGACATAAAAGTCCTGAATAATCTGATATCCGGCAATGAGACTGAAGAAAATTTAAAAAGTAACCAACTAAAGAAGCCAGGGATTTAGCTCAGTGGTTCTGCCGCCTGCCTCACACGCACAAGGTCCCAAGTTCGATCTCAGATACCAAAAAAAAAAAGAAAAGAAAAAGAAAAACTACCAACTAAGAAAAGCCCAGGTCCCAATGGATTCACTCCCAAATTTTACAACTTTAGAGAAGATTAGTGCCAAGTCTCCTCAAACATCTAATGATATTGAAAGGGAAAGAGCACTCTCAAAGTTATTCCTAGAAGCTAACATTACACTAATTCAAAAACCAGAATAGGACCCAACTAGAAAAGAGAACTACAGACCAATCTCTTCAATGAACACTGAAACAAAAATCCTCACCAAGGTATAGCCAAACAGGATATAACAAATCATCAAAAAGTTCACACATCAGGACCAAGCAGGATTCATCCCAGGCATGCAGCGAAAGTTCTAAATATGCAAATCAGTAAATGAAATGCATCGAGCAAACAGGAATAAGGACAAAAATCACATGATCATCTCAACTGACACAGAAAAGGGCTTTGACAGCTTCTAAAACCAGCCAAGATGAAACTCTGAAGAAAATAGTTGTAGAAGGACCTTACTTGAATCTGATAAAAGAAACTGAGAACAAACTAAAGACCAACATCATACTAAATAGAGAGAAGCTGAAACCATTCCTCTAAAATCAAGAACAAGACAAGGATGTCCACTATCACCACTCTTGCTCAATATAGTTCTTAAAAAATTACCAGAGCAATCAAGAAAAATAAAAATAACAAAAAGAACACGTATCCGAAAAGAAGTCAAATTATCATTATTTTCATATAACACGATTATGTACATAGAAAACCAAAGATTCTATTGAATGTCTCCTAGAATTAATGTTTAAATTCACTAGTACAGCAAGAAAAAAGTCAACAGACAAAAATCAAGTGTTCCTAAACTTCAATTTAGGACCTCGAAGAAAAAATTTAGGGAAACAATACCTTTCACAGTAGCATTAAGAAAAATTAAAATACCTGGGAATTAACCTAACCAAGGAAGTAAATCTACAATGGAAACTGCAGTACTCTGAAAAAGGGGATCAAAGAAGACAGTAGAAAAATGGAAAGATAGGCCCTATTCCTGGATAAGCAGAACCAATATAGTCAAAATGGCCATCCTTCCAAAACTGTGATACAGATTTATGCAATGTCAATAAAAATGCCAATGATATTCTTCACAGAACTAGAGAAAGCAATTCTAAAATTCCTGTGGAAAGAGAAGAGACTTAGAGTAGCAAAACTAATCCTGGGTAACAATAGCAAAGCAGGTGGCATCACAATTCTAGACTTGAAATTATACTACAAAGCCATGATGATTAAAACAGCATAGTACTGGCATAGAAACTGGGATGTAGATCAATGGAACAGAATAGAGGTTGCAGAAACAACTCCAAGCTTATTCAGTTACCTGACCTCTGACAAAGTGGCAAAAACTTTACACTTGAGGAAAGTAGCCTCTTTCATAAGTAGTGCTGGGCAAATGGGTTCTTCATATGCAGAAGATTGAGATTAGATTCATATCTATCTCCCTCACCATGTATTAAACTAAAATAAAAGTGGGTCAAATATCAGAATGTTAAACCAGAAACAATATGCTAGAAGATAAAACTCAAAAATATAGGTATAAGCAAGGACTTTCTGAACAGAACTCCAATGGCACAAGAAATAATACTAGAATCAACAAATTGATTACATCAAATTCCAAAGCTCTGCAAAGAAAAAGAAATAACCAATGGTATAAAGAGACATCCTACAGAATAGGAAAAACATTTTGTCAGCTACTTTTTGGACAGAGGAATAATATCCAAACTATAGAAAGAATTAAAAAATATTAGACCCCGCCAAAAATAAAAGAGCCAATCAAAAAATGGACAACTAAAATGAACAGATACTTTTCCAGAGAAAAAATACAAATGACCTATTAGTACATGAAAAAAATATTCAACATTTCAGGACATTAGAGAAATGCAAATAAAAGCAATATTGAGATTCTATCTTATTCCAGAAAAAGTAGCTATCATCAAGAAATCAAACAACTAAAAATGCTAATGATATTGTGGGAAAAAAGGAACCCTTCTTTGTTTTTGGTGGAAATGTAAACTAGTACAAACATTATATATCAGCATGGATATTTCTCAAAAAACTAAAACAAGAAATTCCATTCCACCTAGCTCTTCCCTTCCAAGGTATCTTACAGAAAGTGTTAAAGATACCATATTACAGTGACACATGTACACTCATATTTACAGAAGCACAATTCACAACAGGTAAATCCTGGAAGCAACCTATGTGTTAATCGACAGATGAACAATAAACAAAATGTGATATTTATACACAATGGAGTATTCTGCCACCACAAAGTATAAACAAATCATTTGTAGGAAAATGGATACACCTGGAAAACACATTAAGTGAAATGAATCAGACTTAAATATTGCATGGTTTCCTTTGTATGAGAAATTCAAAATATAAATAAAAAGAAAAAACATAAATAATAGAGAAACAAGAAAGAAAAGAAAGCAAAGAGGTACAAACGGGTAGGGAAAAAAATCTGCGATGGGAGAGAAGAGTGGGAAAGGGTATGTGAAAAGAATTAAGAATTATCATGAACATGTACCAACTCCTAAAGATGAATGTAATCATTGTGTACTGCAAATATGTGCTCATCACAATTTTTAAAAGAATTTTTAAAAAGAAAAAAATGCACTAAACAGTGAAAATTTGCTATATATAGTCACAGACTAACTTTACAGACCACAGAAAGAATAGTTTCAAACAAAGAAAAGCATCAGGGTGAGGTAAAATGGATGTGAGGAAGGATATATACAAAACATGGAAACATTTAATTGTAAATAGAGATAAACAAAAATAGGTTATAATGCAGCAAAAAGTGGGCCTGAAAAAAGAGAAGGATTTATGTACATATGCATGGAATTTTAAGGGGAAACATATTTTGATATCTTTAATACTACAGCAAGAATTTGGGAGAGAGGGAGAAAGTTAGACATGTAGAAAAAAAAGAATATATTCTTTTTAGTTACGCTTTTAGAACATATATAAGAGTAAGATCCAGAGCACTCCTAGAGTCAGTAGTTTAAAGAGGAATGGGAAACATTAGAAGCAAATGAGGAAAATATTAATGGATAGTAGCAGATCAGCAGAAACCTCACACACTCCTACCTCACAGATGCTACTTTCCCTGTACATCGTGTGTTAAAAAGAAGCAAACAGTGTTAGTGACATTAGAGCACAGGAAAGAAGAAAGGGTTTAAAACTGTGAGCAATGGCAGATACCTGTCTTTAAAAGTACGTAATAGTAATTTCTCAGAAAAAGGGCTCCAGTGAGATCATCTTCCCAGATTCTCATGTTTGCTCTGAGTATAGTCTCCGCTGAGACTAGTGCAGAAGGTCTTAGGCACACTTGCCCTTTCTCTTTATTTATACCTTCCAAGAAAGGTGCTAACTCCAGGAAGTAAAAATTTTACTTTATATTTCTAATTTTGAACAAATTGCATCATTTTAAAAATCAGATCATCTCAAAAAGGACTGAATCAAACTTACTACTGTATGTATTAGAAATGAAACTATTTAACATGTTTTAAATAAACTAATAGTGATTTATAACCTATCTCTCTCCTAAAAAAGGAATGATGAGGTAGCTTTCCAAATCTTTGCACATGAGTCATCCTCATGTTGTTAGAAAAAGAAATTGTTTGCAGTCATAATTAACATGGACAACTGCTCAAATGACACTGTCTTATTTTCTATCTCTCTCTCTCTACTTTTCCTCTATTCTTTCAGTTGGACCCTTCTGTTTCCAAGACACCTTCTAGTTTGACTTTTTGGCTGCTCAATTGGGTGTCTCTGATACAGGTTGCCTGGCAACATGACTGATAGAATACTCACTAGACTGTGTGGTAGCTCTGTTTTCTGGCTTGCAGGTGGGGGATTTGGTTAGAATTTCATGGTTTTCAGGTTGCAATTCTGCTTCATTTCAGAGTTGTGTAATTAAGTTTATCACTTATAATATTGTTAATTACATTATTGATATCATTTAGAAGATTTGTTACTCATAACTTTAAGTTTCAGAAATTTTTAAGATTGAAATTGCCTTGGAGGATGTTTCATATTTTTTAGAAGTTCAAAATCATATGGAAAAATTTTTTAAATGCTGAAAAACAAGACATTGTTGACATAAAAGAGATGTAAAAATAATGTTTGAGCATTAGACAGAGATCAGAGATCAGAGAGCTAATACTACAGGGATATAACCTGTTAAAACCTATCGATTTGTATATTTAATATCAGTGTACTTTATATACTTTTAAGTACATGTGGTATACTTCAAGAACTTTTAAAGATGATGATAATATGAATATACACACAGAGGCTTAAACGTTTGATATATGTTAGACAACATAAACAATGTCTATGCTTTTATCACAGAACATAACATCTTAAAGCATGAGAATTTCTGTCACATTTAATCAGTTTAAAAACAGACTATTCTGCCATATGGTGGCCATGCTTTTACTAATAACTTGCTATTTATAGAATAGGAAAGTTAATTGTCAATTCAGATGGGCAAATTCAAGATTGCAGACAGCACTAATAAACCAGACTGCAAATGATTTGCCTTTTGTTTCAACCTCACGAGAGCACAAGCAGAATGCTGCAGATGCAGAGAAAGTTTACATCTGAAAATCTAATCAATGAAACATTTCATACATAAAATCATAGACAGCATTTGCTGGTCTAGCCTCCATGAGTTAAACAAAATCCCTCACTTGCCACAACGTCCTAAGGTAGTATGTGGGCAAATAAATGGACTGGCTTTAAAATGCAGGATCTTGATAGTTTTTATTTATTGTATTTAGTTTTAGGTTATAAAATTCACCATACTTCATACTCACATAAGGGTGTGAGAGCATTTTCTATAATTTGGCTCCTCTAAAGAGCTAAGCACAGAAGCTGGTCAGTTCTTTTAGAGTACTTTTATGTTATATTGCATTTGATCCTCAACATGGCCTTAACATCATGCCCATTTTGTAAGTTTATAACATAAGTCTCAGAGAATCTAAGGGATGTGCCCAAATTACTTTGTCTAAGCCAATAATCTTCACAACCATAACTTAAATCCAAATTTCGATTTTACAATTATAATTTTATTTCAAAACTGAAAAAGTCTCTCAGTGGAGCCAATTTTATAAAAACTTTACTTTGAGTAAGTCTTTATAAACTTACTTGTTCACCTTTAGTATATTTCTCTTGATAAGTCTGTTGGAGCATAAATAATGTTTATGCACAGAATTATGGTGCTTCAAAACTGTCAAATAAATGGAAGTTGTCAAATCACCATCTAATTGATTCATCAGCAGAGGAAACAGAGGCCTAGAAGAGTACAGGGATTTTACAATTTTCATGACTTCCTAACAGTGCAATCCATACTGGAACCTGTCCTACCTGTTTCTTTATGACTTTGCATGAAGTGCTGCTACTATGAGCCAAAGTTGTAAACACTATTTCAGCAGAGTTCAAACTATATAAATAATGCATTAGAAGAGAAATTGAGATTGTCAAAGCCATCTAAGAAAAAGCTCTCTCCAACAGAACCAAGGTTTTCTTTGTCGTCTAACCATCAGCAGGAGGCATGGACAGATTCTACCTTCTCTTTCTTGAATTTGTGTCAACTATGAGTAAAATGAAACATATTATTTATTGATTATTTTCCAAGTGATGGACCCTTGCATATATATTATACTCAGTCCACTCCAATATAGTTATTATCTCAAGATAGTTATTATCATACTCTTTTATAGCTACAACAGTACAATAAGCGACTTGCTCAAGGTCACATAGCTAGACATTTACTGAGTTGAGAGCAGAACCCACTTCTGTACAATGCTAGATTCTGTGAGTAACATCCTGTCTCAGAAATAAAATTATGCAAAATTAATTTTCATAATCTCACTGTGGCTGTGAGTCCTAAAAGTTTGTCCAATATTTATCTTCCTCTTCATCCCTACTATGTACAACTGAGTAGTTGTGTATTGAGCTGAAATATGAAACAGCTTATTTTGCAACAAAAAGTGCTGATGGTAGGTAAAAAATATTAGGTGAAGCTTCCAGAGAATCTCTTTAAGGGGGATTAAATCAGATTGGCTGGACACCCTTTGTCATTGATTTTTTTTTTCATTCATTCCTGTGTAATATGCAGATACGATGGCTGGGCGGCGGTACTCAAATATTAAAACACTTTTGAGAAATAAATCATATGTCTAAAATGACAAAATAGAATTGCACAAGGAGAGTAGATTCCTAATTACCTAGCAACTACAATTCTGGAGCCAAAATGCCAATAATCAAACTTTCTTTGTTCAGAAGGTTGGGGTCATAAGGAAAAGAAATGGACTAAATCTCCAAGGGAAACTAACAGTGGGTTGAGGAGAGTGAGGACACACAAGCACTTCCACTTTCAGCACAACGTAGAGAAATAGATGGTTCTTGTGCAAGTGGTAAGAACAGCTAAAATTATAACAACACTTAAGGACCAAAATAGGCCAATGGAACAGTATACACAAAATGGGCTCCTCTGAACATAAAGGGATTTGCTGCCACTTATAATCTGCTTTATGAAAAAAGATGGAAGCCCAGGCAAGAGGCCAGAAAGAGCTCTGTGATGACACAAAATGCTTCCCAACTACAAACTCTTTTCTAATCCATAGCAAAATTTAGCCTTTTATGACAGAAAATCCTCATAAAGATTTCATTCTTAAAGAGATTCATGGTTTCCAAGGAAAGGGTAGAAGGAAAAAAAAATCATAGACTATAGGTCACTGTTACTACTGTGCCATGAAATACATAAATAACAGAGATCTGCCTTCACTGCGAGGAGAGCAGGTCAGCCTCTCCTACCAGAGAGCCCCACAGATTCAATGAGGAATCTGAACACCAAGGGAGAAATAAGCAGGAAAGTGGAAAAAGCCACACACATACCACCCGGGTTAAGAGACCGAGTGAAAGGGAAAGGACTACCAGCCCTCCTGTCCCCACCAGGTGTGCTCCACTAAGTAACAAGTAGTGATGCTTGCCAAGTAACAGGAGATTCAGTGAAGAAATAAAAAGCTTACCCCTTATGCTTTCAGGTTAGTGCTGAAAGTGTTAGAGAACAAAAATGAAGTAAAGTCCTTTGCCACCAGGCACCACACTAAGCAAGAAAAGCCAGTTTAAAAATATCAATACACTGAATACGAATCGCCACATTAACAAAGTAAAAGAAAAAATAATTTGATAACTTCACTATATGCAGTTGCCTTTGACAAAAATTCAAAACCAAACTATGATTAAAAATAAGAGTAAAATAGCCGGGCGTGGTGGTACACGCCTGTAATCCCAGCACTCAGGAGGCTGAGGCAGGATTATCGCTGTGAGTTCGAGACCACCCTGGGCTACATAGTGAGTTCTAGGTCAGTCTCAACTACATAGTGAGGCCCTGTCTCAAAAAACAAAAAAAAAAAAAGAGTAAGAATAAAAATAAATTTTCTCAATCTATATTATTTCCCAAAACAGAGTAAATATAATTTTTGTAGTACTTGGGATGTTACAAAATCAGGGCCTTCACACCAAGCATTATCCCCTTTTTCTATTTTTTATTTTGAGACAGAGTTTTGCAAAGTCCCTAAGTTGCCCAGACTAGAAACAAACTTGTGACACTCCTGCCTACACTTCCCAGAATGCTAGGAATATAGTTATGTGCAACCACACTGTAAATATCAATAGTAAAATATCAGATTATTATGGAATACTACAATGAAATACTATAGCAGTGAAAGTGAAATGAATCACACATAAATATTTGTACAACTTAAGAAAATACATTCAGAAAACAAAGAAGAACATATGTATATAAATTTAAAATGATGGGCCAGGGATTTCCACCACCTGACTTGCAAGCACCCGAGTTTGATCCCTAGTACCAAAAAAAAAAAAAAAAAAAAGACAGAATGAACTAAAATTTTATAGTTACAAATATAAGATGGAATACTAAAACTTGAATGAAACAGAGGAACTGATTAGCATAAAAGTCATTGTTGAAGAAATGATGAACATGATGAGGTAATGTACAGGAGGCACAAAGAGAGATTCAGATAGAAAAAAAAAGAAAAAATACTGTACTTCCTGATCCATGTGACTGTTACATGGGTCTTTGCTTGTAAAAATCACTGTTTTGTGCCCTTAAGGCATAAAAATTCACAACAAAAATCTTAATACTGTAATTAAAAATGATAAATTAAAAACTGTGGCATATTAGATAAAATTTAATGAACATAATATTTATTGTGAATTTACTGTGTCAAGAACCACTGCAAGTGTTTTATCTCATTTAACCTTTGCAGTAATTAGAAGACACAATATTATTATTGTCACATTCTAACAGTGAGAAGCCTGAGGCACAGAGAGCTAAAATAATTTAGACAAAATCACACAGCTACAGAGGCTGCAATGTAGGATCTGAACGAAGGTAGCAGAATAGATCTGGAGCCCAGGGTTTTAAGCAGTACACTGTGCTAATCTTTTAACACAGAGGAAAAAGATACTCTCTATGCTGAGGGTTATTTTTTCCATTGTAAAATTATTGTTCATTATGATAGGTAAACTAAGTCTAAAATATTGGTCTTTCATAAACCTAACATATTAAATCTTTAATTTAGCAAGCCATTCTTGTTTTATTTTAAGGTCTAACAAGGAAGGAAGACAAATCACATTAAGATGACATATTTAGTATTGTAATTTATAACTGAGTTATATTATAAATTACACAGTTCCTGTTGTCCAGCACAAAGTCAATGTATACAAGAGATTCATCACTAACCATAGGGATATTTCTGCCTAAAGGTCAGAAAATTTCTCCCCCTATGTAAAAAGCTATTTAAAGGGAAACAATGAAAAAATCAGACTATTGGCAAAATCATTTTCCAGTTAAGACAACCTGGAACCCTCAGTTGTTTTGAAGAGGAAATATTGGTAGAGTAGCCAATTGCAGGAACTTGGGAGCTTAACAGAATGGGCTCAAATGTTTGCTCTGCTATTTTTTACTTCAGTGATCTTCAACAATTTGCTTAATTAATGTCTGTCTCAGTTTTCTCTTGTGCAGAATCGAAATGACAGTCACTAGCTAGACACTTTGTAAATCCTGCCCCAAGTGTTAAACATTATTGCTCTTTTAATACAACTAAGTTTGAAAATGATAAAACATTGCTGAGGTCTTTTTTGAAAAGTGCAGTGTGAAAGGACTGGGATAACTGGATGGCTGAAGTGGAAGAAGATAATGACGACCAAAGAAGCAAAGAGAAAGCATCAGCATGTCCAGTGAGGCCTAAGAAAGGAGCTGTGAATACCACACTCCTGAAGGTGAAAAAGAAGAGGGAAATAATAGAGAAGGTGAAGTCCTCATTCCATTGTCTCTGTGCTATATGAAGTGGATGAGGAACTGTAAGCAAAAGATCTCATAGCAGTCACTTCAAATACTGAACAGTACAGGAGACATACAATTTTGGCCTAGGTCCTTAGCCAACACTTAATAAGATATGTATGTGTTCTGATTTTATATACTGTGTTTGAGTGTGTGTGTGTGTGAGTGTGTGCATACACTGATTAAATAAATATGACTTTTTTTCACAAAAAGCCCATAGATGAAAATGCATCTTATAAAATCACATTGTTTAAAATGAAAGCTGAAGTTCAGTTTATTTTCACCATGCCAATCAACACCACCCACTAAACACCCTTATTGTGTATTCTATAAGATATGGCAGGGTTGTAATCATGATGGCTGGTTAACGAACATCCTTGAACTGAAATATCCAAATCAGTCCAAATTAATAACTACAGATATTTATTAGGCATCTATTATGCATTATGTGTTATTCTTTACATGTATTCACTTGTCACAAATGCTGTACGCCTCAAACATATCCATTTTAAAGAGACACTAATTTGTTCAAAGTCACTAAACTAGTAAGTGATAAATCTAGGCTTTAAAGACAGGGGTTCTGAAAACTGATTCTGAACCCATGACTTAACCATCTTATTACTGACACAGTTATGCATTAAGACATGCAACAAATACCCATTATGCCGTTATTGCTTTAACATTTTTTGGAAATTTTCTTGAAGAGTTGTCCACTCGATCATCCCACTTCATCACACAAGGCCACTGAGTAGGTGAAGGCTAGAACTCTATGATTCAATGGTCCCTTCCAATTCTAACAAAATATGGTACCGTGACATATGTGTTCTTAATAGCGACTCTTGAAGAAATTTGCAACCTTAACAGTTTTGTTAAAGAATAATTCAGGTGGTTCATAAATTTCTTTCAAAATCTACCGTTTTACTTATTTCTCACAAGCTCAATTTAGTCACAGCAAGAAATTAATAAGGACCATTTGCAATGTAAGCAATGACATGACAAACAACATGAAAGCAAAAGAACTTTAGCGATGTGAGCATAATGCTTAAGCAGAACCAAAGTCCTAAAGAAACGACCAGAACATGTTGAGATATTAATTAGATACACTTTTAAACAGAAGTTAATTTATGTTAAACTTCTAGTAGAGGCAATATCTTAGGAATACTTTCTGAAAAGTCTTGTTGAACACAATTCACCACTTTGAAAAGCCTGAGGAATCTATCAAAATTTTCTCATTTTCAGAAAATGTCTCAATTTTCTCATTTAAAACTGGGAATGAAAATAATGATCTTAAAACATTTGGAGGATTGCCAGATGTGGTGGTACATGCCTGTAACATAAGCACTGATGAGACTGTGGCAGGAGGATCGCCGATGAATTCGAGGCGAGTCTGGGATACATAGTTAGTTTAAAGCCAGCCTGAACTACAGCTTGAACTACTAAAATCCTGTCTTAAAAAACTATATATATGGATTAAGTATAATTCTTTTCAAGAATTGCCTAACTCATGGAAAATATTGGTATTAATACAAGGTAATTCAATATTCCTGTTTAAAATTTCCATGCCAACACTGGAAAAACCACTATAATTTGCTTCACTCTTTTCAATCTAAGGTCAAGAAGAAAAAAAAAAGTCTCACAGAATAATTGATTGGAATTGTTTTCCTGATTGCTTTCTCAGCTAATCCATTATCTGTATATAATAAAACTACTGAATTTTAAATGTTAATTGTATATCCCAGTATACAACTGAATTTATTTATCAGCTGTCAAAGTCTTTCAGTACAGTCCTTAGTGTCTTGTATGTATAGGATCGTGTCATCTGCAAATAAAGATAATTTGATTACTTCCTTACATATATGTAACCATTTTCTTTCTTGCCTAATTATCCCAGGTAAAATTTTAAGAACTACACTGCATAAGAGAAATGATTCCATGCACAATAGCTTCAAATAAAATAAAACGCTTATGGAGCAACATAACAAAAGAGTTTTAAGACACTTACAATGAAAACTTCAGAACAATAGAGAAAGAAAATGAAGAAGACACCAGAAGACAGAAAGACTTCCTATTTTCATGGATGGGTAAAATTAATGGTCAAAATTATTACATTAGCAAAAGTGATTTATATATTCAACATAATTCCCATGAAAATACCAATGAGATTTTTCACAGAACTAGAAAAAAAAACTCAAAATTCATATGAAAGCACAAAAGATCTAGAATACCAAAGCAATCTTATACAAAAAGAACAAGGCTAGATGCTTCACAATACCTGATTTAAATTATACTACAAAGACTCAGTAATAAAAACAGCCTGGTACTAGCACAAATATAGACATGCACACCAATGAAATATAATAGCAAATACAGAAAGAAACTCACACAACAACAAAAATCTGATTCTGAAAAAAGGAGCCAAAAATAATGTTTAAGAAAGATAGCCACCTTAACAAATGCTGCTGAGAGACTGCATATTCACTAAGAAGAATGAAGCTAGATCCTCTCTCTCATCCCATACAAAAATCAATTCAAAGTGGATCAAAAACCTAGGTGTAATACCTGAAATTTTGAAACTGCTAAAAGAACACATAGGAGGAAACACTTTTCGCCATGGGCACAGGCAAAGACTTCATGACTAAGACTCAATAGCTCCAGAAATGGCAAGAATCAACAAATGAGATTACATCAAATTAAAGTTTCTTTATAGAAAGGAAGGAAAACTGCAAAGTGAAAAAATAACCTACAAAAAGGGGAAAATATTACTAGCTACTCTTACAAGAGAGATTAATATTGTGAGTATTAATAAAAATTAATACCAAAAAAGCTCAATTAATAAATGAGAAAATAAATTGAACATATACTTCTTAAAAGAAGTACATATAGCTAATTATATGCAAAAAATTCTCAACATTTTAGTCACCAAAGAAATGCGAATTAAATCTGCGAGATTCCATCTCACCCCAGTAAAATGGTTATCATCAAAAATACTAAAAACAATAAATGCTGGTGAAATGTGAAGGAAAAGGAACCTTTCTACACTGCTGATGGAAATGTAAATTAGTACAGCCACTCTGGAAATCAGTATGGAGGTTCCTCAAAAACTTATAAATACAGCTAACATTTCATTCAGCTATGCCATGCCTTGATACACCGCTGAAGCAATTGAAGTCAGCATACCATGGGGATACCTGCATAGCATGCTTACTGTAGCACAATTCACAATAGCCAAGATATGGAACCAGTCCAGGTGTCCATCAAGAGATTAAAAGATAAGGAAAATGTGGTATATATTCGCAATGAAGTATTATTCAGCCATAGGGAAAAATGACATTTTGTTATTTGCATGAAAATGCATGGATCTAGAGACCATCATGATGAAAAGAATAAGCCAGATTGCAAAAGACACAAATGTCACATGTTCTTCCTAATATGTGGAATCGAATAATGATAATAATAATAATAATAATAACAACAACAACATAATAAGAAGGTAAAAAAGTGATTATTATTAGATAGGAGAGAATAAGAGCGGGGGAGAGGTGGTCAAGGGTGAGTAATGAGGAGATGGATATGAGCAGAATATGTCACATGCATTGAAGCCCCCCATAAAATATGAAAGTAGCAGGGAAGCAGGGAAATGGGGAGTGGGGATGAGAATGATCACAGTACATTATGCATATGCATGAGTCTGCCAACTGAAACCCATTGATCTGTATACCCAATTAAAAACTAAAATGAATGTACAGACAAATCTTACTAAATGCTCTCTAAAATTATAGGAATTCAGGTACAAGATCATGTAAACTAAAGCTATGAATGAAGAAATCTAAGCAACAACAAAGTGAGAAGCACTATGCACTGAACAATAGTAAAATCAATGATTAGAAACCTTAAAATTATACAACTTAATTCAAACTAACAAATACCTTATCTTTAACTTTTGCATACATTTTCCCTCAATATTCACAAATATGAGGAACTACAAACAGGAATTTGTTCATTTATGACTGCCTACCAAATGCATTCTGCATGGTTGCAATTGATTGGAAAAATAAAAATACATATTACTTACTATATGTGATGTGTGGCAATTTTAAAATGGTTTGAAAACATTCATCCTCAAAGTACTACTATAAAATGGATCTGTGGAAGAAGAAAAAATAAAAAAGAGAAAGCAATTTACCAAGGTCATGGAAAAACTAATCCAGATCAACACACATTTAGACATTATATACTTTAATTAAAAAAAAAAAGGTTTGCAAAATATAAATTATACATCTAGCAAAGTATAATGCACTGATGAACAGAAATATCCCCAATTATATGCAAACATCCTAAACACCAGTCTAAGAATATATTCATAAGTAAAATGTAAGAAAAGTTTACACATTGGCTTCATTATTATATATAAATACAGAGTACTCAAAGAATATCACAGAACAACATAAAAGCAATTCAAAGACATGGCAGGCATACAAGTAAACTTAGTTGGAGATCTTAGGTGAGAATTCAAACATTGCAAGTGTTTAAAATGTCCTTTTGTCCTACAGATGAAGATCAGAGTTAGAAGACAATTCTGCTTGATTTATCTAGATAATTGCGCCAATATACTTTATAATTGCATTTCAATTCTAATTGAAATCATGCACTGAGAGAAATGCAGCCATGCTGCTTGCACACCTCACCCAAATACACAAATTAATCTAGTCTCTGTTTTCCATAAAGTCAATGTAAGTATAAGGAGAAAGTGATTTGATAGGGCTTTATTAATTAATCTGTTCCTTTTAGAGGACAGGAACTGGAAGAATACATAACCTTTGAAGCTCAAAAGATTTCAATTAAAATGGATTTTATGCTACACTGTTCTTTTGTTCAAAAGAAACAAAATATAACTTAATGAAAATAATATGTAACCCTTTGAATTACAGTTATTTCAGACAAATCAGACATGCTATAGACAATCAAATAAATATTGCATAAATAGTACATTTAGAGGAATATTAGTTCTCAGTGATCAACTAAATTTCTGCCCAGAGAGAATTAGGACTTTCTTATGCTAAGCAGAAATACCAGTTTATTAATATAGGGTTAGTGGTTTTGTGTTCAACAATACCTATTATAACCAACAGTCAAACAAGCATCTTCAGTAGGTCTTAATTTATCTTCCTCAAGTGAGAGGAATCCACTGGTGGTATCTGTCTCTAACTGGCCCATTAGTGACTGATTATATTGCCCCTCTACACAGAGTGTTCCAAACAAGAGGAAATCAAATATACTAAGCAAGCTTAGAGCTAAATGGCAAAAATAAATCAAGAAATTCCCTAGAAACTAGATAATTTTGATATAATCTTAATTTTCTAATTTTAAAACAGAATTTAATAGGAGAAACAAATTCATCTTCACAAAAATTTTCCATAGAATTATTAAGCTTCAGCAATTATCAGATCCATTTACTTCTCAAACACAAGAGGACTAACTTGAACCCTGATCATGTAACATTCCCACCTTGGCACAAATAATAGAAACTCAGCCTGGATTCAGAACCAGCTTTTCTGACCAGGGCTTCATCTTATAACAACACTGCTATATAGCTTAGAGCCAAGGTTACAAACTAGGGAAATAAAAAGCAAATCTAGCCAATGACATTTTTCATAGAATCAGAAAAACAATCTTAAAATTTGTATGGAAATACACACAAAAAATGCAAAAGCAATCTTGAACAAAAAGAATAAAGGAAGAGTTATTACACTACATGACTTCAAAATAAATCACAAAACTGTAGTAATGAAAGTACTCAAAACAGTATGGTATTTATTTTAAAAACCAGATATATACATGAATAGAACAAAATCACCCAGAGGTATGCCCATGTTCCTACCGCCAAATGATTGTGAGCATTGTAAGAACACAATAAAAACAATATTTCAATAAAAACTGTTGAAAAAATTGAGTATCTATAGGCAAAAGAATGAACATCCTATTCCTCAACAGCTACCAAAACCAACTTAGGCTTACTGTAAGATCTAAAACTATAATGCTACTAGAAGAAAAGACAAGGGGAAATGTTTCAGGACACTGATAGGAGCAAATCCCCAAAAGCAGAAGAAACCAAAGCCAAAAGAGACCAACTGGACTTAATCAAACTAAAAAGATTCTGCACAGGACAAAAAACAAATCAACACAGTGAAGAGACAACCTACAGAATTAGAGAAAATATTTGCAAGCTACATGTCTAAGAAGATGTTAATATCCAGAATATATAAGGAATTCTAAAAACTCAGTAACAATGACAAAAAAATCAATTAAAATGGGTAACAGACCTAAAAAGACACTTCACAAAAGATTTACAAATGACCAAGAAATAAATAAAAAATAAACAATATCACTAAGCATAACAGAAACATATATCAAAACAATAATTAAGATATCACCTCCAACAGTAGCTATTATTAAAAAAAAACCAAAAAACTAAAGATAACAAGTGATGTCAAGGATGTGGAGAAAAGAGAACACTTGTCCACTGTTACAGCTACCACAGAAAAGAGTGCAGAAGTGCCTCAAAAATTAAAAGCACAACTACCAAATGATCCAGCAATTCCACTACTGGGTAGATATCCAAAGAAAATGAAATCAGTATGCAAAACAAATATCTGCATTCCCATGTTAATTTCAGGCCTATTCACAAAGCCAAGAAATGGGAAAAAAAATTAAGTGGCTGTCAGCTGATGAATAAATTTTTAAAATGTGGTGTATACTGTAATACACAATGAAATGGTATTCAGCCATTAAAAAGAATGAAATCTGGTGACTTGCAAGATTATAGAACTGGAAAATATAAGTGAAATAAGCCAGGCAAAGATAGACAAGCACATGATCTATTATACCTTTTAGTTCATATTTACATTTTCAGTTTCTCATACTAGCGAAACCGTTAGGTATTTACATATGTGTGTCCTATTTATTTCACTTAAGAGTATTACCTCAAGAGCTGGGGATTTAGCTGAGTGGTTCTGCTGCCCCCATCACAAGCACAAGGTCCTGAGTTCAATCCCCAAGTAAAAAAGCGGGTGAGGTATTGAGAAAAGAGCTGCACAAGCACACAACCTTCATCCAGAGTTCTGCCATATGATCCAGAAATGTGAGAACATCCCAAGGAGCAGCTGTGTGGATCAGAGTAGCACAGGTACATCAGGACCCAGCTGGGGCATCGCCCCAACCTTTGAGATGCAGGCAAATGTGCCCAAGCCATAGCTTGCCTAGAAAGAACTGCACAAGGATGTAACCTTCATCCAGAGTTCCAGCATACCATCGGTAAATGCACACACATCACAGAGAGCAACTGTGTGGACCAGAATGACACAGCTGCAAGCAGGTCCTAGTTAGGGTTCTGGGCCGCCCCAACCCAGAGGTGCAGGCACATGTGCGTAATACGCAGCCCAACAAGAAAAAAGCTGCATAGGCACACAAGCTTCATCCAGTCCTGCCATACCATTGGCCACAGCCAAGGGCCCACAAGGAAAAGAACTACACAGACACACAAAGGCCAGAGGCTCACCCTGATATCATTGACTAGTGCCTGAATACCCTTGCCAGAAGCTTACAAGACCATGGGAACTGGGATACACAGCCCCCAGCCAAAGGCCCACCCAAACAACAACTAGACAATGGCCACAGCCACAGGAACACCTAGATAGCATTCCAAGTATGCACAGGCCCCAGCCTGAAGCCCACCAAGACAACAGGTCAGCTCAGGGATATAGAAGGCCACCTTTCTAAACCCAGGAATTGGTATACTGGGGAGCAGCAGAGTAAAGGCTGCTCAGTGGCCTGCTGAGAATTAAAGACTACCGGGTAAACAAAAAGTTCCTTCAACAAAGGTACAGCAGACTGCATCTGTTGAAATGAGAAGACACAGAAATAAGTCTCAAAACCAGACTTCCAGATCACCTAAGGCAACCCCAAAGGGCAATGAGATGGAACAATCTGATACCCAACCACCTGGACTCCCTGAACTGGCAGCAAAAGAGGACCTGCAAAAAATGAAATCAAAAATAATTTCTCAGATAACAGTGGAGATTGTCCCCATACTATAAGACATGATTAATAAATCTAGAGTGGACACAGATTTAAAAAATAAAGGAGCTGAGAAACATGATGGAATAATAGCACAGGAAACAAATGGAATCCATAAAACAGATGTAAACAGATTTCCAAGAGATTAAAAATTCCATTGAAAGTTTACATAGCAGAACAAATCAATGCAAGGACAGAATTTAAGAAATGGAAGACAGGATTGCAATTAGTGATCAGGAAAAGAAAAATCTTTTAAAAATAGTAAGGGACCATGAGAGATCAATCCAGCAGCTGCTAGATGGTTCAAAGAAGAATAGCATAAGAGTGATTGAAGTCAATGAAGAAACAGCAGAGAGTGTAGATAACATAAAAAATCTTTTCACAGAGTAGTTACAAAAAACTTCCCAAATAGGAAAAAGAACTTCACATACAGATAATTGAGGCTTATAGGGCTCCAACATAAAAAAAAAAAAAATCTACACATAGGCATATAATAGTTAAGATTCCAGAAACCCAACAGAAAAATAAAATAAAATTCTACAAGCAGTTAGAGAAAAGAAATAAATCAAACACATAGCAAAGCCTAGCAGAATCACAGCAGACTTCTCAAGGCAAACCTACAAGGCAAGAAGAGCATGGAGAGACATATTTCAAAGCCTAAAGGAAAACAACCTCCAACCCAGACTGATGTACCCTGCAAAACTATCTTTCAAAATTGATGAAGAAATAAGATAACTTTCATGACAAAGAACACCTTGGGAACATCAGGATTACTAAACCAGCACTCCAAAAATTTTTAAACAATATCCTAGGAAAAGAGAATGAGGATCACAACCCCAAGAAGTCCAGAAGAATGACTCAATCAGGCACGACAAGAAATTACATACAAAGGGGGAAAAATCCAACAAAAAGAAAAAGTCATGACAAGGATAAGTCAATGCATAGCAGTTGTAACCATCAATGTTAATGGTCTCAATTCACCAATCAAAAGAAATAGACTGACAGAATGAGCCAAGAAGCAAGATCCAACAATATTGCTACACGCAAGAAATGCACTTAATTCAAAAAGAAACTCAGACTGAAAATTAAAGGGTGGAAAACAATATTCTATGCTATAGGAACCCCCAAAAAAGCAGGAGTAGCTACCCGCTTTGCAGATCAAGTGGGTTTCAAATCAATACTAATAGATACAAAGAAGGACACTACATCCTTGTAAAGGGAACAACCCAAAAGGAAGAGATGACAATCATAAATATATATTCACCAAACACTAGTGCACCTAACTATATAAAACAAATACTAACAGAAGTGAAAAATTATATAAGGATTAATACAGAAGTAGTGGGATACCTCAATACCTCACTGTCACAGATAGACCAGACAAAAAATAAACAGTGAAACAGTAGAACTCAATCAAACTCTTGAACAAATGAACTTAACAGATGTTTACAGAGTGTTCCAACACAAAATCAGAATACACATTCTTTTCAGCTTCACATGGATCATTCTCAAAAATAGGCCATATACTCGCTAATAGAACATGTTTAAGTAAATGCAAAGGAATTGCAGTTATCCCCATTTATTATCAGACCACAGTGTAATGAAATTGGAGATTGATACCAAAAGAAACTGCAAGAATTTTATAAATACACGGAAATTGAAAAATATACTTCTGAATAAACAATGGGTCACAGAGGAAATTAAAGAAGAAATCAGACAGTTCCAACAATTAAATGACAATGACAATATAACATATCAGAATTTATGGAACACAATGAAAGCAGTCTTACGAGGGAAATTCATAGCACTGAATACACATATTAGGAAAACAAATGAGCTCAACTACTTAACATGATGCTGAACCTCAAGCTTCAAGAAAAAGAGTAGGACAAACCCAAAATTCATACAAGTGAGGAAATTATAAAGATCAGGGAAGAAATTAATGCAATTGAGTCTAAGAGAAGAATACAAAAAATTAATGAAGCCAAGAATCAGTTCTTCTAAAGAATAAACAAAATTGACAAACCCTTAGCCACGCTCATCAAAAAAAGAAAGAAAAGACCCAAATCCATGCAATTAGTAATGAAAGAGGTGAAATTAAAATGGATCCAGCAGAAATCCAGAGGTTCAATATCTACCTTCAAGAACCTATATACCAATACCATGGAAAATACAGAAGAAATGGACAGATTCCTATATTTTTATGAATTGCCAAAGTTGAACAACAATGACCTAACAACTCTATATGACTCAATATCAATAAACGAAATTGAAAATGTAATTTAAAACTACCAACTAAGAAAAGTCTGGGTCCTGATGGCTTCTCTGCTGAATTCTACAAGAAACTTAGATAGGAAATATTGCCACTACTGTTTTTAAACTCTTCAACAAAATTGAAAAGGAAGCAATACTCCAAAGTTGATTCATGGAAGCAAGCATCACCTTAACCCCCAAAGCAGAGAAAGACCCAAATGAAAAAGAGAACTATAGGCCAATCTCACTAATGAACATAAATGCAAGTATTTTTCATAAGGACTGGGGATTTGGCTCAGTGGTTCTGTAGCCCACCTCGCAAGTACAAGGTCCCAAGTTCAATCCCTAGTACCAAAAAAAAAAAAAAAAGTCTTTTATAAGATATTCACAAATAGAATGCAGGAGGTCATTAAGAAAATCATACAACCCAGACCAAGTGGGATTCATCCCAGGGATGCAGGGATGGCTCAACATATGCAAATCAATAAATGTAATACACTATATTAAGAGACACAGGACAAAAATCATACAATCATTTCAATAGATGCAGAGAAAGCATTTGACAAAATCCAATATGCATTTATGCTAAAAACCCTACAAAAATTGGAACAGTGTGTACCTCAATCTTATATAAATCATCTATGAAAAACCAATAGCCAATATCATATTAAATGATCAAAAACTGATATCCTTCACACTAAATCAGGAACAAGACAAGGATGTCCACTGTCACCACTCTTGTTTAATAAAGTTTTGCAAACACTAGCCAAAGAAATTAAACAAGAGAAGGAAATAAAAGGAATAAAGATAGGAAATGAAAAAGTCAAATGTCATTATTGGCAGAAGACATGATACTCTATTTAGAAGGCTCCAAAAACTCCACAAAAAGCCTTCTAGACTTAATACCAAATTCAGCAAAATAGCTGGATACAAGATCAACACACAAAAATCAATAGCTTTCCTGTACACATAAAACAGACTCACTGAGAGAGAAGTGGGACAAACAATTCCTTTCACAATAGCATCCAAAAAATTGAAATACCTAGGAATAAAAACCTAATGAAAGAGATCAAAGACCTCTACTCTGAAAACTACTACACTCTGAAAAAGAGATTCAAGAGAATATCAGAAAATGGAAAGACATCCCTTATTCTTGGGTAAGTAGAATCAACATAGTGAAAATGGCCATACTCCCAAAACTGCTATGCAGATTCAATGCAATCCCAATTGAAATCGTAGCAGCATACTTCACAGATATCTTTAGAAAACAATTCAAAAATTCATTTGGAACAGGAAGAGGCCTACAATAGCAAAATCAATTCTAGGAAATAAATACAAGGTAGGGGGTATCACAATCCCTGATTTTAAACTATACTACAAATTTACTGTGATAAAAACAGCATGGTACTGGCAAGGGAACAGATCTGAGGATCAGTGGAATAGATTAGAAGATGCAGAAACAAATCCAGACATACTCAGCTACCTCATCTTCAACAAAGGAGCCAATCACCCTCACTGAAAGACAGCCTCTTTAATAAATGGTGCTGGAAAAACTGGGTTTCAACTTGCCAAAGATAAAAACTAGACCTATATCTCTCACCATGCACTAAACTAAAATCAAAATGGATTAAAGATCTAAATATTAAAACAGATACACTAAACCGGCTGGAAGAGAGGTTGGGTAGAACTCTTGAAGACACTGGTGTAGGAAATGATTTTATAAACAAAACCTCAGTAGTCCATGAACTAGCACAAACAATCAACAAGTGGGATCTCTTCTTATTAAAACGCTACCGCACAGCAAGGGGAATTACCAATAGTGTGAAGATACAGCCCACAATGTGGGAAAAACTTTTCACCAGCTCTTCCTCAAAGGTCTACTATCGAGAATATATAAAGAACTTAAAAAAAATAGGACCTCCCAAATTGAAATACCCAATCAAACAATGGGCATCTGAAATGAAAAGACATTTCTCAGACAAAGAAGTAGAAATAGCAAATAAACATATAAGAAAACATTCAAAATCACTGGTCATTCGAGACATGCAAATGAAAACAACACTGAGATTTACCTCACCCCAAAAAGAACAGCCACTATCATGAAATGAACCAATAACAAATGTTGATGGGGCCATGGGGAAAAAGGAACACTGCATCACTGCTGGTGGGAGTGTAGACTGGTGCAACCACTGTGAAATCAGTACGGAGGCACCTCAGAGAACTAGGATTGGAGGTCCCATCTGTCCCATTTATCCCCCTGCTGGGTATCTTCCCCAAAGAAATAAAAGAATCATACCACATTGATGTATGTGCACCCATGTTCATAGCAGCACAATTTGTGATAGCTAGAGCTTGAAAGCAGCCCAATTGCCCATCAACAGAGATTGGATAATGAAAATGTGTCCTTTTTAATAAAATGGATTACTACTCAGCCATAAAGAATGAGAAACTAGAGATATTTATAGCTAAATGGATGCACATTGAGGCAATACTCTTAAATGAAATAAATGGGCTGCATAGGTGTAAATACCACATAGTTTCTCTAGTGTGAGAAACTGAAAGTGTAAATAAGGAGTAAAAGGTAAATAGATAATGTGAACTAGGAAGAAAAGGTGCAAAGAGGAAGGGGAAATGGGAGGTGTAGGGGAAAAGAAAGATGGGAATGGAATTAAAAGAGAAAAAGAAAAAATGGAAACAAAGTCTTTGTAGTTGGTGGGTAGAGGGATTGAAGGGAAGGCAGGGGAATGGGGGAAAAAAAGAACCAAACTGAATTACGTAAAGGTGCAAATTTCCAATGATGAATATCATTACATTGTATAACTTAAATGTATCAATAAAATTAATTTTAAAAAAAGATAGACAAGTGCATGTGATCACACTCATATGTGGAATTAAAGAAAGCTAATTTTATAGATCTTGAGAATAGAATGGTTGTCAGAAAGAGGAAAAAGTAGGGTAAAAAGGATAACGAAGGGTTGATCAAGGAGTAAAAAGGAATAAGAAGTTCTATTGTGCATTTGTACAGTAGGCTGAATACAGATAATGATAATGATAATGTGATTTTCATAAATCTAGACAAAAGGAGTTCAAATGTTTTCAGCATAAAGAAATGATGCAACAACGTCCAAAAAAAAAAAAAAGAAAGAAATGATGCATGTTTCAAGATACATTTTTACCCCGAGTTTTAACATTATGTAGGTCAAAAGATCACATGCCATAAACATGTGCAACTTTTATGCATTCATTTTTTTTCCTTGGTTTTTTGAGACAGGATCTCACTATGTTGTTCAGGCTGGTCTTGAACTCACTATATAGTCCACTCTGGCCTTGAATTCATTGTGAACTTCAGCTTTCCAAGGCAGAAATTACAGCCATCAAACCGAGCTTATGTATATATTTTAGAGCAAAAAGTTATTTTAAACTAAGAAAACTCTCTTACTAGCACATTTTCTTACTCCAGGTCTTTAAAAATATTAGATGATATTCAAAAGTGGGAGACTTTTTATAAAAATTCTCTTTTGTAGCATTTTGAAAGTATTAGTTGATGTTTGGTGCCCATGCATGGAACAGTGAAGATAGCTACCCTCATATAGGGCATACGACTTCTTCATTCACCTCGTCCTTACTTTTGCAAACCTTGACACACTGCTAGTTTCAAGCACTGAACTCTTTTGCTCCTGACCTGGGTCCTCCTTTCCTACCAACTACCTTTAGTTCTCTTTCTTGTGAAATAGAGGAAGGATTTTCTCTTACGCTCAAAATGCTTACTTTGTAAGTTGAAACAACTCCTTATAATACTGTAGTTCACTAGCTTCCCCAAATCAGGTGTTACTGATTAGCCATCTTGTTTAAACTTATATATCAGTTTTAAATTTCTTAAATTTGCATTTATTTAAATATATATTTGACAATTTTTAAAAGTAGAATGTTACTAATACAAGTAATTGGTAAATCACCGATAGAATCAATGATTTTAAATAATGATTTCATTTACTGTAGACATGTCTTTTAAAGAGATATTTCCTTGGGCTGACATATACATTACATAATGAAATAATTATAATGATAAAGAAGAAAGGCTCAATTTAATTAAATGAATCCTGAATGCTAAAGGAGAAGCTATGCAATCCATGAATTTTGGTCAAACTATTACATCGCAAATGTCTTAAAACATGAGTATATTTTTACAAACTGCTTAAAAAAATATAGGCCTGGGATTTTGGTAGGACAGGTAATAAAGCCACCTGAAAATTAATCTTTCTATTGAAATATTCTCCCCAAAAATACAAAAACAGGAAAAAGAAATTGTTTGTATTGAGTGCAATAGAAAGTTGGGGAATTATTAAAATATCAAGTTACCTGTAAAAAGAATATTAAACACCAAATGCCAATAGAGTTATGTCTCAGGCTGCCAGCCACTCTGTACATCAGAGATATTTTATAGAAAGTTTAGGAAAACTGAAGTGAGAGTGAAGGAAGCGAAGAAATGACAAGTGACACAAAAACTGCTAGCAGAAAGCCTACTCATACCATGAAAACACTGAAAAACTATCCTAGAAAGAACCTGTATACAAGAAGATTTAAAAGATACAGAATTCAAGGAGACAACATTTTTTTATGGAAGATAAGCAAGGAAGACATCCTTTTACAAATGTGAACATATCAAAAGGATATATGTCAGAGCTTTAAAATGCTCCCACTGGTTGGGACAACTGGGCAACCAAAGTAAATAATTATTGCAACACACGAAATTCATTATATATATATATACATATATATATATATGTATATATGTGATAAAAATGAAGAAATTAGTAAAATATAAAATGAAGGAAAACTCTTTGAGTAGAATACCTCTGAAAAACAGGGATGTATTGGTGATGTTAGAACACCAACATTAAGCAAACGTTATGAACTGATTGAATGAAGAGAACATCAGAGGATCAGCAGTGTGATGGTGAAAGTGTGATGATGAACAAGATATTTCCATAGTCTGGAAGTATCTTCATATAAATTTTTTATTAATTACAATGGGGAAACTAGAAATTTTCAGTGAAGAAATTTGGCACAGACTACCTTAACTAATTGATCAAAGACAGCATCATCAATAATGGGACAAATACACAAAATGCACTTGAGAACAATTCAACATCACTTTCATGGTGTGCCTGCTAAAAATTCATAATCTAATCATTAGGAAACTTTGGGCAAACAAAACTCAAGGATTTTGTACAAGAATATCTGCCTGAACTGTACAAATATCAAAGAAATTAAAGACAGGAAATGTCCAGATTACAAAAACCCCGTAAAAATACAATAAATGTACCCACAATTCTAGACCTGTACAGTGAGCACATGACAGATATTGATTTCTTAATTTCAGTAACTGTACTCTGCATATCCTTAATATACACTAAAACATTTCAACTAAAGAAATATCATATCTGAAATGTTTTCTCGAATGATTCATGCATAATACTTCGCATGTGTGTGTGTGTTATGTGTGTGTACAGAGAAAGAAAGGTACAGAGACAAAAAATAAAGCAAAGTGGCAAGTATTAGCAACTAATGAATCTGAACAAAGGTTATTCAGAGTTTCTTACAAGTGTTTTATATGTATGCAATTATATCAAAATTGAAAATTATAGAAAAGGGGTAAAATGAATGTTTTATTTTAATTTAGGTATCATAGAAAAATTGTCAAACATAAATCAGTGAAGTGTTTGAAACAGAAAAAATTAATCCAAAAAAATAAATTAGAACCATGGTCCACGTTTTGGGGTAACCAGGAAAACTAGAATCCAAAGTGCCACATCTGCAATCTTTTTTTATTTCATAAGTTATATAAATATATAATTTATATCATACTATATTAAATAGGTATGCACAGCATTCAAATTACAATATATATTTATTCATAACTTAGATGCTGAAAACAAATGTGGGATCTAACTGAGTTTTTAAACAAACCACAAAAACAACATTATAGTCAACAAATTAAGCAATGTAAAGTTAAATAACAACCTGATATTCTCAAAATAAATGAAAATAGCACACACAAAAAAGATTAGAAATCTACAAGGATTATCACTATGGGTAGTTTTAGCCTATGTAATTGCTTCACAAAATCAAATGTTCCAAGTCTTTTTTTTAACTCAGCAAAAGGAAAGATAAAAAGCTATATTTAATTGTTGAAGCAATATATTTTTATGTATAACTGTCTTGTTTTTATATCCAGACTATAATTTAAAGAATCATACAATGTAAACTATTTTATAATAAGATTCTTTCTTTTTATCTAGTTGTGAATTTCTTTGTGTGATACTATGAATATTTTTAAAATGGTAATACTAAAAGTTCACTGATTAACACCCTATTGCTATGATATGACATCATTTATTTATTTTTTAAATGTAAATTATCACCCAATATTCAAAACACAAAACATTGCAAAGGTCTTCAAGTATACATCTTCCTCCATACCAGCATTGTTTCCTTAGAATAAAATACCTGGCATAAATTTATAGTTAAATAGCAGGAAGCTGTCAGATTTACAAAGCCATGTTTTATTTACATCTATATTCATAATTTTCCCTATATGAACATACCCTAAAAACAAGTTAAAATCCCTGGAGGCATGGCACTTGTGACACAGCGTTTATTGCCTTTGGCTCTAGTTCTTCATCTTGCCATGTCTTCAGCTGAGCAGTATGTATTACTATGATTACAGTTGTTGTCTTTAATTACCTTTTGAAATGTCTTCAAAAATTACATAAAAAGTTAACACTGAAATTTTTAAAACTTTTTTATGGAAAGGCACAGAAATGGACAATTTAGTAAAATAATTATTCATTTTTGCAGAAGTAAACACAATCCCTTCATTTTACAAGGCAGCAATCAAGTACTTTATAAAACCTAAGAAAGGAAAATACCCACAAATAGACAAAGACATGTTATAATCCTGTAATTCAGAGAATATAAAAGCACTGATTAGTGTATAAAAAAGAAACTAAAGGCAGTAAACACTACAGATTACCTTGAATAATACAAACAATCATAATAGGCCTCATTTCTAATTTAGAGCAACAATGTGCCAGAATGCCTGTCACTACATGGTTTTTTTAAATGTCATTTTAATCAATGGTCTTTTTCAACTCACCTTTCTTAATTTTCATATTCATTTAGGGCATTTTTTTTTTAATTTGCAGTATTGGGGATCGAACTTAGGACCTTACCCTTGGGAGGCAGGCACAGCACGAACTGACCTAAATCCCCAGCCCCTAGGGTGTGTTCTTAAATTCTGAGATTAAAACAAAAATGTTTTTGGTCTACTACCATATTTGCCCCAGCAGGTCACTGACTCACTGACAAGTCGCAAACTATGCCTCCCTTTATCCAAGACTGTATTTTCTTTACTGGTTGATGAGAATGCTGTGTGAGACAAAAACTGAACCTTGCTGAACTAAAGATAGATGATCTCTTTCCTGCCTTCATATTTAAGTCCTGACATTGTGTCAGAGAATAAATGTAGATTAACTCAGAGTGATTTACTTTACTCAGCCGTGTTGGTTTTTACCCCAATTCTTTCCTTCTCTTTGAAGTGTATGGAAATTATTTGTCTCTTTGAGTTATTTTTCTATCTTCTAAGATATCAAAGCAAACTGATTAATCCATATTTTCTAGTCATCAATGTATCCTTTCTCTTTTCCATCCCAATCCTCCTTCTCCCCTCTAAATATTCCCTTCAAGACCCCTATCATAACTCTCTTGCACACATTTTACTGAAAACATGATTTCATAATCTTCCTATTTCAATCATAAGCATGACAAATCAGGAGCTCCATATATAAATATTTAAATGTAATCTTTCTGCAGTCCACTACATTACACCCCTGAATAATTCTATATTTCATATATACACTATAGTTAAATGCCTTGTGGGAGTTCCTAACCAAAGATTACATTATCTATCCCTCTTCTTTATTAATTTAGGTAGGGAGAAGTCACAGCCCTACTTCTCAACACAAGTGGTCAATTCATTTTCGCTTTGTTTTCCTAACTAAATGATTAAGGAAATGGCAAAGGGACTCTTCCAAACATTCACCATCCTTCTACTTCATCACCTAACCACATCTTTTTGAAGAGAAAAGCTGGAACTTTTCTGTATCCACACCACTCCAGGCAAATATACACTAAACCGTGGCACATGTTACAATTCCATTATATTTTAGTCTCTGAAAATGTTTACCCTTTCCTTTGTGTGTCTCTGTGTATTAGCACTTTCCCATCACTGGGACAAGATAGTTTCTTCTGGCTCAGT
This sequence comes from Fukomys damarensis, assembly GCF_012274545.1. Lineage (NCBI taxonomy): Eukaryota > Metazoa > Chordata > Mammalia > Rodentia > Bathyergidae > Fukomys > Fukomys damarensis. The sequence goes on along the minus strand of NW_022900941.1, from coordinate 34,702,188 downwards.
TTTAGAGGACTAAATACATTGTCGGCTGCCTCCATGGTGGAAACAGCTATGCAGATGGGTATCGTAAAAGAAAGTTGCTTAACTCATGACAACCAGGAAGCAGAGAAAGGAGCCAGGGACAAAAACACTGTCCTGCAGGTCACACACAGCCCCCCATGACCCACCCCTCTGACCAGGCCCCGGTTCCTAGCAACATGTTCCACTATGACCTCATCAGTGGATTAACCTACTAATAAGTATGACACCCAAATGATCCAGTCACTTTCCAAAAAGCCCAACTCTTGAATACATGAGAGTTTTGAGGGAAACTTTGATCTAAATGAAAACATCACATATTTTTAACTGATCCAGTTACAAAAATTAATTACAAATACAGGCAAATATTCATGCTCAAAAAATTTATCAGGAACTTCTACTGTTTTTAACTTAATTTATAAAAGCAACTAGACTGTTTCATAAAATTTATAAAAACAATTAGAGACCAACTATGTTAACTGTGGTTTGTTTTGGGGGTCTTTTTGCTTTGTTTTTTTGGTACTGGGGATCAAACTCAGGACTTTGCACTTAGAGGTAGTCACTGCACCACTGAGCTAAATCTCTGGTCCAACTGTGGTTTGTTATGGACAATGTCAAGCAGTCACAGTCATGCCCTGAAGAGTGCTTATTGACACTAATGTAGCTGTGGTTTCAGCTCAGTAGTGTGCACCTGCTTAACAAGCGCAGGTCTTGAGTTCAATTCTCAGTACCAGAAAAAAAATTTAAAAGATATACGGACATCACTTATATATATATATATATATACATATATATTTTTTTTAAATAATACAGTTATTTTCTAAAGTAATTTAAAAAATAAAATAGTAATTGTGTAAATAATTACAAAGACATTCATATGTATATACATTCAGGAAGGACTATTTAGCGAGGTATTAAAGGTTTATCTTGAAATGATGCAAAAGTAATTTTGTATAATCTGATATTTAGATATGTATAAAGATTCATAATTCATTTTAACTTTTTTTTACTTTTCCTAATTTTCAAATCTTCAACATACAACCAACAATTTAATTTTAAAATATGAATATTTATCTTAAAAACTAGGAGGGAAAAAAAGAAACTATGTAAGAATCAAAACAGAGCCATAAATCAGAAAGAACTTCAATATTAAAAGAAGTTGAGACTACTATAAACTACTATATATAAACTACTGAAACTACTATATTACAGTTTCCATCTAAAATGTCTGCTAAGGGCAGGGGATTTAGTTCAGCTGTTCGGTGGCCTCCCTTGCAAGCGCAAGGACCCAAGTTCAATCCCCAGTACCAAAATAAACAAATAAAATAAAATGTCTGCTAAAAGATACATGTAGGTAGAGATGGGGCTACTGGAAGGAGATCAGATCACAGGATCCTATACCCATCAGTGGATTAATCCATTGATGTATTCATAGCTGACCATGCTTTTAGGAAGTAAGACTTGGCTGGAAGAGGTGGGTCACTAGGAGGGTGACCTGGAAGGTTTTATTTTTTTCTTAGGCTCCTCCCTTCTTTCTCTGCCTCTTGGCTGCCATGACATGAGCAAGTGTTCTCCAGCATACTCTAAAGCATGCCACCTTTACCTGAAGCCAGCCAAACACGGACTGAATCTTCCAAAACCATGAGCCCAATTAAACCTCTACTCCTTTAAATTGTAGGTTTTGGGAAAGCTGACTAATACATAAGGCATAAGTCAGAAAAGGCATGTCCGAAATAAGATACAGTTTTCAAAAAATTTAAAAATTGTCATTTTTGGTGTGACTGGACTTTCCAGCTGCATCCTTAATATCTAATATTTCCCTCCTTATGCACTAGTCAATATATACTTTTATGTTCTTTAGAAATTACCTGTCCAAATGTAGATAGTGTTTGGGATTCCAGTAGCTATTTTGAGTGAATAAAGCTCAGAATGACAGGGATCCAAGATCCCCAGTGACACTGTTACCTTAGCAGGCACAGTCTGACGAAAGTCTCGTGTGTTTGCAGGTAGGTCCTCATCAGGAACAGGTCAGTAGGGATGTGACCTAGGAGAACCTATTCTTGTCTCCAGCTCCTTCTTTTTCTCTGTGCCTCCTGGTGGGCAGCTCTCCTCTGCCATGTTTTCCACAGTGCCAATTCTACCTTGGAGCCAGAAAATGACAGACTGATACTACTGAGACTATGAGCCAAACTAAATCTCTCTTCATCTAAGCTGCAAGTTTCAGGTATTTTGCTCAAACAACAGGGAAGCTGACCAATATAGATTATCAACATCAAGACTTCACATTTTTTTAGGGAAAACTATAGCACTGATTTCTTTAGGCTACCGGGTATATTATTCCACATAATCCCTAAGTGATATACATTATTCAATGATTTTCAAGGAATAATAAAAAAATTTATCTGCCATAGATTTAATGTTTATTTGGCTAGTCCATATTACAAAACATTAGAGTTAATATGGCAAGACATACATGAAATGGAGAACAGAAATTAAATAATTAACATCTGACAAATTAGGATATATTTAAATGACTAGAGAAATTTTTTTATTTACTAGTTTAATTATATTTAGTTATATGAATGACTGTTTTTACAATTAGGTTCTAGGTAACAAAATAACTTTGTAAAAGAGATTAGTTTATATATTAAAAATGACCTTCCAGGAATAAGGATTGTTTAGATACTAGTTTTTTATTTGTCTGTATGCTTTTCAAAAAGTAAATATCCTTTGGCACATCTTTAAACCTAAATTTAAAACAGCGGGCTTTCAAGTCACAAGGTCCTAAAAGAAGTGTGGTATGAGTATGAGATAGAATTAAATGTTTTTTAGCACCTTCTTAGACTCATAGCCCTTTCTCCTACTGAATCAATATTAAACATTTTTTAAAAGACATTTACTGAATGATAGCTATATTATAGGTTCAGTAGGCCCCCGGGGGAAAATGAAGAATGTGATGCCACCACTCTGAAAAAGCTCAGAATCTAAAATGGGAGATGTGCGAGCACACAACTATGACAATGTGTAAGTTAGTAGCAACAATAAGAACAGGGTGCTTTGACAACAGAAAACAGAAGGATTCCACCTAGGGACTGGAAGAAATCCTTTAAAAAGGACTGCTCATTTGACCTGATCTTTGAAATGAAGAAATAGGTAACTGAAGGCTGAAAAGTAGTGAGCACAGAAACAGAGACATAGACACATGTGATGCAGCCAAGTAACACCAAGTAATTCTGTGAATCCTCAAAATAGATTAGGAAAGGGCAGAAGTGAGATACAAAGGGGAAAAGGTCATTTAAGATACATCTCTAGGGTTCTGAGTGATAAGATACTGAATTTCAAGTTTAGACTACAGAGCTTTCCAAAGATTTTTAACCCAATACAATTCAGAGTGAATGTTTCAAAATCTTTTTAGAAACACCCCTTTATTGACACTGTGAAATATATAACAAACTCAATTGAATGGCATAGTTTTATTTTAGTGCTTTGGGGGGGTACTGGGGATAGAACTTGGAACCTTGCGCTTGTGAGGGAGCGGAGCGGGGATAGCTTCATTTTAGAGAAAGATACCACTATTGAGTTTAGATAAAGCACAACTTTCATTGAAGGCTGGTGGGTGAGTACCCTTCCTTAAATTACCTTTCAGTCTTAAACTCTATGACTTTTCATCTCCTCCACAGAAAACAAGTTCCAAATGAATTTTTATAAATAGAAGTGGTAAAATTCTTGCATCACTCTGATGAAAAGCATAAAGGCCTTGCTATTTCAAATATTCGATAAGTTTGAAAAGTAGCTCTTCAAGTATACAATCTCTGACTAGCTGACGATAGAATTTAAGAGAAAATAGAATCACATGGCAGATATTCTTGCAGCAGAATGGAAAGCCAGTTTCAACAGTCCTACAGGGAAAGCCAGATAAAATTTTGACTGACCTAAATCCTTTTTGGCCTGCATCATTTTCCAGAGTAGCCTGTACTGCTTCAGAAGCCCAGGGGATCTATCTGTGCATGTACAATCTAATTAAATGAATGTAGTAAGAATTTAATTGTGTAGAGCATTTTGCTAGATGTAGCACAAAAAGAACCTATTCAACTGTTTCTGGATTTCACAGTCTAAAAAAGCAGATAGATACAGATACACACATATAATTTGGGCTTTAAAAAAGAATTGTCAAACTATACAAAGGGGTGAAAATATACATGACACTCGAATGATTCCTGAGGATCAGTAAGCAGAACAACTCCTTAATTAGTTCAATTTCAAGGAGAAACACAAATAAGGGTCAGAGAATGCCAGTGACCAAACCTAACTACTGAGACCTACTGGACACGAGGGGAAAGTTCTGTCCTATTCAGGTTTAAAACTCTAAATGACAAGGTGAGTCAAGCAGTCTCAGGTACAACATGCCCAGGAATGCTGTGCCTGAAGGGAGAAGAAGCAGGCCAGACCCAACTCGGCATCAAGCTGGAAATACAAGCTCATTTTTTTGTTCTGCCATTCTAACAAACATATTTGGCCTTACAGAAGGTATGAGATCCAGGTATGAGCATCAGCAAAAAGGTGGGCACTCCTGAAGTTTCTAATAAATGGAAGTTGTGAGACTCAGAAAGAAATGTGAAAATATTTCAATTGGGGTACAATATGAATGTTATCCTTGAGACCAAATACATAGTGTATGACATCAGAATTTTTAAGTCCTCTGAATGACTTGCTTGATGGCAATCAGCCAAGCATATCATCAGATCAGAACACTAGATACTAAAGAACCTCCCTGTCCTTGAAACTGCTGCATGGTGGTACAGAAGGCATACATTTGCCAGTAAAATACAGCCACAAATAACATGCTATGAATACTTTACTAAAACACACAGAAAAAAATCCTAAAAATTCTATAAACAAACACATGTAATAATGCACTCAATGTAGAAATTAAGAACATTATTTAAGTACAAATATAATGTCTATAATTGTTTCTGATAAAAAGGCTCCTTCTTGATAGAATAACTTGGCCTTATGAAAACTGTTTCAAAATCTATTTTGCAGATGGCCTTCTCTGAGTGAAGATGTAATCATCAGAAGCAGAAAAAAGAAAATCAATATTTTAATAGTGTGAGACTTCAATAAGCTAGAGACTTGATAGCAAAGAAGCAGAAACACACACGCATAGGTAAAAGGATTTTGCCTAGCGAACCCCCAGGGTGTTAGAATCACAAAACTACTCAGTAATTGCACACCATGACCATGAACCCATTGCAGAAAACCCGTCTGTATGTGTGTGTCTCTTATTGAAATTTTAAGAGAACATTAACATAGTACCTTAAAGGAAGTGGATTTCAAAATCTCTGACCAGATATATTAAGAGATTATGAGCAGAAATAATTCCATGTGTCAGTGAAGTACAATCAGCAATAAAAAATCAAAATGTACTAATATTTTATTTTATATATACATATATATATGTATATATATATATATATAAAATTATTGTAAGATGTAGCCCTTTGACAAAATAAAAGTGCATTGGTACTTCATGAATTTTAATACGACAGATGCATAGAATGTAATTAAAACTATGTGATGAAAATGTTCATCAAGTAATAAATACATGTGTAAAAAAAAGGAAGAGAAAAATAACTATCAGTTAAACTGTATTACCACATGTGGGAGTTTAAAATTTATCAGTTGAAGAAGCAAGAGTGAAAAAGCTTTGAGGTTTGCTAAAAACTCAAAATAATAAAGCAAAATCTGACACTCCCCCAAAAAGCTATTACTGAAAAACATATTTAGATAGAGAAATTCAAAAAGCCTAGCTAGAAGAAAATAATTCAACTAAAAGTAAGTTGAAAACAAACTCTATTTTCAACAAAGCAACTAAAAGTTGATAATATATCTTAATTATCCTAAAATAAGATTAGTACTTTCTGTCTAGCTTAAGTGGGATCCAAGCACAAGATTGTGGAGATTTATACTTAAATTCAGCCAGGTAAGCCATGAAAATGAAAAGCTTTTAGGAAATGCCTCTGGAGAAACACACACACACACACACACACACACACACACACACACTTACACAGATAGTGTATGTCAGCCCTACTCTTTGCCAGAAAAAAAAAATAAATTTACAACAAAGTTAATTTTCAGTGGACTCTCACAGTATTAAATAATTACAGGTGATAGAACACTTTTGCAGATAGATGCAAACATACAAGAAAATGAATCAATTGTCTGTCTGCAACTTAATAGAATTTTGGTTGAAAATGGTTAATCTCAGGCATTGTGCCCAGACATGGCAGGGGTTATCAGTTGATTTTAAACATTTCTCATGTAGTTAAAATATAAAAGTGGCACACAAAACTTCAGGATGGGAGACAAGAGCACCAAGGAAGTGCAAGCTGTGGACCCAACATTGCTTGCAGGCAGCAATAGAAAACTGAATCAAAAATCGGAAGAAAAGGGCTAAAGCAGTAGGCAAAGTGGGAAGGTAGGAGAAAGGAAAGAAGGCAAAAGAAAACACATAAGAAAAGGAAAAAATGGAAACAAAGTCTTTGTAAATAGGGAAGGGTGGAGAGGGTGAAGGGAGGGGAAGGGTATGGGGAAATAATGAGAACCAAGACCTGTCATGTAAAGGTACAAGATCCCAATGATGAATGTAACTGTACTGTATACCTAAAATGTACCAATAAATTCAATGAGAAAGAGAATTGAATAACAATGAGATTTTTAAAAGGTTGTTTAAACAATTTCATTACTTGTAATGTGAAAAGTATCTTTAAAAAGCACAAACATATGCTCTTTGTTAACCTATAATACATATCATATATCATAAACTCTCACAAAACTTAATGAAATTTAATCCTTTGCCAGTTTGTTACTTTAAAAATAACTATTCCATTTTGCTGGATATATTTTTGGAGTTGAGGAAGGTGCAGGTTACATCAAAAACATTTCAACATTCTGCAAATGATTTAGTAATAAATCAAAAACCACATGAAACATCATTAGATTCCCACCAGCAGTTTATTAATTTATGTATAATTATCATTTGCACAAATTATTATAAAGGAGATGACAGTATTTTTCATAACAATATATTCAACCACTATCAAAACAACATATTCCTCTCATGAGAAAAGCAAAGAGAATTGAAATTCAAACATTTCTAAATGGAAAATCAATTAAAATTTGTTATTTCAAATTACGATTTCTTCTAAATAAAAAACAAAATATCTAATTATTTATAATTATGATTAAAAATAAGCGGATATTACACACTGAAAATAAAATTTGTGTCTTGAAAGAAAAAAACAATGTTCCTTCTCATTCAGGGATGAAGGCTTAGATTTCTATGTTTTGAAATGTTCACTATTTTTCATATTAACATATGCAAAAAGCATTCAACTCTCAATTGCTAAGGATCATACATAAGAAAAAACAATAGAGTCCATGTTGATCCAAAAATGGGGAAAATGCAGGGTTGTTGCTCAATTAAAATATATAAAATAAAAAAAAAAACAGCAAAACTGGAATTTCCTAAATAAAAGTTTTGTTTTTTTTTTTGTACCAGGGATTGAACTCGGGTTCTTGCGCTTGCAAGGCAGGCCACCGAACCACTGAGCTAAATCCCTGGCCCAAAAGTTAAGATTTTTTTACAGCTGGAGATTTAGCTCAGTGGCCCAGCATATGCCTGGCAAGCACAAAGAACTGAGTTCAATTCCTAGTCCAAAAAATAAAATGTACACTATTTCTGACATAGGCAGTTTTTGGAAAATGATATTTCAGCATCATGCATTTTATACAATGTGTATAATATCACAACATTTACCATGATACAAATACACATTTGCTATCAACATCTACTTTTCTTCTCTTCTAAATAGATCACTACCACTATTTCTACTTTACTTGGCCTAAATTCTTTCTTCAACTCCTATTTATTGTCACTCGGGGCCAAATTTGCAGTAACTCCATACAAAAACTCTTCCAAGTCTGAGATTGCATTTAAGAATCAGTTAAGCAGGTCAGATTTACTAGGGACCTATCACAACAAATGCCAGCAGAAGCCCATGAAGAAAATTGCTAATAATATTGCATTTATTGAGCACTTGCTATGTGGCAAGCACAATAATCAGCACATTACAAGCAAGGTCACTTTAACCCTCAGGTAGTAACAACTGTTTGGTGAATAAAATCAGTGTTGAAAGAATTGATTAGCTAAAATCATGTCAAGCCCTTCAAAGACCCCTTCATGCCCATTAAGAGATCTAGCTCACATCAGTGTTAGCTATTGTGACTACTGTACCCAGTTTAAAAACAAGGTAGTTAAATGAGGCTGGAACTACAGCTCAGCAGTACAATCCTTGGCCCATAAGTATAGGTGTGGTCCAGAACATAACTAAATTCCATAGAGGTTATGTAACTGTCTTCATATTACTAGTAGTTTGATATGAGAATTTTTTAAATATATTTGTGTGGTACCACGGTACACAGTTTTCACCTTGGATCTTTACTATTTAACTATATTTTACTGTCTCTCCTAACTTGACAATCAGGAGTAGTTTATATGCTGAAAGGTTCCAATTAACTGCCACATCTTCACCTTTAATAGGAAACTTAATGGACTTCTGATTCATCAAGGCAAGGGAAGTAGCAGTACAAACCAGTTCTAATTGCTTACAAGTTGCTGTCCACAAAACTGACCTTCCAGAAAATGGCAAAGCGAGGTGACTCAAAGAGAGACTATAATCACACCTGTCAACAGAAACCAAATAGTCTCATATTAAAGCAGATCTAACTGTTAATATTTTTCCCATTTCAAAATTTTTTATCTTTCCATACTACAAATACATTAGGCTTTAAAATAAACATTGCAGCCAGTTGTGGTGGCACACTCCTTTGATCTCAGCATTAGTGAAGCTGAGGCAGGAGGATCGTTGTGGGTTTGGGCCAGTGTGGACTACAGAGTGAGTGCAAGATCAGTCCAAACTACACAGAAAATCTCTGTCTTAACAAGTAATAATAACAATGATAATAATAATAATCAGTATATTCAAGTTCATTTTTTATCTCAACTTTTGACAATGCATTTGTTTTATATATATATTCTAAAACAAAAGGGGAAACCTGAAGACATTTTCTTCCTTTCATCCTCTTTTGCCTTTTTTTCTTTCATTCTCTCTCTCCTTTATCTCCCTCCCCCACCACCCTCTATTTTCATTTCCATCTGTAGCAGTGGCTTTGGCATTCACCTGGAGGGTTGATGGGGCACATCAGACAGGGTGTGTCTGGGTAGGTAACAAAGGTATGTTCTTGGAGATCGATATCTGATCACTCACCCTATTCTCTCTGGCACTGTTCCACTGCCATGCCTGATAGCCACTATGAACTGAGCAGCTTTACTCCATCATACTCTTCTACTATATTTCTGCCTAGAAGCCAGCTAACCATGGACTGAATCCTCTTAAAATGTGAGCCAAATTAAACCTCTCCTTCTTAGAGCTACAGGTGTTGAGTGTTGTGTCCAGCAATAGAAAAGTTGATTAATATAGAAAATTGGCATTGGGGAAGTAAGATCATTGTTTTGAATGTATCTATGTAGTTTAGAATTTTTTGAAGCTGGTTTGCATGAGTTTATAAGGTGAGAGCTAAAGAAGCCTTAGAATGCTGCAAGAGACTGATATGTGATTCTAGTTGGAGTTCAGAAGACCAGAATGCTGAAAAGAATGCAGGCAATGAGGCCAGACTCAAACGATTGGAGTTGGGAAAAAGGACTCGATTGGCAAGGGGAGTAGAAGCTATGTGTATGACACTCTGTTTACATTTTGCCAATGTCTCAGAACTAGGGAAGACTGAGATTAAGAGTGGAGGACTAACTGATCTGTCAGACGAAATTCAAAGACAGCTCAACATTGAGGCTGTGGCATGGCTGCTGGCTGCTTTTTATACAAATTTATAGTGAGAATGTAGGGCAAAAAGCAGAGTAGGAAATTTTGAAAAATTTAAATTTTGGCTCAGAAGGAACCATGTATAAAGTTGACAGAAAAGGAAGTAGGGCTGCTGAAGAGATTAGCATTATTAAAAGGAAACCAAGTACTTCCTAAAGGGATAACAAGAAAGATGTCTTGAGGGCATCTCAGAAATCAGCAAGACCCCATTCTTCACAGGATGAAGGATCTAAAAGTATCCTCCCTGCATTTGCAAAAAGAGTTCATGGGATCCTTGCTTAAGAAGGGCCTTCTAGAGAATTGTAGACATGATCCAAGAGCCTCACTACTGCTCCCACTGAAAGCAGACCCTGGGATTGTTCACTTAATCCTTGCTTTACTGACATACAGAATGCAAGAGTTTTGAGGTCTGGGAGGTTTTGATCTAGATTTCAAAGAAAGGCCTGAAAATCAAAGCAAGGATCCTCTGAGACTGCAGTGTGTGAAGCTGTGGGAATGAAGCTAAAGGCATAGTGGAAGAAGTTGAAGTCTGTGAACAAAACCCTAACCAGAAATGCCATGTGGTGAAGCCACCCAAGCCTTTTTTTCAGTCTTGCTTGGTCAGATTATTCTCTATCCCGTCAGTCCTTTAGCAAATGAAAATGTTTACCTTGTGCCACTGCACCTGGGAATTTGTCTTTGATTTTTACAGAGGTTAATATTTAAGAGTTTGGTTTGAGCTTCCAACGAGACTTGGACTTGGACTTTTGAAAAATGCTGAAATTTCATTTTCAGGTGAATGCAAGATAACTATGTTAGGGAGAATTAGGACCTTACGTTTAAGGGTTTAAGTATAATTTATACTTAAATGATGTCTTTGGCTGTCAAGTTGACAATAGTAAGTCCTGAAAGTTAAGCTTCATTGTGCCAAATTGACTCTCTTTAGGATCTCTGTGTCTGGAGGGTCAGGGACGTATGAACTTGGGGTTCTGCAACTGGTTCCTCACCCTTTCATCTCTAATACTGTGCCCCTGCTCTCCTTTCAGAAAGCTGTGAGCTAATCCACTTTGCTCCATCATTTCCATCTACCAGGATGTTTATGTGTAGGAAACAGATGACCATGGATTGAATCTTCTCTCCTCTTTAGAGTTGTGGGTGTCATGTACTGTGGTCAGTAATGGGAAAAGTGACTAATGCAACATCAATCTATAGAAACTTAAATATGTGTAGGTGTGTTCATATGTATGTGTTAATTTGCTGAACTGATGTGCAGCATAGTAAAATGACTGAACATGTACACACATGCGTCCATAACATATACAGGGTTTCTCCAACAGCCATCAGGTTAACAATTTCTTGGTGGGGTCCATCTGTATTCTCATGTTCACTATGAAGAGATTGTTTCTTTAAAGTAATTTTTTTTCTGATCAGCTACAAAATTAAAGCATTAAGCCAAATGTTAAGAAGTAGTGAAAATTTCAAGAGCAGCTGCCAATCTAATGTGGCAGTATCTTCACATCTGTGCAATGTTGAAATAGCCATCCTTCATCCATCAATTCTGTAAATATGCAGGCACATCAGGTAATCACAGTAACTGCTATAATTTAATAATGCAGATGACTATAAAATTTACTTTTTCTAGCTGGAAACTATTACAAAATGTCATGTAAAATTATTGTTTAATGTTTTTGAAAATGTTCAGGAAAACAGAAGTAAAATGGTGATAGAATCTTTTAAAGAATCATCTGAAAATGCTTGCAATTTTTACATCACCAAAAATATATGGTGAGTTTTTTTAATTATAAGGAAATTAAGACTTCAAAGAATTACAAAAACAATCTATTCAAACAACCATATGTGGGAAGGGCATATGCTAGATAAATGAAACTGAAGATGACAAAAGCGCTGTATGATTCTGATTTGAGTGTTAAACTCAGATGCAACACAAAGAACCAAATTAAAGAGCATGGGTAACTACTAAGGAGACAATGAACATTTTTTACTCTAATAAAAAGCTAGAAAAAGCAAGAACCATAAAATCAATCTTGGGATTTATTATACTGAGATAAATTATAATTCATTTTATTCTCAATGAAAATGATAGGCTTAATTTTGAAAAAAAAATAAACAGTAGGATAGAATTTGACACATTTCATTTTAACCACAAGGAGACTGAGAACCAGAGAACTTAAATGAGGTACTACAGAGTTCATTAACGGCCTTATCTGGACTAGCGTCCAACTCTGTCCTCTTAGGAAAAGAACAGACTGCAGAACATGATTGTATCAAATGTTATGTTTCTTTATACAGTGCACCATCAAGAAGACTTAGCCTCAACTAGTCCCCCTCCCTGGAGAAAATCACTTTTAACTTTTTATTGGGTCTATAATAGAATCCCTAAACTCAGACCACCTTCATGGAGCAGGGTGACACAAAAGAGAATGACTGAACTCACTGGAAATTTGGAATGTGCATATCCACTCAAGTACAGTAACACTACTTGGACCAAACAAATGGACCTAGAGTATTTCATAAATTATCTGAGTCTTCTCATGAAAATAAAAATCTCGTCAAAGATCTAATTTGTTTTCGTATTCTGTGAACCCTTATGTTTCTTCCAAGGTCACTGTTATTACTGGTTTTCTTATAAGTTGGTGGCTATCTTTTAATTGTTTTATTATAGACTTCTTTTAATACTTTTTCTTATTTCTTAAACGTCTAGTGATCCTTGATCGATGTTTTATATTTAACCATGAGTGAACAGAAAATGATGTCACCTCTGTACTTGAGTGTATCTTGACTATAAGACTTTGCTTTTAAATTAAAAAAAAAAAAGATATCATTAGGCTTGAAGACCCTAAGTATCAAAATAAACAGGGCTTTTTTCAAAGGTTCCAGGATCCATCCCTTCTTACCCTGTTGCCCCTTCACAGTTCATACAATTTCATTTTTATGGGTTAAGGAGGAATGGTCTAGTGGGGCAGAGAGAATTTGCTATAGAGATGTGTGCAGAGGAAATAGATCTGGTGAATAGAAGACTGGAAATTCCAGCTATACACATTTTATGATTTTTGTTTCAATCCAGTGTCCCATTTCTGCCCTTTTTCTTGGCATTATTGAACCTCAAATCTTTAGGGATTTTTGAAGTTCAGGATGGTCCCCTCCTTCACTTTAGGCCATTATCCCATACATATCCTGTATGATTTCTTCTGCCTTGATTTACTCCACCCAATTTGTTTCATATCCTTCTAACACTTTAATGAGTTTTCACAAGACAATATTTCTCAATTCTTCTTAGATACTCACCTGTAGAGAAGCATCTCCATTAATCTAGAAAAACTACTCTTAAAACACATAAAATGAAGAAAACCCAAGAACAAACAAAATTTCTATTACATATCACTATAATCACAAGGGCAATAATGTTGTTCAGCATTATTCAAACGAGACTCTGTTGAATAAAATGCAAATTGTCCATCTGTACCCATCTTAAGGTACTGAGAGTAAAAGTAGTATTACTAATTTCATGTTTCTGAGTGAAATGCCTCATGCCATATCCTTTCTGTGAGGAATGAGACAACTGATTAACATGCTCAAAAAAAATTCATTGATGTTTCAAATTACTTAATGAGATAGTTGGAAATATCTTACATTTGTGGAGGTTATTTTTCTTTATAAAGGGAATGGAAATGATGCACACATGTTATTCTACTTGAATTAGAATTTTATGTTGATAATAAGAATTTGTGCATTATAGAAGCAAAATGGGCCTATTGTGGTCTGCAACAGCAAATGAAGTGTCTGGTAACTAGCAATTCAATGTGTTAACTCAGCTGCACCATCCAATTACCTACGATTCATCTCAACTTAGTGCACAACAAAAGCAGCCTTGAAAAAAATCTATGACAAAATGTCTGTGCTAGGTTACCAAATAGGAGAAGTCTATCTATCAACCTTACGTTTTTGAGAGGGAGCTACAAAACAAAAATTACCAAAATTATTCATCACAACCTACCAATATCCTAATAAATTATTTTACATGAGGTCAATGAGCTAGAGTTAATAATAAGACATATATGGGTTGTTTCATAAAGAAAAGCTGATCAAGGAATGAAGATTTGTGTGTCAGCTGAAATCGGCAACCCCTTAAATACCACAGCATTCCTTTAGAGCCACAAGCCTGCCAGATGCCAACTGACCACAGGATCCAAACATCGTTCTAAAAGTACACAAAGGTAATGAGATGTGAATTTAGCATCCCTAGCTTCCTGCTAAATGACCCACATACAAATGGTATAGTGTCTCTCTCTTGCACACTCAAAGACAGAATGATGAAAGAAATAGCAATTCTTTCTGATTTACTTTTTTTAACAGAACCAAGTGCACCTATAGATTGTTCAGTCATGGTACATGAGGATTCATTAAATTAGAAAAGAAAGAATTTTAAGAAGATAAGCACCATGAAGAAAGATGAAAGGAAGGAAAGAAACATATGGAGAGAAAGAAAAGAATATTGAGAAATTATAACATGCATTTACCTAAATACAGACGTATACTTAAAACATATAAATTCTGAGCAAAAATATGTACTGTAATTAGTGATAGGCTAATTTCTAACATTTTTTTCATGGCAAGTATAGTGATGTATATTTGAAGATGAACTATGAGCCTCGGGATTCAGAAAAAGAGGTAGAGTTTGCTATGAGAAAAGAAAAAGATTATTCTAATTCTTAAAACTAGAATAGTCAGTAATCCCATAAACCCTCAATTCTTTTATAGAACTTTTAAATGGCATTGTTTCTAACTGTAGATTTTTATTCCAAAAAATGTACAAGTGGAATGATTCATTATTAGGGGTTTGGAATTCAAATAATTTCCATAATCTAATAAACACCAGCCAGTTTACAATAAAATTTGTCTTAAAAGTTACTAAAGAAAAAATAGTGTTACAAGAGTGCCTTAAACAGAAATAACTAAATATCAGAAAGTCTCTCAAACAAACCAAAGACCAAAAGGAAAAAATACAACTCATCAAAGTTTAACACTTCGAGTCTTTATATACCATTAATGATTACAAGTTATTATAGCTATTATCATATTATCAAAAAACATACTCGAGAAAAACAATCCTGAAATTTAAGTAAGGTTTCCCTAATCCTTTCATAAATATGAATATTTTCTAATATAATTTAAAGAATTATCAGGAGTACTGTAGAAAAACAAGCTACTTGTTATTCAGTTCAGTTATAAATACTTTGCTATGAATCTTCTTTACGAAGTACTAAAAAAAAAGGAGCAAGCTGATCCCTAAAGTTTGGGATACGCTGATTACAAGAGGAGTAGGCAGGAATACACTCCCATGACATGCTCCCTTGGCTTTACCCAGCATTCACTCCTTGGCCCAGGAAACAGACCAGCACCACCGTAGTGACAATGATTTGTAACTACCACAAGGGAACAAGTCATCCCCAATCCTCTCTTTCTTCTGTAGACACTGATGTAGTAAACTAAGGCTAAAGCAATTACTGGCATCTTTTCAAGGTCCCAGTGTTATTACCAAGATTCTGGACTAGAAAGAGAATGGTGTGTGAGAGCAGAGAGCACATAAGACTATTAAAGTGGTTCAAACTAAAAAGTATTTCCAAGAACAGTCTGTAGAATGAAATTTTCTGTGATCAAATTATTATCAGTCAACTAAAGTCATTAAATTAGAAAAATAAGTACAATGCAGAAAAAGGAAGTGATCTAAATTTAAAGAACTCTTCTTGATTTCTGAGACTCATATCTCTTTTAATACTTTGTTGTTAAAATGTCCACTCGTAAAATTGTAAGTTTTTAAATTATCTTCATTGTTTAAAAAGAAAACATTCACATGCAATTCACAGGCATTATTATTAATAAAAATGTTAGACTGAGAACTGTTAGTACCTTGGCTTCAGAGACATAGAGGGATGCTCTCTCATCCTTGGCCCTAACACTTACTTATGTGATATATGGCTCTGACAAAGACAGTAGTCATTCATGCTATGGGGCTATTATTTATCACTAACATGATTGTTATAAGGACAAAATGTGGTAAGACTTGTCAGGTATTTACTTACCACTGTATAAGCACAAAGTAAGCATTTAATGATTTCAGTGAACCAATTTATTATGTAATTCACCATTTTTAACTCTTTCTTAAATAAGTTGCAAAGGATATACCTTTACATGTGTTTTTCTTTCCTAGAACAAATGCTAGTATTGCGCTGAGGTCTTGACAGTCATATAAATCTCATCCTCTATCTGAAACTAATTATGTAATAAAAACCTCAAGAGGAAATTAAATCAGTTATTATGCTTCTGATCTACAAGAACCTACATAATCCCCCTCATATGTCAAAATTCATTTTATTAACAAAAAAGACATACTCTGCTTATAAAATCATTGAAGTTAATATAAAGCAAAAGCTAAACTGACATTTACAACTATCTCTGTGGTGTAATTTGGATGATTTTTTATTGTGCAGGCTGTGCTCTAAATTCTTGTTTTCACAGTGGCTACTCACCAAATGTATTGTGTTCACCAATGTGCCAACTTACAGTTTAATCAAACTTTTCCTATTATACTATATAAGGGTTTAAATAAGACTTAAGTGACAATTTAATGTAATGTAACGTATGAAACAGAGAGTCCCAATGAATTCCCCGTCATGTTAAAACCATAATATACCTTGGACATAAACCTTGGACCATAAAAACCATAATACACCTCCTATCTAGTTTAACACTAAACATTTCTTTAAAAAATAAATACAAAAGAAGTCTGAGTGTTTACTTACTATGAACAGTATGCTAAATAATCATACATGTCATGTAATAATGCTCATATCTATAAAAGTCATTACTCTTTCTATTTCACTCTCAAGCTCTCTTGGGAGGATTAATCATTCTCATGGAACTACTTTAAACTACTTTAAAAGATATTTTGGATCTTTTTTTTTAGTTGCATTGTAAAGGGTACATGACTATAGAAGGATAGACATTAAGAGCAAGGCTGACACTTTGTGAAGACTATAATTATGTAGACATTTGAGTGAAGCTCGGCCCTTGAATGGAAGCATTTCTCCCTTTAACATATAATTGAAATTTAAGCCCCATCATCCTCTCAGCAATTTGTAGTAATAACTTTTAGAAAACACAAAGGTCAGCTTAAATAAGTATATCCCATTATATACTAAAAGTTTACCTGCAAAACTCAGTGAAAAATGAATTTAGGGAGATCAGAGGATACATTAATCAGAATCATGTAAATACCTTTAGTTACCTCTAATCATTTCTTGGCACTCAACATAAGACTAATCAAATACATTATTATAAATAACAATCGAAATAAAGGAGAAACAAAAATGAATAAAGTATTTGCTTTATACTTCTGCTCTAAAGATAACTATTTAGAATGCTCCAAATGGATGACTATTACTGAATTAATATGTATATTCATTTTCATAAACATCATGTCATATTCTCTATGTATGAAATATAACAATAGAAAGTGAGATTCTCAGAAACATGCTGGTTATTAACAAAAGTTCTTAATCTATCTTAACATAGAAATATAAATATAAATAGAATTTTCTATAAATAGAAAATTTAAATATTTTAAATGATAAATGGTATATCAAAGCAAACAGTACCCAATCTTTCAGTACAATTGTGGTTTCAAACATAGGGTTGGTGATGGCAGTGGTGGGTGTGTGTATACACCTTTGTGGTTAGGGAAGATAGATTGCCTTAAGAAATGTCATCAAAGAAGTTATCAGAGCCTATATGAGTACATATATTTAGGTCCTGAGTTGGTCTTCCATTTGTGTTTATTTTGATAACAAAAGCAGAAGGAAGACTTTATAAACAAAATCCAATTAAAATCCTTAGACACACAGGCATATGGTCACTCAGACTCTGAAGCCATGAATCTGTTAGATCTCATTAGGTTTAAGATGCCTACACATTCTTACCAATAGAGACACAAATCCAAGAAGGTGATGTATTAAAAGTCACAGTCAACGGTGTGCTGTTCATTACAAGAGGTGTCACTTGAGAATATGAGATCTAATAGGGCAAATTCATTAAAGAACACAATTATAGCAACTGTCTTCTTTCATAAAGAATGAAGAGAATTCTGTTCATGCTTGACTCTAGATCATTTGATTTATTGCTCTTTTTGTTCAGAAACACTGGTATTCTCTTCATTTGCCCAATTCTATTTATTTTAAATAGAATTAAAATACTCATTTGTTGATTATTCTTTTACTCTCTCCCTAAACTCTCCAAGTTTTTGTAAGTTTATAACCTCTATTACATGGAAATGTTCTTGTTACAGTGACTACTTCTAATAATCAAGTTTACATGGTAGAAATGTACTCCATTCTTACATAGCTATTTAACTTGAAAGCACATCAAGTTAAAAAGTTAAATGTGTAAGAAATTAAGACATTTCAACCAATATCAGAATTTCTACTTTCATGATACTTGTTTTTTATATGCAAAAATTGAGCAGAGGACAATATCGAGTAATTTATAAGCAACATTTTTAACAAAATTGCCTTGAATATGCCCTGGTACAATAATCTCCAAATATTTAAGAGGTGAACAGCGTATCATCAAAAAATACAGTAGCCCATGGATTACTACTAATTATAGTTTGAATCAGAGGGCATTATGTTTCCAGTAACTCGGGCAAATCCTCTTATGCACGTAGCATTACACCTCTTATATATACATTGGAAGCAATGAGGGAATCTGTAAGAAAAAGTGATTCAGCCTACATATCAACTATAACACACAAACCTTTGAAGCTGATACATCTGTTCATTATATTAAAAAAGAGAAATTCTCATTTGCAAAAAAAAAAAAAAACATGAAACTACTCCTCCAAAACGATGCCGTGTCCCAGTTTACTTTCAAGTATGAAGGTTGAAAGATGCTATCCATCAGAATCTCTAAATGAATTTCTCAAAGAACACCAGCCAAGTTAAAGATTTATAGAGAGGGACAGATTCATACAGTGAGATGAGCTAGAAGAGGGAGAAGACTTCTGTTTCAATATCCCTTCTACTTCTCCTCAATTTCTATTCATAGAAAACTAAATGAACAGAAAAGGGAGGGAGAGTTCAACTTCTAGTACACAGGTTCATCTATGCAGCTGGGTGTTTTGGAAGCCTATAATCAGCTGTGTGTTATTCATTCAACCAACAAGTTTTCATTAAGCACTTACTAGCTTTATGGCACTTCCCTAGGGTCTGCATAACTGACGCAAAACCCAGTTCTACTGTAGACTTTCTGATGCAGAATTAATCTATACCAGCAGCATCCTGTAATTCCTTTTTAAAACGCTTTCTTTTCTTTCTCTCCAAAGCTGATCTAAGACACAGTGCCCTTACTTAGGCAAGCATCTGAAGCCCTGGAATGAGATGAGCGTCTTAGAAAATTGTGAATTAAACACAAGCAGGAACAGCCAGGAAATTATCAATGGAGTTGAAGAAATACAAGGAAGAGATGTGAATCCTGATTTAAGGCAAGCAGTACAGAGTAATGTACTTAAAAAAAAATCAGTCTGCTTTAAATTACAGAAATTCTCCAGATCTATCCATCTCTGAAGCCAAACAAACAGGGTTTCAATATTAAGGTTCTAATTACTCAGGCACCGAAGAGTTTAAAGAGATGAGAGATAGGAAAGATTAGTAACACAAAGCAAGTCGTTGAGGAAAAAAGAAAGGGTACAGGTATCCTAAGAAAAGATCCCTGGAAGGTGAAAAACCCAAAGGTAACCACCAATAGGTTGACCCTACTTTTCAATATTCTCAAACCAGCAGGTTTCTTTAACACTAGAGGGCATGGACACAAACAAGCAAAGGAGAGGGGAAGAGGAAGAGAAAAAGGAAAGGGAGAGGGGTAGAAAAGCTGAGCAAAGGCAGATTTCACATGAAGTTGCAAATCTGAGGACCCCAGGGAAGCCAGAAATTTCAAGAGGTTGGGTTGGGCGTCTTCAGCCCTGCAAATCAAACCTGTAAGATATTCTGGTAAAAAGGGACCGATGATTTCTCCCACACAACTGCTCTCCTAAGGACTGAGCAAAGGCAGTTTAAGGCAGGCATGCCTCCTCTGTCCCCAGAGCACCTCTCTGCTGCCAGCAACACCTTGCCTTCAAAAATATCCCAGCCTTTGGAGGTTAGTTTTCCCTAAACCCAGAAGCTTCTGTTTGCCGGTCCATCGACTCTTACCCTGCGGCTGCCTGTGATGTTGGAGATAAGAGATTCTCCACCTGGAAACTGAACTATCCATAGTCAAAGAACAGAGCACGAAAGGGGCTCCCCCACGCTTTCCTTGTCCAGACCAACAGCCACAGTTCGCTGGGGTTCCTGCCAACACCCTTGGACCCTGGGTAGAGAGGGAAGCATGGAACACACTGCTCTAACCCTTAAGCCCCTCATTCGGCCTCAAAAGAGGCCAGTCAAGGGCAGACTGCCTGGATCCGATCCTCGCGTTCCCGTCGGCCCAGAGCAGAGAGATCTTTGCACCTGGAGGTGTCCTGAATAACCGAGGTGTGCGCCTCTGACCCCGCCGCCTCAGGATAGGGAAGAGGGACAGGATGAGGACAGGAGATAGAGAGAGGCAGGGAGAAGGGGAAGGGGTTGCAAGACGGAAGACTAGCCCCCCAAAATAAATAAGGGATACAGAGACATCCCACGAAAGACAAGGGGAAACAGAATGAGACAGAGAGAGGTAGCTGGGTGCAGGAGGAAACAAAGTCTCAGTGAGATGGACAGAAACTGAATCAGAAACGGAAAAGAGAATCAGAGAGGATGGGGCACTGAAAGAAACAGGAAAAGATAGGCCGAAAAAGTCAACCGTCGGGGAAGACGGCCAAGAACCAGAGTGTGCTCGGTGCTGGCGCCGAGTAGCAAAGCCCGAACCTCAACCCGGGTTGCCGTCAGCTGGTGCTACAAAGTTGCCCAGCTGGAGAGGCCGAGCTATCCCTGCCGCGGACTCCACCAGAGGGAAGACCGGGACCCAGCGCTCGGGCTCATCGGGTAGCGGGAAAAGCCGAGTAGAGGGCGGGAGGCGGCGGCGGCGGCGGCAGAAAGTTCCGCGCCTCGCCATCGTCCTGCCGCACCTGCGGCCGCGGACAAGCTCGCTCCGGGCTCCCAGGAGACAGCCCTGCGGGTCCGCTGCCCCCTGCCCTGCCCTGCCCAGGATTCAGCCCCGCGCCCTGACACTCCCTGCAGGACTTCGCGGCGCCCAGCCCAGAGGGGTACCGTCCCAGTCCATCCCGAGGAAGAAGAGGGGAGAGAGAAAGAGAGAGACGGAGACCTGCTGTCGTGGCCAAGGATCCCGCGAAGAGCAGCGCTGTCCGCGCGCGGGCTTCAGCCCCGGTGGAG